>NC_081334.1:8585773-8901041 GCF_022539665.2 Daphnia carinata
GACGTCAAAAACAGCTAAAGTGATTTTCTAGACAACAAAGCTGGCTATCGTACATCTATTTTTGCGCCTATATCAGGTCCGTCCTGGTTGTCCTAGTGGGACGGATTTAGGATGACTTCTGGCGTACAATTGTTGTGTGGTCTCTGCCATGAGCCCACTGTTAGTAGAATACTATATATCGTTATTTTGTATAGCTTGTTCTCCACCATTTGTGAACAATCTTTACAGAATGAAGAAAAGTCAGCAATAAGTTTCAATTGAATCGATTTTAAGGGCATCAAGATTTTAACTCCTTTCCAGATAGAACCCTGGTGTAACAGCTATGGTTGAAAAACCCCAACGCCAGTTGCTAGGAAATAGACCAACGCGTAGTAACGAATCAAAAAGGAAATTTGTAGTGCTTGGTACTGTAAATAAAAAGTGTTGTTAGAATTTTAATAAAAACAAATTTTACAAAAAATCATGAAGAAAATTACTCGCCATTCTGAAAAGAAGGCTCGTTTTCACTCGAGGTAATAGGATCGACAGAAACAGACTGATTCCCGTAAACATTGGTTACAATCGGAGTCTAGAGGCAATCAGAGTCTAGATTAATTGATCTAAGGCATTGTAACCAACATTGGTTACAATCAGAGTCTAGAGGCAATCAGCATTGGTTGCTTTGTTTCAGTTGCTGAAGTAGCATAGATTGGTTGTTCAGTGGTATAATCAAGTCCACGTCCAAGTATAGGTTACGTTTAGTTGGGCCACCTGTAAAAACGACAATGAAATTGTTTCTCAAATTTTTACGTTTTAAAAAATCTCTTTTTTTTAATTAGAGAGGCCAAAGAGCTTATCATGAAGCTTTCCTGTAGAAATGCCCATGCGGTTATTATAATAAGACAAGACACAAATATAAAGGTAAAATGGGAGGGATTACATTCACTTTTACTTATTAAATGCTTGAGGGGTGTAAGAGGCGGAGCTTCCTTTGCTTAGCTTTTGGGCTCGTTACATTCCTGCCTCTCTTCGATAAAAAGAATTGGTCCTCCAATTTGTGTTTTGTTTCTCCATAACCGGCTATAGTTGCTGCTACGAACGAATAATGTAAATTGTTCCTCCACCGAAAGAATTCGTATTTTCCTTCACCGGCTAAAAATGGTTACTGCATATAAAATTAAAAAGAGTTGCTGGTGATTTGGTTTTCTTTTCTTCTGGTTTTTATTCTTGCTTTTTCTCCGTTACAGTATTTCATTTTTATTGGTAACGGTTCTTCGTTTTTATTCTTGTTCTTTCGCCGCTATGATGTTTCCCTTGCGGCGATATTCTAGTTGTTGTCTTCTTTTCTTCTGGTCTGGTTCGTTCCCGTTCTTGAAATATGGTAAACACTTTCTTATTTAGTCTACCTGATTTAGGCGTGTGTCCCAGGGAATCTTTAATTCTTGCATCTGCTCCATGTCTAAGAAGCAGTTCTATCATATCAATCCGGCTGAATCCCACTGCAACGTATAGAGCGGTGTGGTCTAATATGTCTTTTTTTATCCTCATTGTTCGTTGTGCACAAATTTGGATGGCGAGATCTTCTAAGCCATACTGGGCTGGGTAATGTAAGACGGTTTCACCACCCTATGTCGCAATGATGATATTGGTTGGGGTCCATATCAACCTTGAACATTCTTCATGTTCATATGTGATTTCTACCTTTAACGGGGTGTCTCCTTTGATGTTGCGAGCTGTAAATTCACAGTTGTTGTGTTTTAGTATCCGTATTAGTAGCAAGTCGTTATCGGCTGCGGCAATGTGGCCAATTGTTCTTCCTTTCTGCATGATTTCTGGGTTTGCCCCGAAGAACAGTAGATGTGTTCTTCTCCTACTTCTCTATACGCTCGTGTGGAGCAGCATATTTCCATCTTAGTACCTTCCGTTTAGGAAGGTGGCCCTCCGTTGTCGTGGCAATCCCCGCTGAGATTTTAATTTGTCGAGGATGCACTTCCTTTCTGCATGTAATGGGACTCCCATAATTGTTAGAGAAATTTTACCTTCCTCTAACTCTATTATGGCTTGTCTCCGCAGCTGGATTTTCTCTGTTCTAGCTACCGATACAGATGCCATTGTCTTCATCCGACAATTTTTGCATTTTTCTGCTTCCCACGGTTCCGTAATGAGGTCTAATTAGGCATGTGAATGCTAGGTTTTTGGCGTATCCAATCTCCTGCTGTGGAGTTATGTTACCAGGTGTGCGGATTTCCATTTAAATTGGCCATAGGTGTTTTCCAGAAACAATCGGAATAAGGGTGAATTGATCACCCGTCTGTTCCGATGGTACAGTTCTATACCGTAAAGAACGAAGAAGAAGTAACGAACGGTTTAAATCAACATTTGGTTTCATTTGGCGATATAAAAATTCTTTTTGCTTGATATTGTTGAAGTGTCATTGATTGGACAAAATATTGTAGTTTTGTGCAAATAGGTAGGCCTAACGCTGCTGCAGCTAAAATTCCGTTGGTTTGGGCTAAGATAACTGCTTGTGTCCTTTTAATTGCTGATAGTTGACAATAAACGTCCCGAATTTCTTTTGCGAATTTGTTCTCGTGTTCTCTTTCAATACTGATTTTATATTGTTCGTGCATTTTATTTAGTTGGTATTTAGTTTTGTCGTTGAACTCCTTGATGTTTTTGGTAGACCGTTTTTCGAATTTTCGTCACTTAAGGATTTTTCAGCTTTCTGCCCCAATGTATTTATCAGTGCAACGGCCGGCGGCAAGTTTTGACTTTCATTTTTCTCGATGGCCTGAATTTGGTTTTCTTCTGTTGTAGACGTTGTTTCTATTGTGGGTAATGGGATCATTGTGGTTGTCTGTGTTGATGATAGTTGGGTTGTCGGGTTTTCTTTCAATGTCGTCGTACTCAGCGTGGTTGGGACTGCGTGGCATTTTATCGTTATCCAAAAAATTCGCGAGTACGATTTCACGAAAGATCGAATAGCAGAGGTTCCAGTCGTGAGAGAAACTTCAATCGTAGCAGAGAAAACAGCCCATATCGCAACAGCTATAATTTATCCTGAAGAGAAGGTATCCCCACAGGGTATAGACAACCCAATTTCCCAATCTACCAGCAATCACCTCAGAGATCTTCGTACACAAGTAGTCATACAAGCTACAATCGACCCAATTTTCAACCACACAACAATCAACAGGTGTAACCCCAAAAGCCACCTATTCTCAACAATATCCACGGCCACAACATAACCAAGGAAACACCCCCGACACACTAGGGAAAAGGTTATTATCTGCCACAATTGGAATAAAAGAGGACACATTGCAAGAGAATGTTGGACAGATATGGCACGTATCAACCATCCGAATCGGCGACAAATGCAGTAAGCACAATATCCCTACCAAACAATCCCCCAACATATAATTTAGAATTGAAATTAGCGATACCCAAACTAATACGTATATCCATTAGAATTTTTGGAAAAGAATTTCATGCTTTATTAGACAAAGGAGCCGCAGCCAGTTTAGTTTCAGACAGCATATTATTCAACCTAAAAGCTAAGGAAGCGCTTAAACAAATTAAAAACACGAAAGTTGCATCTTGGGATTAGACTTTTTATCAAACAACAATGTAAAAATTAACACCAAGGACAGACAGGTCAGTTACGACCATTTTGGGATAGACCACAACTTTGGAAAAAACGCACGTCCCATATACAGTTTAACATTTGGCAAAGCAAGCATCCACATTCCCCTCCACGATTGGCGGAGAAAAAGGCCCAGACGAAAAAGGCCCAGACGAAAAGGCCCAACAAAAAAGGCCCATACGAAAAAGGCCCACAAGAAAAAGGCCCACAAGAAAAAGGCCCACTTTTCAATTTGAAAAAAAGTGGGCCTCCACGAAGGAGTTCTCCTTGGACCGGGCCTTTATCTCCGCTTAATTTCCATGTTCCAACATACTTTAATTTGTTTCCAAAACGTATTTCCCACCTCCTATTCCTTGGAAGTTGAAATGTACAAGGGTTGCTGAAACCGTGACCTTCTATAAGGTTTGCCGATATGAAACAAAGTTAGCGTATGTACGCTAGTTAATGTTTGATTATTTATTCGGTAGCAATCTTATTTCGGATTATGTTAGTATTTATCTATTGCTCATATCCCGTTAAATAAAGTTCACTTTTCACAATTTTTGTTTTTTTTGAACTACTTTAGCTTCTTTAAATATAATATGAGAAATATATGTTTTTCGCACTTAGCCTTGTTCTGTCCACCCTCTTTGATCATGCCCCCCCCCCCAACCATTAGTCCATCTCCGTTATAACTTCCCTTTGTCGATACTTATGCCATAGGTAAAGACCACTGATTTGTTGTGAATACGGAAACTGAATGAGTTCCGCGTGGCTTTTGTGGTTGCTGGGAACAAAGATATGTTAATACGAAGACTAGTTTATTATTATTAACATTTGATAAATAATTTTTATAGGAAGAACATTACAAACTTAAACTATCGTTTGAGATAAGGACAAATAAAAACTATTATAATTTAATATTGATTCTTATACCATTTATTTTCTTATCACATTTTCAATTCTTTTCACGATTACAAAGAGCCCAATAAATATATTAAAATCATAACCTACTGCTATAAATATGCCAAGCGGTTACTGCTGACTGTTATCTTGGAGCGCTTTTCAGCAAAGCAATAAATAGTTCGAGCAAAACTGGAATATTCAATTTGCGTAGGAACGTCTATGAGCCAGTTTTCTACCATGAAGGACTTTGTTTTGTGAGACTGTTATTAGTGAAGACGCTAAACCTTATAAGATGAATCTAAGATTTTTTTTCTTAAAATTTTCCAAGATCATGGAAGGCATGCCAGTTTATTTTTTTTTAAACTATAACGACATGGCTTGCCCATGAAAGAACACGAGTTTAGCTCATCCATGAGTCAGTATCAGTATTTAATATGATAAATTTTCCTTTTTTAAATTTGGTTTAATCACTTTATATTCTTCCTTTTCAGTTTCCTTTTTCTTAATGTTGGCTTTTCTCTTTATCTGTTGTTATTCCTTTCTCTTTTCCTTTTCTTCGATGCGTTCAGCCCAATTTTTTTTCACTTTCTGATTTGATTTATCTCGTTTCTTAATATATTTGTCAATCAATTCCAGTCTTCTACCTATTGCAATACAGAAAAATAAAAAATTTTTAACATTTTACAAATGTGTTTGTCAAATTGATAGTTTACCTCCAAACCTTCAGCTATTTGAAGAGCACCATTTCATGCCAGTTTCTCTTCAATGCTTCTTGCATTCTCAACTTCAGCTGGGCCTACCAAGATTTTCACGTTTGGTTTAAGTTTTTTTCCATTTTAATCATTGCCACGGGCTGACTTATTCCCTTCATGGTCCTTCGAACTATTTCTTTCTTAATTTAAGTTAGTTTCTTACTTTAAGTATTTACTTGTTGTGTACTGCGGGGGAGTTTTTCTGGGCTCACCCCTTTTTAGTCCCTAGACACCGCGTGGGAATTTTCCTTTTTTGAACACGTGTTAGCTTAAGCGTGTGAAACTCTTTTTGCTGTTTCACCACGCGATTAGTTAAGCTTGTGAATTTTTTCTTTTTCGCCTTTCACCACTCGTTGAGTTACCGTGTGAAATTTTTTTTTCTTTCACCACGTGTGGAGTGTGTAGGCACCTAAGAATCTTTTTTTTTCCTTTTGCCTTTCAACTGTTAGGGCAAACACGTGGTCGGTGGCCATTAATTTGGTCGTCCTTTTTTCAAATTTTGAATTTTTTTGGTAAAATTTTTTTTCTTTCTCCCTTTGAGAAACGTTTTTTTTTCTTGTTCATCTCCCTTTCCATTTACTTCGAGTAAGGTTAGGGTTGAGTAGGGTGGAAATTTTTTTTTCTTTTTTTTTCCCTTTTGCAATTTCGGTCGCGTGGTCGGCGGCCATTGATAACTCCACCCCTAAATATTTTTTTTTTCTCTTTTTTTTTTCTTCTCAATTTTCTTCTTTTCAAATACACTGCTTCGCCTTGCTGCGTGTAGCGGCCATCTTCGTTGCTTTACATTTAGGGGGCCAATTTTCTTCTTTTTTACTTTTTTTGGAATACCCTCTTTTTGGAGGATATTTATATCCTCCACTACTACTCTTTTCTTCTCCGCTTTAGCGGAGCACCTGTAAGGTCTCCAACACCACTTCAAGAATTCGTGACGCCGAGAAGATAAAAAGGGCCAAGAGGAGGGTCGAGGGTTTGGAGAGGCCGTGGACGGGTCCACAACAGCCGCGGCAATTTAGGAACACCCCGGAAAGAAGGCGGCAAATTAGTCTCTTCAACCGCCTTGCAGCAGCTGCACCTGAAGCTGAACAAGCTGCCTCACCGCTGTACTCCATACTCCCGATAGCCATCCGTCACTTGCCCTTAGCGGCAATTAAGGAAGCGCTCGAGCCGAAGTATTGCGGAGACATCAGGTACCGCCCAGTTAACCAGGTAGTGGAGAGAGAAGAGGAGGGAGCCATTGCTTTACCAACTCCAACTGAGTTGAGTAAACCACTAACATTTACCCCAAGAGCACGTGGTCGTGGTTGGCATTTCCCTAGCACTAACAAGAGTGAGGAGCCCCAGGTCGGAGCAGGAGCTGTTCAGCAAATCCCTACAACAGTTAGCCAGTGTGAATTGCCTCAGATTACAGCACGTGTAGCACTCGGACGTGGTTGGCGACTCCTCTCCACATCTACTACCAAGAGCGAGGAGCCCCAAGTCGGAGCAACAGCCGCAAGTGGAGCTGATCTACCAATCTCTCCAGTCGAAAGTGTACCTGAGCAGCCCAAAATCAAAATTGGTAGTGCACGCGGTCGTGGGGGACAAATTTTCAACGTTTCCAACCACCTCGAGCCATTTGATCAGCTGTTACCCACCCCAGGCGGGGGGCGTAGCAACGCATTGCTGACTAAACTTACACCATTCAAATCAGGGCCAGGTAGCACGCGTGGACGCGGTCGGCTATTACCCAGAGAAAACCCTCTGGACGCTCCTGTTCAAGATCCAACCCCAGTGTTGGCACCAGCAAGGGTAGTAGAAGGCGCAGCTGGAGGAGAAGGAGAAGAAGACGAAGACATCCTGCAGATTAATGCCGATCCAAGGGATCTTATTGATCTTTATAAAAAGTTGTAATTCCCCATGTTACAATAAAATAATTGATCACTAACCCCTTTTTTCACTTACTTTAAGCAGGAGGAAACGGTTCAACCGTACTCCACAAAAGAAAAAACTTTCTTACATTTTTTCTTGGAGTTGGGCTCAAAACCTAAACTCCCACTAACTAATTTCTTTTCTTTTCTTTCCTTTAGAAAACTAGCGCCATCTAGCGCTCAAAATAACAAACTTAAAATTTTTCTATTTCAAAAAAGTTATTTCTTTTCAGAACTGCAAGCTTACGCCATCTAGCGGTCGTAAGCAAACTAAAAATTCAAAAAATTTCAAAATTAATTTTCTTTTTCTTAAAAACTGAACGCTTGAGCCATCTAGCGGTCAAATTAAGAAACTTCTCTCCAGAAATTCAAAAATTCAAAACTCTTTTTCTTTTTTTCCCCAAAACTAAAGGCCTGCGTCATCTAGCGGTCAAATTAAGAGAGTTTTCTGTTACTTTCCATTTTTTTTAAAATTTCTTTCAGAAACTGGAGGCCCGCCCCATCTAGCGGTCAGAAAAGCAGACTTCTCTATTATTTTCATTTTTCTCGATTTTGTTCAGAAACTGAACACAAGCACCATCTGGCGGTTAAAAACCAAAGGATGGTAAAATTTTTCAATTTTTTCTCATTTCTTCTAAAACTGAAAGCTTACGCAGCCTAACGGCCAAATAAGCAACCTTATTTTCCAAATCATCTGAAAATAGTCCTTTCCCATTCCTACCCATTGAGCGTCGTGCTAGCAACTAAACAAATCTTGACATTTTATTATTTTTACTGACAACAAGGTCGGTTTTTTCGCTCAATAGTTACCGAAAGCTAACTAAGAGCAACAAATTTAAGTTTCCACTTTTCAAAAAATTGTATGACATAGCAAGGAGGAGAAACCTCAACCAGTGGAGTTTAAAAAATACGCCCACTGATTGGAGCACTGCGTCAGCGTTGCTCCCTTTCCATTCACTCACAATTTAGTGGAAGCACTAAAAGTAAAACTTTTTTTCCAAGTTTTTCTTTTTCTTTTTTTTCACTCCTTCAAGGGAAATCCAGGAGTGAACCCCGCTGAGGAATTGCAAAGAAGAATCAACTTTCCAATTCCAGCAAAACAAAAAATGTCACGATCAGTTGCAGCAACACGAGCGGGCCTGAAAGGCCACCTCACGAGGACAATGGAGAAGATCAAGGGATACAAGGATCTCACGATGACGGCGGAACTGGATAACGACATTGCCACGGATACAGAACTCCTGAAGCAACGTTACCAGAAATTTATCAAAGCAAGTGACCAAGTACGCTGGGCCTTGCAAACTACGAACGCCACCGAGGAGCAAATCGAGCAAGATTACTCCACAGTAGCAGAAGTAGAAGAAGAAATGAGCAGTATACTCGCCTTCGTTAAAAACAAGCGAGACGAGTATAAAAGACAACAAGACTTGGAATTTCAAGAGCTGCAGAGAAAAGAACAACGCCAGATAGAAGAGGATAGAAACCGATTGCTTCAAGACCTGCTTACTCAACAGCAGCAGCTCTTCGCAACCCAAATCCTCCAACAACAACAAGCCTACGCCGTTCAAATACAACAACTCATGGCGCAAAACCAGGCACCAGTTCAAGCAGCAGCAGCAGCTCCAGTTCAACAAGCAACACGTCTTCCCCAAAGACAAATCAAGCATTTTAAAGGAGATATTCTTGAGTGGACGTCATTCTGGGAGAGCTTTAATGCCTCCATTCACTCGTCTACAATGTCGGATGTTCAAAAATTCGACTACTTAAAAGAATATTTAAAAGGGGAAGCGTACTTGTGCGTCGAAAACCTGGAACTCACGGCAGCAAATTACAACATTGCCATAGCAGAGCTAAAAAGAGTCTACGCAAAGCCAAAGGCTCTCATTCAAACCCATTTATGCAAATTTGACAACCTAGCTCCTGTTAAAACAATGGCAGATGTATCGGCGCTGAGAAAATTGCAGCTCACAGTCCAGTCGCATATTAACGCCTTGGAAACCCTCGGGGTTCGAAAAGAATCATTTGGAGGACTCCTTGGCACAAAATTAATGAAATTGCTTCCTGCAGAATTGCAGAAAGAGTGGTCGAGCTCTGAAGAAAACGACATTACCGACATCGCATCCCAACTGAATTTCATCAGGGATGAAGTTGACGCAGCGGAGAGGTACAGCCGATGGAAATCCGAAACCACAAAAACGCCACAGCAGTCAACATCGCCAAGTCCAGCGAAACAAATACACGCTGCCACAGCATCACAGCTGGCGATTGGAGCCAGGTCACAACCAGCTCCACACACCAGAAAAAATTCCAGACAATTTGTGCCACCGTCAACACCTTTTAGAAGACAGGACAATTTCATCACGCGAGAATGCACAAGACCATGCATTTTTTTGCGGGGAGGTTCACTACCCCACGGTTTGTCCAGTGAACCTAAGAGAAAAAAAGGCTATCATCGCTAAGCTGAAAAGGTGCGTCAGATGCTTCAGTGCAAACCACGAAACTCTGAACTGCACCACAAACTACACTTGCAGACATTGCCAAGCTATCCACCACACAGCTCTCTGCGACAAAAAGCAGACACGTTTTGCGCATCAAACAGTAAATGGCAACAGCGCCATCACAAATGTTACGGCGTCTGCTGCAAGCGCAAACACCCCAGGCGATCTCGTGGTGAAGACAGCTACAGTAAATGTAGTAGGCCCAAATGGCAAACAAACAAGAGCCATTTTATTTATAGACGACGGCAGCCATAGATCTTGGGTCACAAGATCTATATCAAAATTGTTGGATCTTAAAGTGGTAGCAGTGGAAAACATCGTTACCAGAGTTTTCAAGCAACGAAAACCAAATCCAGTGGAGAAGACCAATTCAGTCGAGCTGACATTTAGGGGCACTTGGCATGGTGCCCCACTCGTCAAAATTACAGCACTGGAAACGGACTACATTGGAGACACTGGTCCATATGCCCACACAACATTCGCACGAAAATTGTGGCTGGACAATGAAAAAATGGCTGACGACAGGTTCGAGACAAACAGCCAGGAAAAAGATGTCGGGATTTTAATCGGAGTCGACCAGATGTTTGAAATCATCCCTAACGAAGCAGCTATCCAAAGCCCGTGTGGCCTAAGGGCCTACAACACAAAGCTTGGGCGGATGATAGTTGGACCTTCTAAAGAAAAAAATTCGAAAAAAGGAAAGGCGATAATCCAGCAAATGCTGCAATGTAGTAGCTTTTCAACCCAAACGGTAGCTTCATATGCAGCCGGCTGCCTTAATTCAAACTACACTTTTACAACTCTTCCCGAAGAAAAGGAGAAAACGCCGGATGTAAAGGAAAAAAGGAATCTTCATCTCCCCACCCGACCTCTATGGAAGAAATTTCCATAGAGAACTCCATTATTAAAAAAGAAAAAAAGAAGATTGTAAAAGAAGAATTAAAGCGGCAGACGGACTTTGATCTATCCTTGTTTTGGAAGCTAGAACACTTTGCCATTTTAGACGATTGTGATGCAGTGGAGCCAGACGATCCTCTAGGCTCCTTTGGAAACAAAATCACCCGTCAAGAAGATGGGCGATACTGCACCCCAATCTCATGGAAAACGGATAAGTGGAGGTTGGAGAAAAATTTCCTGATGGCTAAAGGAAGACTGGAGAGTCTTTTAAACAGACTCAAGAAAACGCCAGCGCTTCTATCTGCTTACCACCAGGAGATCGAGCAACTCAGAGTCCAAAACTTCGTAGAAAAGGCAGACCTAAACTACGATGGACTCCACACTTATCTGCCACATCATCCTGTCATCCGACAGGATAAAACAACCACGAAAATCCGACCGGTCTTTGATTGAGCGGCTAAGTCCAGGTTTGGACCAAGCCTCAACGACGTCCTAGAAACCGGTCCGAACCTGAATCCTGACCTGCTAGCCGTTCTAATGCGATTCACGATTAAATCGGATCGCATGGATAGCAGATATTGAAAAAGCTTTTTTAAACATCGCCCTGCATCCTGAAGACTCAGAAGCAGTACGATTCCTGTGGGTAACGGAGCCAGAAACATCTGGCTCCCCTTTAGTCGCTTACAAATGGAAGCGAGTTCCATTTGGACTCAGCTCCAGCCCATTCTTGCTTAGAGTTACCCTCAACAAGCATTTGGATGGAATGGAGCCGCTGTACTCCACTACAGTCAAGCAACTAAAAGAACAAATTTACGTCGACGACTACCTAGGTGGCGCCGACAGCATACCCACAGCAAAAAACAGGATTCAGGAAACAAAGGCCATCTTCCAGGAGGCCAAACTCAACATGCGAAGCTGGGTGACAAACGACAAGACACTTCGCAAATTTCTCAGTGGGAAGGGGCTCATCAACCCCATTGTTAAAATCTTCACTCAGAAACTGGAAGAGGGCCAACCAAAGGTCCTAGGCATTCGGTGGGACACCGAATCCGACACATTCCAATTCGACCCCGCGCCTATCATTGAAGCCGCTACAGAATTGGGAGACATTGTCACCAAAAGAAATATCCTACGGATATCTGCAAGAGTGTTTGATCCCATTGGGTTCTTAGCACCCACTACACTCCTGCTAAAAATCATCTACCAGAAGCTTTGGGAAGCAGAAATTGACTGGGACGTCGAAGCGCCGCCGGAAATTAGACAAACATGGATAGCTGCTATGACTGGGTTGAACGAGTTCGCCAAATTGAAAATCCCTCGCTGGATAGGCCACTCAAAAAGGGTCATACAATCAGCAGAAATTCACGTCTTCGGCGATGCGTCTGAGGCGGCGTATGGAGCCGTTGCTTACGCAAGGCTCCAAACAAAAAGCAATGAAACCAGCATTCACTTTCTAGCCAGTAAAACGAAAGTGGCACCTCTCCCAAAGAAAAAAGTAACCCTACCACGACT
Organism: Daphnia carinata; assembly: GCF_022539665.2. Taxonomy (NCBI): domain Eukaryota; kingdom Metazoa; phylum Arthropoda; class Branchiopoda; order Diplostraca; family Daphniidae; genus Daphnia; species Daphnia carinata. The sequence goes on from NC_081334.1 coordinate 8,597,847, forward strand.
GGAGTTATTAGGCTCGCTTTTAGCCGCACGGCTAGGAGAAAAACTGAAAAATTTTCTCCCCATAGAGTCATGGCGAACCATATTCTGGGCGGACTCTTTGGTAGCACTTGAGTGGATCAGAGGAGATCCTAGCAGATGGAAACCATTTGTTAGGAACCAAGTGGAAGCTATCAGGAAGCTGTCTGGAGTAAGTTGGTGGCGGCACTGCCCGGGCATACACAATCCTGCGGATCTTGCCTCGCGGGGAGCGCCAGCGTCAGCGCTGGTACACTCGGAGCTATGGTGGAATGGTCCACCATGGCTAAAGGAAGAAACAGAATGGCCGGATTCAACACCCGATGCAGGAGAGACGAGCATCCACGAGAAGATCGAAGCGGAAGCCAAAGGAAAAACCGTCATCATGTCGGTGGCTACCGTGGATCCAGCTACCCCAATGGAATGGCAGCTGGAACGAATTCCATCATGGAATCGACTACTTCGACGCACCGCCTGGATGCTTAGGTTCATCTCCAAGAATCGCCCCATCAACAGATCGCAAATACAAACTCCAATCAAGATAGGAGACGAAAAGGAAATACTGGTAGACCATCTGACAGTAGAGGAACTGACGAAGGCGGAGCTACTTATCTACAGGCAGCTCCAAAAAGAAGCATTTCCAAAGACGTTCCAAGACCTACAAGAGGGAAGGCAACTACACCACAAGGAGAAAATTGCCAAACTCCGACCCGTGTGGGATGAAAGAGACAAGCTGATCAGAGTAACCGGAAGGGTCGAATTGGCACTAAGAGACAGGGACATTGAACCTGCCATACTGCTGCCCACTCACCACCCAGTTGTCAACTTGCTCATCGCAGACAGGCACGTCTCACTTAAACACGCCGGAGTGAAAACTACCCTCTCCGATTTAAGGGAACGTTTTTGGATCATCAAAGGACGTCAGCAGACTAAGTCAGTTTGGCATGCCTGCGTCAAGTGCCAACGGCTAACTTCACCACCATTCACAGAAGTAGCTGCACCTCTACCGTTGAACCGCTTGAAACAAGCGAAAGCCTTCGAAATCGCGGGTGTGGATTTCGCAGGGCAAAAACCCAATATCACGTAAGAAACGCAAGCAAGCGGAACTTACGACCTCCGTGGATCCCCCACAAACGGATGATCCAAGTATGGAGACTCCAGCAGAGCCTCCAGCCATGGAACAAACGGAGGAAAAAGAAAACCTCCAACAGGACGACTCAGGCAAGAAGAAAAAGGGTACAATCAAGCACCCAAAAGTTATGCCTGCCTATTCACCTGTGCGGTGACTAGGGCCGTCCACCTGGAGTTGACTAAAACCATGTCAGCACGTGACTTTCTCCTAGCCTTCAGAAGATTTTCGGCTAGGAGAGGCAACGTGTCTGTCATGTATTCGGACAACGCACAAACATTTAGGTGCGTTTCCAAACACTTAAAGGTCTTGAGATCCGATCCAGCGATCCATGACCTCTTAGCCATGCGAAAAACCAAGTGGATCTTCTCCGCCAGCCTAGCCCCATGGTGGGGAGGCTTTTGGGAACGCATGGTTAGGACAATGAAAGACCTACTACGGCGTTCCAACGGCCGTGCGTGTCTAGAATACGACGAGTTGGAAGTCAGTTTGATCGAGACAGAAAGCGTAGTGAACGCAAGGCCACTCACCTATGTGGCCGAGGGGAGCGATGATCCACTTCCCATCACTCCAAATCAATTTCTGAACAACAGACGATCTAATTGCACTCCCCCGGAGCCAGCAATTAACCTACTGACTCCCGACCCAACCAACGCACGACTCATCGAAATGGACCGTCTACGCAGAGACTACGTCAAGGACACCTGCGAGCGATTCGTGAATGACTACTTGCTACAAGTAGACAATTTCCACTGCAAGGGAGGGCCTGGACGCAAGATCCGAGTAGGTGAGGTTGTCATCATCCACGATGACAACACAAAACGACTTATGTGGACCGTCGGCGTAGTAAAGGAGCTGATTTCCAGTCGAGACGGGCTGATTCGATCGGTAACGGTCAAGACCCCTAACGGGAACTTGATTAACCGGGCGATTCAGTCCCTACACCCCCTGGAATTACGCGAGGACCAGCCCGACGACGTTGAAGTACTACCCGCGCCGGAGATGGAGCCGGAAGAAGACACAACTCCAGCCGTGTCAGCCGCCAGCCCAGTCGAAGAGAGCGAGCCGTGGAGCACGGGCTCTGGTGGGGAGTGTGTTGGGAATATATTAGATTCCCAACAGCAGACGACGCGGTCTGGACGCCGCACGAGGCTGCCCAGCCGTTTTAACGCATTTGAATTGGGTGGTCCTCGATAGAGGGCCACCATTGTACATTTTCTTGTATGTAAGCCCCGCCCTAGGCCTATTGGCCGTCTCGCAAGAGAGGGCAAGGGGCATTCAGTCGCGAAATACATCTCCTACAGTTAACAACGAGTATCACCAGTGCCTCCCGTGTGTTTCAATTCTTCAACTTCAATTTGTTAAAGGTAAAAGTCAGAACACGGGCTGACTTATTCCCTTCACAGAGGTTGATAACACTGATGTTGCCTTGGTGGCTCGTGCAAGTTTGGCAATTCAGGACCTCTTCTTCTTATTTTTCCTTTTTAATTTCTTCTTCATTTCATCTAACTTTGATTTGGTTTTTGTCTTCTTATCAAATAAATCCAGCTTTTTCCTGAAAATCAATGGAGTAAACTGGCTGTTTTACTTAAATGTATAGGTTAACACATACCTGTGAAGTGTGAGAGTTTAGCTGTTGGACGTTCTTCCATTTCTTCAGGATTGTAAGCACGGTTCCTGGTTCCAATTTTTTGGAAAGAACTATTGTGGTCAACACCAGCCTTATTACTATCGAGATCTTGAATTGTAGAAACACTTTGAGTTGGAATATAGGTCAATGAGCTAGAAATGAAAACGTCTTCCGAAGAGAGTTGCTATTTAAGAGCGCCGACGTCAACGCGCCCTCGCTTTTTATCAGGCTCTTCATTTTTTGGGTCCAATTCCTACAAATCTTGTTTAGACGACACTTTCAAGTTTTCCGTTTTTCCATTTACAAAACGTGCCTCTAATATCATAATCTTTAAACTTCATTATTATTTACCTTGGTCTCTCAACATTATCATGGATCACTCCATAAATCACACTATACGAACCTAGCTTATTGTTATTTTCTTTAGAGAACATTTTCAAGCCAAATCTAGCTTCAGGACGCCTCCACTTGAGGGCAGTATAAGCAGATGTAAACCATGAGCAATAACATATGGCAATCCGTTTTACATGAAAAAAAAAATGGCGGAAAAAAAAATCGCACTTTTTTCTCTTTTTTCTACCCGTAGCCATCTATCAGTCGGTTTCGTTAGTACAGGCATGTAAGCAATTTCAGTTAACTTTATCCCATTAGCAGTTAATTGAGTAGCGTGGCATGAGAACAACGCGTGGCTGGAGGAACAATTGAAAAATGGATAAGATAATAAAACAAAAAAATGGTAAGTATAAACATTATTATATTGGTTTTCAATTATTAATTATTGTTTATTAGATCAAATTATGAAGCTGCAGGCCCAGTTATTGGAACAACACAAAATATTAGATAACAACAAAGCTAAGGATGGTAGGCCTAATACGTAATGATTCTATTTATTTGCTTTTATTCATTCGTGTTTTGTAGCTCAAATTTTTGAGTCTACAAGCTCAGCTAGGCGAAAAGAACAAATTGGAACAAAACCGTTTCCAAACAGTAAAGGAGGTTTTTCAAAACTCATCCCTAACTCAACGTGAGGATGAGTTGGCATTAGGTGAACACAGTCAGGTGCCTAAACTTTTCAAATAAGAATTCCAAATAAGTATAGAATTTTAACAAACAATTATTTATTGTTTAGTTATTCAGTCCACCACCTGACAGTGTGTTAAATTTAAATTCTGTTAGTGCTGCACTTAAAGAATTGTTAGTAATAAGTCCATGCAGCGAAGGAACTGAAGAATTGTGGGACTGTATTTGGGCGGAAAATAGGTGTGGTATGGAAACACAGAAATGGCATGAGTTAAACATGAAACATGGATTAGGTACTTTTTTGGTTTTTGTCTATCGAAAAAGTATTTTTAATGCTATTATTTTGCATTCACAGAATTTTAGCGGGGGTTCAAGTCAAGTCTGGAAGTGTTACAGGATGGAAGAGTGAGCCTGTAGTTGAAAAACACTGAGAGTGCATTACCATTAAGGTGTGAGGTAAAGTAATAGAGTAATGCAAATTGTCTAATGAGAAGTACCACCTTGTGTTAATGAATCCGTTACAACAGCAATCCTTTATAGTTCTGACAGAAGAATATGCTCGCAATCAACTCACGAATCTTGTAAGCTACGAACTATACATGCGAATTAAGAGTTTTTATGCTAATGGTGTTTTATTGTCTCATAGATCAACAATAAATTTTGATCTGAAAAGGTTTCTTGTTTGGGGCAAGGTCATGAATTAATTTTTACGTTTGGATACACTACATGGAAGTTCTACACTTAATTCATATTCCCCAAACGGTATTTAAAATTCAGAAATTGAAGTGCATATCTGGGCTCCCTTCCTTTCCGTAGCCCCGTTTCCCCTTGACTCATAATAAGCCCGTAGGGGGTCATGCCCCTACTGTACGGTATATATAAAAATAACATATACCGAGGTTTGGAGGGCTCTGTGCCGGAAAGGGGACGTGGGGGTCCGCTTAGTCCGATGTGTTCACGGAGGGCGACGTGGTTACCCACAAATCCGAATTAAAGGTTAATCGCTCCAGTAAAAATGTTCCAAATCTTCAGCTCTTCTTCCGGCTTCTCTTAGTCAATCACCGGGTAATCTCCCTGGTGGGTCAACAAGGCAGTGTCTCCCCCTGCCTGGGTTGATGGCAACTATTGAAAGGGCTATTATGCATTTTTAAAGTTGCAAAAATAATTGTAATGTGCAGAGAATTGTCAATAAATTTTTTTTTATAAAATTTTTTTGCAAAATTTGTCTCTTTCATTGTCTGTGTTCGCTTTGTTCACACATTACATTTATCAATTTTTTTTTATTTAGCTTGCTCAATTCATCTTTATTGTTTTTGCCACCGTCATGGTAGAAAATTGATTTGTCATTATTAGTAGCTTTGTTAACGTAAAGTGTAAAGCTTCCTTATATCTCAATGTAGTATGTGATGTGTAATTAGGCAATCAATAGCTGCTTGAAAATGTGCTAAAGGTGAAAACAGGACACGAAGAACGAACAAATTCATTTATAGCAGTAGGTTATAATTTTAATATATTTATTGGGCTCTTTGTAATTGTTAAAAGAATTGAAAACGTATAAGGAATAAATGGTATTAGAATCAATATTGAATTACAATAGTCTTTGTTTTGGTCCTTGCCTCAGACAATAGTTTAAGTTTGTAATATTATTCCTATAAACATTATTTATTAAATGTTCCTATAAACATTATTTATCAAATGTCAATAATAACAAACTAGTCTTCGTGGTAACATATCTTTGTTCCCAGCAACCACAAAAGCCCCGCGGAACTCATTCAGTTTCCGTATCCACAACGAATCAGTGGTCTTTATCTATGGCATAAGCATCGACAAAGGGAAATAATAAGGGAAATCGACTGGTGGTTGGGAGGAATGATTAAAGAGGGTGGACAGAACAAGGCTAAGTGCAGAAAACATGTATTTCTTCTATTATATTTAAAGAAGCGATAGTTGTTCAGTAAACAAAAATTGTGAAAAATGAACCTTATGTAACGGGATATTAGCAATAGATAAATACTAACATAATCCGAAATTAGATTGCAACCGAATTAATAATCAAAGATTAACTAGCGTACAAACGCTAACATTGTTTGATCTCTGCAAGCCTTATAGAATATCACGGTTTCAGCAACCTTTGTACATTCCAAATTCTACAGAATAGAGGTGGGAAATACAATTTTGGAAACAAATATAAAGTTTGTAGGAACATGGAAATTAAGCGGAGAAAAAGGCCCACTTTTGAATTAGGAAAAAAGTGGGCCTTTTTCGTATGGGCCTTTTTCGTCTGGGCCTTTTTCGCGGGCCTTTTTCGTCTGGGCCTTTTTCGTCTGGGCCTTTTTCTCCGACCTCCCCCTCCACCCAAAACGCAAAAGAGAATAACGCCAACAACGTCCTTACAGAAGCAGATTATCGCGTCTTAGAATCTTTCTCCCAATCAGACAACAACAAGAAATCGAAACGAATTCAAACTACCCAAGAAAGTGAAACGACCAACTTCTCTGATGAGATACGCATTAAAATCGAAATCCTATTGAAAAAACATGAAGCCCTATTCGCAGAACAGGAATCAGATTTGGATCTAGCAACTGATGTAAAGCATACATAGGATACAACGCCTCAATAACTCAACGATTGCGCAGGACGCCAGAAGCATTAAAACTCATTGTCAAAACAATATTTGAAGTAATGTTTAGTAACAATATTTTTAGGGAAAGTCACAGCCCATTTGCAGCAGCAATAGTAATGGTACCCAAAACAGATGGAGAAATGCGTTTATGTATTGACTACAGGGCATTAAACAGGATAACCATCAAAGATAAATACCCTTTAACAAGAATTGACGACACCATCGATGTATTGAGCGGATCAGTTTACTTCTCAACATTGGACTTACTGAGCAGCTACTGGCAAATCGAGATAGAAGAAAGCGACACCCACAAAACCGCCTACATCTGTGAATTTGGACAATACGAATTTAATAGAATGCCATTTGGTTGAAACAAATGCACGAAGCACTTTACAAATAGCAATGAATAACATCTTGAAATCGGTATTGTTCCAATTCGCGTTGGTTTATCTCGATGACATCATAGTGTTCAGTAATAATATTACAGAACATGTGACAAATCTGGAAACAGTGTTCAAGCTTCTTAAAGATGCAGGACTTAAGTTAAAGAGAAAGAAATGCGAATTTTTCAAAGAGGGATTAGATTTTTTGGGATACATTGTATCGAAAAAAGGCATAACACCACGTACGAAAAAGCTAGAAGCAATTATTAAATACCCATCTCCCAAAAACATGAAGGAATTGAGCTCATTTTTAGGCCTGGCTAGCTATTACAGGAAATTCATCTGGGCTTTTGCTGATAAAGCCCACCCACTGACAGCGCTCACGAGAAAATCAGCCGAATGGAAATGGGGAGAGGAACAATGGGACGCCTTTGACTGTATCAAGAACTGTCTCATAACTAGATCTATCCTAGGTTTCCCAGATTTCAGGCGCGAATTTATCATCTACACGGATGCTTCAGGATACGGAATAGGAGCAGTCTTGGTTCAGATACAGACTCTACCTCAATCACCGGATTCAGCGGAGTCCGACGTAAAGGAACCCCGTGAATCAGATGGCGTAGAAGTCTTCATAGCGTATAGCTCTAAACATCTGAACGACCTCGAAGGTCTGTGGTCAATCACAGAGAAAGAAGCTTACGCAATCATCGTGTTTAGGACATATTTATACGGACGAGGATTCACCGTATTTACCAACCATGAACCTTTAGAATGGTTGATGAGCAAGACAAAACCCGTAGGAAGATAAGCTAGATGGGCACTCAAATTGCAAGAATTCGACATCGCCATTGGATACCGGCCTGGGAAGTCGCACCAAAATGCTGACACCCTAAGCCGTATTCCCGTAGTGCCACTAGCACGAGTAGAAACAAGGGAAAGGGAGAAGTAAATCTTCATGGGAGAGCTTGAAAGTCTTAAAAAGAAAAGCGAAAGATTAAAGAAAAGATTAAAGATCGAAAGATTAAAGAAAAGACAGGAACACCTTGAGAGAGAAAACGAAAGTCTTCAAAAGGAAAGCGAAAGTTTCGAGAGAGAAAATGAAAGTGAAAGTAAAAGATCTTTGGAAGAAATCAGATGGATAGAACTACAGCACGCAGATAAATATTGCCAAAAATTAATGAATAAAATACAAGCAGATAGTCAGACACAAAAAATAACAGATTCAAGAGCAAATTTAAAATCAACGAAACAGGTCTATTAACGGATAGGCAAGGAAGATTAGTAGTACCCATACCGAAAATTAGGGAACTTTTATATGAGAATCATGAGCACATGTTAGCAGGACACTTAGGAATCGAAAAAAACAGTAGCCAGACTTCAAAAGCAATACTTCTTTCCATACATGCGAGAAATTGTAACAGAACACAAAGCAGTGTAGCAAAACGCAAAGCTGTGGGAGGAAGTAAAGCACCATTGCAGTATTCCCCCAGCCGAGAGGTTGTGGGAAAGACTTGCAATGGATATTGTGGGTCCAATTCAAGAAAGCACAAAGGGACATAGGTATATTTTAGTCCTATCAGATTATGCCAGTCGTTTCGTTTTTACAGTACCAATGAAAGGTCAAACTGCCCAAACAATTGCTAGAGCCTTGGTTAATGAGATTTTTACCAAATATGGATCCCCTGAAGCCTTCTTAACAGATCAAGGGACTAACTTTCTGTCAAGCCTAATCCAAGAAATTTGCAAATTATTTAAAAATGCAAATAAGAACAACTGCATACCATCCCCAAACAGAAGGATTAGTAGAACGATTCAACAGGAACCTACGCGACATGTTAGCTTTTTATGTAGCAGACGAACCCGAAAATTGGGACAAATATCTTTCATTCGCCACTTTCGCTTATAACACAGCAAGCAATCAACACTGCAACACTGCCCATTCTTCCTATTCTTTGGGAGACAACCAGTACTTCCCAATGACATCAAAATCGACCGGCGGTGCGAAACATACGAAGACACCAGTGTAATGTACTCACATCAATGGAAGGCGCAGCAACTGGCGACCGATCACCTATTCAGGGCACAAACAAAACAAAAATGATGGTATGACGAAGGAACAAAAACAATCAAGTACAACATTGGCGATTTGGTGTAATTGAAAGCCATTCAAATTAAAAATAACCAAAAGTTCGTAGACATCACCTACGAGATCCAAAACGCCAACACTTCAGTAACAACCAAAGACAGTTTACCTCTGGAACGCGTATACTTCGAGCAACAGAAGAAGAATCTCATATCATCGTCGCACCAGATGTTTCCTTTCCCATGCCAAATAAACCTGAATACACTAGTATGACAACATCAACGATATAACTTACGGGGTAACGGTTCAACGGTAACGCCACGGAGTATCGAGATTCTAAAAAGCGTTCAAATTTTCGTTCTCACAGATGGAACTGATACTATTATTCATCCACTTACTCACCATCACTCCATCTGCATATCCAATTTCTTCAACCATATGCGACTATAGCAACGTAAAGATTAGAGGAATTTTAGACATAGAAGCACCATACTACTGCAAAAATGAAAAAAACTGACACATCACACTTACCCAGAATATTCACTTCATACACTTTAATGACGAAGCAGAAACCAGCAGCTTCATGGAAAGGATGGACGTGTAGACAATAGATAAAAACGAAGACGATAACAAGATCATTCTGGATCGAATCATTCGACACGGTGTATTCACAAGAAACTAAACTAAAAACCCCTCTGGAATGCTGGAAGATGGTGAACGACAAGAATTGCGGTGATAACAACATGCAGACCGTACCATCGGGCCTGAGTTTCACAGCAACATCGACGGGTGAAGGGAAATGGTATGCCATAAAAGAACACCATACCATCAACTGTGTAGCAGAACAAATCACGCTACGACGGAAAAACCAGCCGATCCAATTGAAAGGCCTTTCGGTCCGTTGAATACCACTCAAGAAGGATATTTCCTCCAGAACCAAAACACGATTGTGTGGGGTGACAGATCAACGAATAACTCGTGCTCACAAACGTTGATTAAAGGAAACGGATACCTAGAACTTCCAAGAATGCCGGAACACGAAAACACCACCCGTCTCTACGACACGAGTCGACAGATCTAGATCTCGTTCCTCAACAAACCAGATCCAGACATCACACCACAAGGTTACAAAGTTGTTGGAATACCACTCACGTACCTAATTTTTCCGCCGGAAACTACAAGAATACTGTACGACATGTTCAAAACTACTACAAATACATGCCTACAAAACACCAACCTGGATACATCAGTATGCAAGGACTATAGAGTACTTCAATAATCCAAGCAAAGGAGATCAATTCAACAAGAAGTTACATTTTTGCTGAACACCCGTCTCGAAGACTCAGACACTGGTAAACGCCTATACAGCATTTCGTACGCCTGCGGACCTATAAGAATGGAATATTAACAAGCAATTAGAATCGAGGAAAAAGGACGGTTAATAGTACACAACGCCACGATATATGTAACCTACAAACCAGGAGAAAGTAACCCGATAATGACCCACTATTGTCTAAACGACAGTGACCCACTTCCATCAGCATCAGAATTCGAATACATCGTAGATCAAACAATACGAATTCAGAAAACTAATATTTGCATCACCGAAGCAGAAGCAGACCGTCTAGTCGCAGCCACCTGTTCGGATTTTTCAACACGCTGGATTCTCGATCAACAAAATTATCAATGAATTTCACAAGAATCGTATCTATGCATCACCTTAGGCGCGGGCCAAATAATCAAACTGGCAGAATGCAGAGAAGAAGGAAGTGATTACGCTAAACAATAATGATTCTTCGAAACTGTAAACACCAATCCTGATATCCTAGAAAATTTCCCAGACATAACGGATACTATGAGTACTATGATGCTATGGCATGATATCATGCTATGATGATGCGTGAGAGTACGTGACTATCAGACATACTACAAAAATATTTATTACTTATATTGCACTTTATTTAGTCATATCCAACTTTTCCACTCGCATCAATGTTTTACTATTTCATACGACTATCTACATTATACAGCTCTTACATATTTTGATTTTGCTCTAATAGTATTTTATTAAATGAACCCTATTAGATTCAACACAACTCATGTTCCCCAGCAATTTAAATTAAAATAGGATAAGAGATAAATGTTTTGTGAGCCATTTAAGTAATGAGTTAACGCCAAAGGTTTTTTAAAAAGGGAAATGGATACAAGCCGACGCTCTTACGCAAAACGTCACAACTTAAAATTATGACTAAAATAATTCGTACTCTTCCTCCACGCTATCGTCATGTCACCACAGCCTGGGACAACCTTGATGATGACAAGAAGACTATGTCTCTTCTAACGTCTCGACATCTAAAGGAAGAAACTCTGAACAAACTCCAATGGCTGAATATTGATAGTGATGATGCATTTTTTGCCAGCAATGGCATAAATGCAGCAAATAAACAAAAACTTCATATAACCATCAAAACCCTAGTAGATGGAGAATGGCATCAGGGAACAGTCTACGGTGTACTCTACGTTCCGAAGATAGGCGCTAATCTTTTCTCCATTCTCACCGTAAAGAATCGTGGGACTATAGTCACATTCAGTGAAGAGACTGTCAGTCTCACAAGATATAGTAAAATCGTTGGGACTGGAAAGAGAGTCGGGAAGAGCCTAATACGTAATGAATATAAAAGCAGATCATAATCAACAACATCCACTTGAAACAGTTTTTTCTGCAGCAACCTCTAGCACCTTATTGCACCATCGTCTCGGTCAACTGAACGACGAACAGGTAGGCAAAGTTCTAAAGTCATTAACAACCGTAGTCACGCCGAAGTCAAGTGAAATCAAGAATACTTTTCACCAAGGTTGTGCATTTTGAAAACAACACCGCACGACTTTCACACCTTCAAATAGCACGAGATCAGGACGAACTGGTGATCTAGTGCATTCGATGTTGCTAGTCCTATGAGCACCGAATCTCCAGGTGGAGCATCCTATTTGATGATCTTCAAGGACGACTTCTCTGGATTCAGCACTGTCTTCTTCCTTAAGAAAAAGTCTGAGGTCTATGGTTGCTTCAAAAAATACGACAAGGAAGTTGAAAATCCCCTTAGGAGGAAGATCAAAACAATGAGAAACAACCGACAACCGAGAAATTACCGACTGAGATGTAGGCTGAAGCTTGTAATACGGCAATCTATTTGCTCAAACAGGGTTGGATGCAAGAACGGAGCAGGGGGTACCCTCTACGAGGCATGGCATGGTCGTAAGCCAACGTATGGACACTTGCGTGTTTTTGGATGTGATGCATAGATGCACGTACCTAAGGGTGTACGAGCCAAATTTGATGCTAAAAGCATCAAGTGCGTATTTGTCGGGTATGCCGAAACTAAAAAAGGCTTCGGACTCTGGCACCAAGCCAAAAGAAGAATAAAGATAACCAGAGACCTCTTCTTTCACGAGAACTTCTTCCTCCCAAACCACTATCGCGACAGCGATATAGAAGGCAGCAGTATTCTCGTTCCAGATGTTCTAGCCCCAACTTCAACACAAATTATACAAAAGCATCACCTCTTTTCAGAACCTGACCACTTTGGAGGCAACAACATTAAAAAGGCGAAGGAAATAGGCGATTCAACATCGCAAGCGGGTGAAGTTGCAGAGAGGGCCGAACACCTGGATCATCATATGGAGCAGCCGGATAGGAGAACCTCTGCTAGTATACGGTACTCACCAGATCGATACCCAGGACGAGCAATAGGCCCAAATTGCTGGTGGTGTGGGAGCCAAGCCGTCTGAACCAAACAATTTTTCAGAAACTATTAATTATCCAGAAAAGGCAAGTGGCTTGATGCAATGTAAGAGGAGATTGACTCCCTCATCAAGAATTCCGCTTGTATTCTCAGTCCTTCCTTCCTTTACGGCCTGAAACAGGCATCATTTGCTTGGAACAAAAAGTTCAACGATCTCTTAGTTGGTGGTGGCTTCACTCGAAGCACTTTTCATGCCTTTGTCTATTTGCTCAGCGGTGGAAAGATCATTGCCATACTTGCTATATGGGTGGACGATGGGTTACTTTGCTGCAACAGTGAAGCGAATATCCGAGAAATCCTGTCTTTCCTCACTGAACGTCTCGAAATCCCTTACACTCAACTCGACTGCTTTATCGGAATTGAGATAACTAGAGGCAGAAATACAAGGCTCATTCATTTGTCACAAAAAAACTACATTGGAAATCTCCTCAAGCGCTTTGGAATGGGTGATTGTCGACCGACTTAAACCCCAGCTGATCCTTCTCGAGTCTCACTGCAAATCCAAATGATGACACCGAAGATCTTCAAGCTGTTCCGTATAGAGAGGCAATCGGATGTTTGATGTGGGCGAAGATATGCACGAGATCTGACATTGCATTCGCCCTAAATCAAATCTCGAGATTCTGCGAAAAACTGAACCGTCCCATTGGCAACCTGAATGCATCATGGCTTATCTCAAGGGCACCGCTAGTTATGGCATCATTTTTAACGGTCATATCGATTGCTAGACGCTCATCGCATTTCTAGACTCCAATTATGCTGGCGATCATGACACGCGTCGTTCGATAAGTCAGTTACAGAAGTGCACGTCCCTGTCTTCGACTGAAGTAGAATATTTTGCTCTAAGCGAGTGGGCCAAGGAAAACTGTTGGATGAGAAAAGTGCTTACCAGCATTGGTCAAAAACAACCTAGCTAACAACAAGCGGGATCAAGCTATTGATCAACGCTGAAATTCACCGCCGCACGGAGTACATAGACACGAAGATCCATTTTGTCCGCGAGAAGAAACACGAAGACCTTATTGCGCTGTCTTATGTTAACACCAAGGAGCAGTTTGCCATTGTCATCAAAGGCCTAAGTGGATCGTTATTTGTCAAGTTCTGAAGCGCCATCGGGATCGCCGCCGTGAAGGATCAATTAGAGCGAGAGCCTTCACGGTTTGAAAATGGGTGTGTTGAGCGAAATCGAGTTTGTTGAGACTTCACATACTGCGTGCCCGGTTTGCTTCACCTCTTGACATATAAAAAGTTTCCGTCAAATTCCTTCTGTCTGCCCGACTACGCTTTGTAGTGAGCAACAAAAGTCATATAATAAATAAGTTGAATAATAAAAGGTGCAATTCTTACAATTTCTACTCTAGGCTGATGAAGGGGAAGAGTTGCGAGAGGGTAGCGCCAATTCTGATGGAAGTGCTGTTGATAAGCTGTTGATTACACCGCTCGGAGCTATAAAAATCTGGGAAGATACGACACTTGATGCCGATAATAGGGAGGAGATAATAACGAAGAAGGAGAAAGCTGTGCTTCTCATCGTGTCGATTACACGTCTTCCAAGCAGACAAGCAGTTCCAACTTAAATTTAAAGCTCACAAAAAGAAATTATTACACGGATAAAATAGAATATAATGAAGTAGACAATTACTAGTGATTTTCTACAATTTTTTTCTAGAAATAACAAAAAAACCGTTCAAACGATAAACAATTCGAAAAAATTAAATGTTTATTAATTTATCTTTCTTAGATAGGAGAATTTTATCTTTGATGACCTATTCGTCTATCGGGCACACGGCATTGGATTTTTCTCGCCGTCCCAGTGGACAAGATATAGGTCAGTGATTAGTCTCCCAAGAACCTCGGGTGACGTACAAGGAGGGGCTTACAAGGCAAGATAGAACTTAGGCTATATAGGATTCATTTCCTATTGTTCATTTTTTTGTTCTTAAGGCGAAAATAAACCCTCCTGCGATAAACCATAACAATAGTTTCTTTGTTTCCCTTTTTAAATTTTATAAAAAGATTAGGTCCCCTTTTTTAAGCAATGCCTATAAAAACAAATAAAGAAACATGTGAAATTTTTTTTGGCTGTTGGAGGGAAGTCCTTGGGATTAAGTTTTGTACATCCACTAGACTAATTTTACTAGCCGGCGGACATCTGTTGCAGTTTCTGTCATTTACTCCCACAGCGACACAGACATTACAACAAAGGACATACAAAATACCCACAACATATACTATTTACAAATACACATACACTATACGCGAAGGGAAGCCAGCAGTCATGCAGAGCTCTTTCTTAAGGAATTACGCGAGGATGGCAAACTAAGAGCAGAGCCCTCTCTTACCGTCCTATCGGACATTGGGCCAAATCCCGAATCCGATAAAAGAGAGGCCAGAGGTCGATTCACGTTCGACCTGACCTCTAGAGGTGGAAAGACAGTAATAAGGAAAACAAACATGGTAATCAGGCACGTCAACAGAGGCACTTGCAACGCAGACCAAAGAGGGCAACAGTTGCAACACATCCATGAAACAACCGATAGGGGGCAAAATATTTAACGGATATTCAGTCATGAGTCGGGTATCCGACGACATATATGTGCTACGTGAGTATGGGACCGGAATAGCATAATCTTCCCAAAATAAAAATGACAGAAAACAGTAATAATTCACTCAAAACAGCACAAAATGTTTCTAAGTTCGACGGATCTAATTATTGTTAATGGTATTTCGAATTCAATCTGGCGTTGAAGCTGATGGCTTTTCGATGATTTATGTAAGACAATGAGGTGCAACCAGAAGAGGTTTTCTTTTTATTACTTTCGCAATGGAAGCCATTTCTCCGAGTGACAAAATCTGGATTCCTTCTCCATTATTTCAATGATTTTGATGAACAGTGTTTTGATACACATTTCAACTGCCACTGTACAATCTTGATTCCTTTACACTATTTCAATTTTTAAAATATCAACTGACATTGTCAGTTACACAGTTTGAGAGTTATACTACAAATCGAAATGACAAATGAAATCTCACAGTGACATCATATAAGTTTTATATTTCTCTTTACTAGACCTCTGACGGTGAATGAAGCAGTTATCAATAACTGAATTAAGAAAGATATGACAGTATGAAACTGTATATTCAGCACATTAAAGAGAGAAATAAAATGAAACTTGTACAGTCCTGGTATATTGCAGCCGATATGTGGAGAAAGTTGAATAACGAATATGAGATCAACACTGTGGAAAACATAGGCTACATCTCATTTAGCAGAATTATTCTGAATTCAACAACATACAAGCTATTTAGAATGGAATTTATTTAGACACATTACTCATTTTATATCAATGTTTTCCCGGAGGTGAAGATATGCGAGCACATCTACAGAAATTATTAACCTGTGTAGATAATATGTGTAATAATAAACGAAACCTAGTCATTAAAGAAATTCAGGTAATCAGCAAAGTTTTATTTACCTTACCTGAGAGATTTAAAGTGATGCGACCAGCATGGTCAAGTAGTTCAGTAGATGAAAGTAACCTAGAAAGCTTACTCAAGGATTATTGTCTGTAGAAAATGTGAGGGAGTCTTATTCAAAACAAGGGATAAGTAATGACGGAGCATTCCAAACCTTTGATGGAAGCAGAGGAGATTATGGTTGTTGCAATTGCCGAAGAGGGCATTATGGAATCAAAAGAGGATCCATCAACAAATATGGAAAACATAATTACCAGTTCCCATCCAATTACAATGATACTCGCCCAAAATGAAATTGCTGCAAGATCAGATTGATTTTTTTTCAAAGTCTCTGTGCCAAATATACTGACGTAACGGGGCTGCATAGCATGGGGATAGTGCGGGGAAAATTTAAGCATTATCATTCCATTTTGTTTTGCAAAAGATACAACACGAAAATCAAAGTGACTTGAATGGTTGTCTAAAATAAGAAACACTGGATTGCTAATTGAGCATTTTGCGAAGTTATACAAATGCTTATAGAAGTCATAGAAGGGCTTTTAGAAAATTTTAACCCGCCATCCAACCCGATTCATAGGCTAAGCAAATGCATCCAGCGGGACTACTTTCAAACAAGGCTGGTAATGCTTTTTTCGTGGAAAAACAAATATTGAGGGTACAATAGAACCGTCAACACTAATAAAGGCCTGCATCGTCACATTGGTGCCAGTGCATTGGATTTTGGCAAATGAAATTAAAGCCAGTCAAATGAAACAATTTGCGGATTTAGATATTGCCAAATCACGTTTTCACAGTTCTTAGTTATTTATGGAAAGCTCCATTTTCGTTCTACGTTCTGTGATTGTGGTCCCGTAAGCAAAAATCCAGTGGATTGTACCCAAAAATTAACAAAATTTAGAATTTTGTTTTGCATTTGAATTGTATTACTATTTATTTTGTAACGAAATTCGATAAAAAAATATATCGAATAAGAAGAGCTCAATTATTGTCCCGTAATGAACCTTGTTTGGGACCAGAAGCGTTGCCAAAAGACGTTTATTGGCCGAACAAGAAGACCCTTGCGTATGGGCCCTTAGCCCATACGCTACCCCATCACCGCACAAAAGACGTACAAAAGCCCCCTTTTTTTCTTGGTTTTGCGGTCATAAAAACCAAATTTCGTCGTATATCGGGCCATTCCGAGTCGTTTTTAATGCGGTAGCCAGAGTCCAGGCAGACTAGGAAAAATGACGTCTTTAAGACGGAAATCTGCTGTCTGGGCTAACCTAATTTAACCTAACCAATCCAAATCCACCAATTGTTTAATTTTATTTGGGTTTGATTTGCCAAAATTCAACACACTGGTTGGGGCTTCATTTTGAAAAAAATAGTTGTTGAACCTAAAAAGAATGAAGAATAAATCAACACTTTATGTTCTGCTTATTTAAAAAACATAATTCTAAGTCAAATGTTTCATTCCTTTCAATGCAATAACATAAGGCGGCTGCGTAACAGTGGATTGTTTGCCTCGTCACCATTCCATATTTGATGAGCTTCGTCTTCTGTTTTTCAATGAAACTTCCCAACTTGTAGAAAGCGTACAAAACTATTATAATAAATCCAGTGGCTCTAGCTTGGCTTGTATGTTCTGGCTTCTGGATTGATAAAAACTTACTTGTTTTTAAGAAATCCAGAAAGCTAATCTTCTGATGTTTTTCCATGCTTCGGTCATTCTGGTGGTGTTTTTTGTACCATTCGCTTCTGTGAATGACCATGCAAGTACAGTAAGTTGCACAAAAGTCTGTCAAGTAAGGCCCAAAGTTTTTAATATATATATAAAGAGAGATATGTTTTTTGCTGCTTTGGCACTAGGGGGCATATAAAGCTTACCTTGACGGCTATGCTTTCTGCAAACCACACATCCGCGGATTACTGCACGGCATAGCAGACGGTTTTATTTGTATTTTTAAACGTCAAACATAAAAAATATCTTAAGTGTTAAGTGTATTTTTTAATCATTATGGTGGATATCAATACACTTTCAAGAGGTAATTCTGTTTAACTTGTAAATTAAAATTTTATTTCATTTTCAGTTTTTCTATTAGAGATAAATTAAGGTGTTAACAGTTGTGAATGTCACCACCAATAAAGCCTCTGGTTTTTGGTAACTCCGAACAGGCTGAAAATTTTCTCTAAGGAATTAAATGTATATTATATGTTTTCATAATCTAATTCCAGTGATAAATTAAAATGCCGAAAAGTTCCAGCGGAGGGGAGCTCTGATGTAACATTAGCTATACTTGGACAGCGATTAATAGATATGGATGACTACATTACATCTCAACTATATGCAAAGGTTTTTATTTTACTCAATATGAAGAATGATTGCATTTTGTAAAAGGATGGAAATCATGCCCGCTATCATTAAATTACAAATGTGGAATGGACCGGCTTGTAAATTTTGTTGTTTTACAGTTCATTTCTGTTTGTTTAATTGTGAACTTTTTTACAATGAAGCCTTGTATTATTTATTTTTCAATAAAATGTTTTAAAACATCAAACTTGTTGTTTTCACCTACACGGCACATCTCCTTCCTGGGAACGTCCTAAAAGACTCTTAGCCTCCCCAACGCATCAATCATACCGTTGAGATGTACTGAAGAGGGCCACAAGAGGCTGGAAAACTTAGGAGAAACATGCCAATATTTTCAATTCAAAAAATTGTTTGTGATATGCTCAGGAGTGCTTTAGGAGATCCCTCCATGAAAGTAAGACTCGTGAGTTTTAAAGTATCACAAAGACATTTGGCTCAAGTAGAATTGTTAGATAATGTAAATTTTGGGGCTTACCATTTCAAATTAGAATTAAAAATTGGAAATTTAGAATTAAGTAACGATAGTAGTCTGAAATAGTAAGAAATTTATGAAATTGGAAAAGTTTGTTATGACCACTATAAAGTGCAATATATGTAATAAGTATTTCTGATTTTGCTCTAATAGTATTTTGTTAAATGAACTCTATTAAATACAATAAAGTTCATGTTCTCCTGTAATTTTAATTAAAATAGCATAAGAAAATTTTGTGAACCATTTAAGTAAAGGGTAAACACCATCGGTATTTTAAAAAGGAAAATGCATATAACCCGACGTTTTTTACGCAATATATTGCCTTTCGAATTGGAGGGTCATCGTTCCAATTGGAACAATTTTTGAAAATAGTCCTATCTCTATATAGAAATAGGACTAATGCCTTGGTAAAATAGGACTGACCTAAAATGTTTTAAGACTTCGCCGTATTTCATCGCCAATTCCAATAAAAGATTAAGCTTTTGAATGTGAATAAACCAATTCAATTGTCCTTTGATATTCATTTTTTATTTTAATTACATTTAAATTCTAAGTTCTATAATTGGTTCTGTATTGGTTCTATTCTTTATGCTAATAACATCGGAGGTTATTGGTACTACCTGAGGATGATGCAAGAGGGACTGAGGAGCCTGTCAGGCAGCACCCAGGTAACCAAAAAGAAGGTTGTAAGAGGTATCGAGGACGGTTATGGGGAAGACTGGGGAGAATAGAAGGATGTTCTGGGAGGATAGCAGGATGTTCTGCGGAGGTACCTAGGAGCCAGTTGTGCCGTGTGGGAATGTTACTTTATATTTCTATGTTTTAAAATAGAACTCAAGAATCAAATTTTTTGTTTTATTTCAGTTATTACGTAGAAAAATAAGATAAACAAAAGGTCCAACTTCTTGACCGCAGTCCTTTTAAATGAAACAAACACAATAAACAGCAAAATAAATAAATAAATAAATAAATAAAGACAAAACAATTAAAAAAGCAAATTCAGTTTCCGAAATGGAGTTCAAGTTAAACTGAAAATGAATTTGAGAGTTTTGTTTTTAGCTTCCCAAAAACGTTCGATGATGGTCCATAAATCTTCTTTGTTTCCTTGCTGTTGCGTATTATAAGAAGTTGTCTATTCCAGATCCAACCAGTTCTTTCGAAATGGCCAAAAATCTTTGAAGTTTTCCGGCTATGGATGAGCCGTAACCTTTTTTCCCCACTAGTCTACTCTTGTAGTTCGTCCGTGATGTCTCTTGATTTCCCCTTCATGAAGGTAATACTGCAAATTATTAACTCAGCAAGTGGTTCAGGACTAAATTCGTCGTTGAACACTTCGATTGTTTTGCTAGGAAATGGTCTACACGACTAATGGACCCTATTCCGCCAGTAGTTGAAAACCAAGCCCGCACATGAACGGCTGGTTTTTTTACTTTACATGTGGAATGGCCAAAAAATACCTGTTCGGCCTGATAGATACTAAAATAAAATGAAAATTGTTAAAAGAGTTATAACTTTTCAAACAATCGAACACTAAAATCGAAATACTAACCTGAATGTAGCTGCTTCGGTAAAAATGACATTATTCCATTGATGTCCATTAAGTTGGGCTTCAGGATCACTTTGCTTTGCGGGTAATAAACTTGAAAAAATGATGCCATGGTAAGAGCAAGAATCGTCGTCCAGGCTTCGAAGAAAAATGAGGAGAAATGAAACACGAGACCGTGACTTTTGGTCGCGTTAAAATCATAAGGGGAAAGGGTACGAAAAAGTCACCTAGGCTGAAACTGAACAGGAAGTCTGTAGCCATACAGGTACGTATCTGTAGTAGGTACTTATCCTTGACCTAGGTCGAACTGCGTCAGTTGAAAAAAGTATACCCTTTGACAAATGATAGTTTTTTACAAGAGGAAGTTAGGCTCAGAACTAAAAATTATTAAATAAAGTCAGTCGCACCTTTAAATTTTCTCTAGCGTTGTCTTTACGTGAACTAGGCAAACATTTACGTCTCCGAAGATAAAGGCGCTATAGTTGCGCTTTTTAATAAAAATACTACCATCCCTGGAACTGTGGATACAATTTAGTGGCACCCTAACACAGTTAAAAAGTACATTCGTCGATACTAAGAAACTATTGATGTTAATCGCACAATACGATCCGGAGCACCCCGTAAGACGACGCCAGTGTGAGGAATCGTCTAGCGAAGCCCCTTTTTACCTTCTTCTTCAAATAGAATAGAATGTTATACTTGTAGCCCTTGTTACTTAAAGCCTTCATTTACTAACGTAGTTTTAAAAACTCCCTTAAGAATATAATAAATACCGAAGACATGTCTCGACACGTTGGCTAAAAATAGATTTATTTTGATTGGTCTGGGATTGCCCGAAAGGGCCTAAAACCGTCCGACCAATTTTTAGCTATCGTCCAAATTCGTTCGGTACCGCCAGAATTCGCCCGCCTATACCTCTCTAATGCGCTCAAAATCGCCCGATACCGCCCGATATTGTCACCTATCCTGTAACACTGTCCCGTATGGCTCTCACGGTCGATGGCTAACATATAAAAAGCCATCGACAATTCGCAGTAGTTAGTTGACCCCTGAGAGAACTATCTTGTGTAGACCTTCAGCATCCTTTCGAGCCGCTACCTCATCCTCACAAGCTGAAGCGGAAGTCTCCTTCTTAGTAATATTATTATTTCGGTACTTGTCTTAGTTGCACCTTAGTATTGTGTACCCAAGTAATTGATAGGCAATTGTAGGCTCTCGCCTTTCGACCTGTTCATTCGGCTAACTACTTGTGGTGTTTTAATACACGATTATTCCATCATTATTATTAGATTATTATGTTTGGCTGAGGGAATAGTAAAAACGGCTTTTGGGAACCAACTGGTTGTATTTACATTAATTGCACTATACAAGTATTCAGCAAAATCCTATATTGTAACATAAACAATTAATGATAATATTATAACATGTATGAGCGACTGTCAGGCCTCGCGAACCACTTTGTATAATGCTTCTTCAGCCGGTGTGGTTTGTCACTTTTTATATTGTAATTACGTGAAATCTGTGAAAAAAGAGTATTAAAATTATGCTACAAGATACCATTAGTTCTCAATTGTAACAACTTACTTTTGCCAGTTATCAATGTTGATTGCTGCTTTAACTCCGGGTAAGAAACGATTGGAAGTAAACAAAGGGATCGGCGTTGCGAATGAAACCAATTTTAGGACAAAGTTGTGGAATTTTATGTTCCAAGGTCTTGATGTTCGTTTAAGCCCGTACAACCTTTTCAGCAGTCGGCACACACTGTTTAGATAATGGCTGTCAGCAAATCCCTACGGCCACTCCAGATAAATTTTTTCTTTTTAACTCTATGTAAAAATTCTGTTTTCACCTCGATCTTTGATTTGTTTGACATGATTTCCATATTATTGGACGCGCCGCTGCTAATACTGCCACAATTGATTCCTAATGGACTACGGGCGAAAAGATTTCGTTACACATATATCAATTTCTTCTTTTTGGAAAAACCTTTAAAAAAACGGCGCATGCAATGGCTCCAGCCATAGCTCGACTCGGAGTGAAGATGAACATCCAACATACACCTGACAGATTTGAGAATGGTATAGTACATCCGCTCTGACATTCCGTTTTGCTTAGGGTTCTTGGCAACACGAGGCGTATTGTTCGAGGCGTATTCCTTTTTTTTTAGCCAAGCTTCGAGTTCGTTGCTCGTGTATTCACCACCATTGTAACGGCGAAGTGTAATGATGTAATAGCCCATTTCACAACTCGGTATCCGGTGTATTCATGACGGAACGTGACAAAGCACTCGGAAAGTACAAAGCAACGTCCAGGGAAGGCTTTCTTATTGGGCCACATACATCAGTTTGTATCAACTCGCCTTTTTTTGTTACACAACCTCGTTCGTTGGTAGGAAAAGGGAGACGATGGTATTTACCAAGCATGCAACATTCACAAAACTGTACAGTAAAATTTTGGGTGACCTTAATGTCATCAGCCACGTCGAACTACTCATTTTCCGGATGGTGGAATTGCTTACATGGTCCAGGAGCTCACGCCCCAATGGTAACGAAGATCGCTTTTCGGGAAAAAAAAACTTGCGTGAAGGGCTTCTTCTTGAAGACACATAATGTTCATACGGTAGAGATTACTGTTGATTCTTGCTCCTGTGATGAATCGCTTGGTTATGTGTCACCAGTGTTATTTAAAGTTGCCTCCATCCTACGATCAGTGGCCTCCTCAATGAAGAAAAGTGTCACCCCGTGATCTGGAACGAAGAGGACGTTGTGAATCATGCCGTAATGCCAGTAAAGATTCACCTGGCCCCGAATTCTAAATATCTCCAATACCTAAAACGGACGAGGGTGAGTTCTTGTTTCTGCCAATGTCTGTGACAACTAGTGCCTGGAAGAGTGCTTGAAAACGTTTTGAGCAGACTGTTTATCGGTCTTGTGTATTGCACAACCTGAGTCTTCATACCAGTATTTTGTAGTAGAAATTGAAACGCTCGAAGAGAAAGCATACGCATAATTATCGTCATAGTTGTTGTTAGGAGGATAATACATTCTCAACAGCAGACTACACGGTCTGGGCGTCGTACGAGGCTCCTAGTCGTTTTTCTATTTTTGAATTGGGTGGCCCTCGATAGATGGCCATCACTGTACATTTTTCCTTTGTAACTAAACCCCTCCCTAAGCCTATCAGCCGTCTCGGTCGAGAGGGCAAGGGGCAATCAGTCGTGCATTGCACTCCGCACAGATAACCACAAGCGAAGAAGTGTGTCACGTGTTTAACTTCAGCCTTCTTCAAATTTTTTCAAGGTAAAGTTAGATCAACGGTTGACTTTTCCCTAAATGTTCCTTCGAACTAAATTATTCCTAATATTAAGTTATATATTTAATATAAGCCATTGTAGTTACAATCACCATTAACCTTGGGATTATCTATCGAAATCTACCAAAACCGGTGGCAAATTTTGTCGTACAACTGTAAGGAGAGTTGTTTTTCCTCCTCCCTGTTAGCTCTAAGAAACGGGGGAGTACATAACTAGACGGGGAGGACATTTTTGCGTTTTCTACCTTTTTTTTACAATTTGATTTTCACGTGTAAAAAACTAAGCATGGAAAAAAATATTTTTTGTGATCAACTGTTAAAGACATGGTTGGCGGTCGTTAAGTTGGTCGTTCAATTTCGTTTCAATATTTTTCTCGTTAAATTTTCTTTCACGATGCTTTTGGAGATACTATCAGTATCCACCAAAAAAAAAATGTTGTTTCTCGTTTTCCTTTTTTTCCTTTCCCGGCCCTTAACACCTAAGGGTCGGGTCTTGAATAGGGTCAACTTTATTTTTCGCTTTTTCCCGCTCGTTTTTTCGCGTGGTTGGTGTCCAAATGGCAAAAATTCCATCCCTTCTCTGTTCTTTATTTTTCTTTTTTTTCTCAAAGATTTTTTTACTTTATTTTGTTGTTTTTTTTCATTTGTTTCTTATGGGGGTTTTCACTTAACAACTCACCCTATTGAAGGATATCAACATTTCCCCACTATCTTTTGGTCGTCTCCTTAGCGCTTTAGCGCAATACCACTATGGTATCCACCACAAACTCCAAAACTCACGACGCTCAAATCAAAGCGGGCAAAGAGGTGGGCGGAGGGTCTGGAAAGGGCGTAGACTGCTCCTCACCGGAGGAAGTAATTCCACAACACCCCACGGAAGGTGGCAGATCCAAATATTCAACCGACTTGCAGCAGCCACAGCCTGAACTTTTGAGAATCTTTTCCCCCCCTCAGTTCATTGCTTCTAATTGCAGTGAAACATATACCCCCTGGCGGCCATTAAAGAAGCCCTAACACCGAAGTATTCCGGCGATATGATAAACCACCCGGACAGCCATGCCCCAGGAAAAATGGGAGAAGGCGCCGGAGTTACACCAGACAAAAGTGGGTCGTCCAAACCCCAAGCCAACCAAAATCCGGACAGCCTGGCGCCAGTGAAGAAGGAGGATGGAGCCGGAGTTACACCGGTTCCAAGTAAGTTTACCAGGCCCCAACGCAAACGAATTAAAGTAGTCAGATCCCGCGGACGAGGTTGGCGAAGCTCTCCATCGTCGGCCATCTTCAGAATTGCGAACGGTTGTTGCTTACCTGCAGTATAGGACGTACAACTACCTCCTCGCAAAAACGTAAACCTGGGGAAAAGATCATAGATTATGCTCATCATTTCCAAGAAATTTGAAAAACTGAACGAAACAAGTTTCGTTCCAATCGAATAATGTAAATCAGGATAGAAACTGGAGGCCTCCCAGTATCGCCCGAATAATAACTCTAATTCTTACCGATACCAATCTGCGCCAGTTCCATCCTCTTTCCCGAGGCCACCTAACAATAATAATAATAACAGATCAGATCAGCAGATAATAACTTGTAGTTTTTGTGGTTTCCGCGAACACACTCAGTCCAATTGTCGTCAATTTCAGCGTCACAATCTGCAACAAGCCCAGCCTGCAATCTGCAATTCGTGTCGCGAAATTAGACATAAATCTAATAATTGTCTAAAATATAGGAGCTCACAAAGACCTAGTATTCCAGGCCCCCCTCAACGTCAGGAAAACCAATAGATATCAACTATAGCTTCGGGTCAGTTGATAATGAGACTCATATTAAATCCCGACAAGTCGCAAAATTAACCTCTATAACGAATGAATCGACACCAAGAATTCCATTGCAAATTTTTCAGATCCCGTTACAGGCATTATTTGACACAGGCGCGTCTAAAAATATTATTCATGAGAGATTATTTAACAAGTCACCCCCTAGAGGTCAGGTGATCTGCGGTCAACTGGATTGCGATTTATATGATGTAGGGGAGAAGAAATTGCATACGCTGGGAGGAGTTACTTTACCCGTACGATACGGAGAAACAGTTTTCAAACAAGAATTTATTATTACTAACGGTGTTTCTGAAGACTGTATCCTTGCATGGGATCCAATCCAGAAGCACGGATTTTGGCTTGACGGAGAAGCCAGGAGTATTTATTTAGCAAGGGATGAATAGGGATCAGCCATCTCTAGGGTACCAGACATAGCAGTTGCTACGGTCAAAAAGACGACGTCAGACGTCAATAGGAATTGCAGCGCAGATGAAAGGTTCATTTCCGTATGTCCCCCTAATACACCATTTATAATTACCCCAGCAGACGATTTGCCAGCAGGCGTTCATATTGAAGAATTTATTGGAAAGGTATCGGGAGATGGAACTTATAAGATTGTGGTCGACAATTATTCATTGCATCAAATCAAAATTCCTTGAAACACTGCATTAGGCGTAATTGAAATACTTGATAACGTTATCGGAAGAATTTTCCTTAGCGAAATTTGAAGATAACCCTAATCCAGAAGCTGAGCCAGTCTTAATTACAGAAGTAGACTCTGAATTTCAAGCACCGCTCTCAAAAATTGTTATGTGACTTTCAAGACTTGTTCACGACCAAAGCTTCAGAATTAGGAAACACCAACCTTATTAAACATACGATTGATACACAAGGACGAGGCCCCATTAGACAAGACCCATACAGAGTAACAAATAACCGAAGAAAATTATTAGATGATAAAGTACAAGAAATGCTTGATGCAGATGTAACTCAATATTCGCATTCTCCATGGGGTTCACCCGTGGTTTTAGCAGAAAAGTGTAGAGAAGTAGGATTTTGCGTTGATTATGGGAAATTAAATAGTATTACGAAAAAAGATTCATTTTCTATGCCTACGATAGACGAAACATTGAAAATTATATGGGAAGAATTTTATCACAACAGATCTATCTCAGATCTAGCTTCAGGTTATTGGCAGACTCAAATTAATGATTGAGCTATCGAAAAACAGCGTTTGTGATAGAATACAACCTCTACGAATCTAAACGTATGGCATTTGGCTTGTGTAAGGCACCTACCACATTCCAACGACTAATGAATTAGGTACCGAAAGACGTTTTAGGAAGTAAAGCATTAGTTTATTCGGATGATGTGATAATCTTTTCAGACACTTTCGAAGGTCATTTGCGTGATATTCGAGACATTTTTGATTTTTTATGGAATGCCAATGTAAAATAAATTCAAGAAATGCCAGTTCATTAAACGTACATGTAAATTACATAGGACATGTAATATCGACCGATGGTATTAAGCCTGATCCAAGCAAAATCGATAAAATAGTCAATTATAAAACATATACCGAAACACTGTTTCGGTAGAAGTCAGATCATTTCTTGGATTAGCTGGATATTGCAGAAGATTTATTAAAGATTTTAGATCAATTGCTAAACCGTTACCTCATAAAGACCTTAGCCGAAAACCTTTTAACTAGGACCCGAGGAACAAATTGGTTTTGAGAAATTGCGCAAGTTTCCAGTAACACCACCAGTTCTTGCTTACCCCAATTTCAATGAAAAATCTTTACTTTTCACCGATGCATGTGATTATGGCATTGGAGCAGTCTTATCCCAAATTCAAAATGGCCACGAACATCCCATAGCGTATTCCATTAGACAGTTAACAAAAGTAGAAACAAAATATAGCACGACAGAGAAAGAAGCCCTAGCAGTCATTGATGCGATCAATCATTTCAGGCATTACTTGTTGAATAAACCTTTTGAGATCATAAGTGGTCATGTCCCTTGCAGCGGCTGAAAGATCAGAAAGATAACAATGGAAGATTAGGAAGATGGGCTATACTATTGGCAGCAACAAATTATGAATTAAAATATAGACCGGGGCGTATTCATCAAAATACAGATTGCTTGTCACGCTTAAAAATCGCTAGTATTCAAATAGGAGGTAATATTAAATTAATTCGCGAAAAACAAATTAAAAAACAGATTAAGTAAACGAAATTGATTATTTTGAAGTTATTGACGGTACGCTTTATCGGCACGTGCTGCCATCTGCCGATAGCAAAAGAAATGAAACTAACCATCAGTTAGTCTTGTCTACATCGTTACGCCATTTAGTGCTCAAAGAACTACATGACGCACCGATGGGTGGACATTCATCGTTTTACAAAACATATTTGAAAGTCAAGAATCATTATTATTGGCGAAATATGAGGAAAGATATCAAAGAATATTGTCAAGCTTGTGAGGTATGCATTGCCAACACTTCGTCAAATTAGAAAGCATTATTGCACCCTCATAAAATTGCAAAGGCACCTTTTCAAGTTATCGGAATGGACTTTTTAGGTCCCATTACTCCGGTTTCGCCCAATGGGCGCCCAAATATATTTTAGTTATTACGGACTAGTTTAGCCGATGGGTAGAAGCTGTTGCATTGAAAGACCAAACTGCGCAGACGACAGCAGAATGTGTTTATAAAGCAATTATAGTTAGATATGTTATGCCTAAAGCTATTCTTTCCGATCGTGGAACCAATTTCACGTTGAACTTATTTCATTATTTTTCCAAGAAATAAAAAATGATCAGAGACTTACAACTGCTTATAATCCAGCTAGTAACGGAGAACCAGAAAAGTTTAATCGAACATTGAGAACAATGTTGCGAAAAGAATTAAAAGATGGTGAACATGCAAATTGGGAGGATATGGGATGATGTTTTATTTGCTTATCGTAGTTTTGTCCATTCTTCTACACTGGACACCCCTTATTACTTATTACATGGTAGAGATCCTAATATACCCATTAATGAATTCCTTAACGTTTCCCCAAAAACATTTATCTTCGCATCAGATTACGTGGGAAGCCGAACGCTTGCGTTATAGTTTCCAACGCTTCCGTGAGGAGAGTGAAAAGGCAAGAAAGCGTCAGAGGGAGCAGTATAATAAACGAGCAAATGTAAAACAATATATGGTAGGAGATAAGAGTGTTAATTCTCTCTAATTAGATATTAGAGTAGTAAAAGAGGGCGATAGTAGGAAATTTACTTCCAAATATAAAGGCATTTATAGAGCTGTAAAAGTATATTCAAGCAATACAGTGGATATTGCCGACAATTCATATATATGTCACTGTACACACGTTAACCGGGTAAAACCCCTGTATGAAACAATGCTGTGGAAAAACGAGCGTTGCCCCCCTATCGAGACGCCATCGCATTTTGAGAATCGATTCCGTAAATCGATTTCGACCCAAACGATGAAATTGCGGAAAATATTGAACCAAACACGAGTGAATTGGAAAGTGTGGAATTGGAAACCATGAAACCAGAAAACGTGGATGTGGAAACGAGCCATCCAGAAAGAGTGGATGTGGAAAATATGGAATTGGAAACAGTGGAATTGGAACCAGAGGAAATGCAAATCGACGCCGATCAAAAGAATAAGCAAGATTTATGCCTCGATAGCAATACTAAAGAAACTCATGATTCAGACGATGATAAAGCAATCGATGATGACATGTTTGAAAATCAACATGAGAATACAACAATTATAGAAAACAATGCAATTACCATAAATTTGGAGTCGGAGGCTCAACAGATGGCGACTGACATCAATCAGAAGAATTGACACCCCAAAATGCTACGGGATGCCCAAAAAGAAATCGAAGACTACCAATACGTCTGCAGTTCTTCCTGGTTTTCCTGAATGGATGATAGCAACTGTCGTAATTGTTTGGTAGTCTGGGTGAGAACTTCTTTGATGATGATCGATAGCTGCTTGTGGCACGGCCTTGTTACTCTCCGGAAATGGGGTAATCTGTTCTCGAGCGATATCAGTTCCGGTAGCAGTGATTCTAAGCTGGTTATGGATTGTAGCTTTCTCAGGAACGAGACTAGGTTAAGTATGCTCGTGAGAAGTGCCAGCTGAAAGTCAAACAAAGTTTCCTCCAGACGGGTCGGAAATTCTAATATTTCGAGGATGAGAAACTCGTATTGTCCTTCCTCCTCGCTGTTGAGTGTCGTCTCTCTGGGAACAAAACCGAAGAGGTCCTTGTTCTTGGTTGGTACGAGTGTCAATTCGGCTATGCTGTACGGTTGTCCCAGCAGGAGCGTCGTAAACTGCCTCGCATACGTCGTAAAGGACGTCGTCAGCTCGGACGCTTGTTGACCTATCTTCCGCGTTGTCCTCTTGCTTTGCCAACTGACCCTCACTTCCTGAATCGCACTTAAGTATTTCAGGAATATCGTCGGTCCACGTCCGTCAGCAACTGCTGTTTGTCCTGGGGTTGGCACCTCAGCCCGAAATCGTTCAACAGCCGGATCAGCTGGTTTCAGATTCTCGGATCACGCGATTGGAAATCCAGTTCCCTCTGCTTGAGGCACTTGAGTGCTATTATCAGGGATGGTATTGGACTAGACGGTGTCGGGAACACTCTGGATGGGTTGCTCTGGATTTCTTGGTATAGGTGATGGAGACTCAAGTTGAGGTGATCGTCCATTCACTGGGCTCTTCTTCTGGAAAACGCTTCAAAGAGTGCTCGAGAGAAAACTAGCTTTTGATGCGCTTTTCACAGGTGACTTTGCAGGAGAAAAACGAGAAGCTAGGCAGATGGGGATCTAGCATAAACAGATGGTGGGCGTTGAGTGGTTGTAGCAGTAGCTTTACCACGAGTTCAGATTTTCTTAGTGGCGGTCTTAGCAAATGGAGCCACTTCATAGGCAGGATTTGATCTTAATTTATTTAACTGGGTATTATCTGTCTGCACTTTAGGTTTCAAAACGTTTCAAAACCTCTGACGTTTTACAGCCCTGAAACTTATCTGATGTGGACGAAGCACGAGCTGATAATTTCTCAAAATCAATTAACTTGGCAACCGTTTCGTTGTTAATTTGTACCTCCGGCGTTAGGGACACGAGTGGGGTGCTTACAGGAGTTCGAGGAATCTTATGCCCGCCAGAAATAACATCATCCATCATTGTGGTCGAGTTCGAGAAATCGCTGCCACCATAATGTAATGCATCTTTCCGTGTGGGAAGAATGACTTCACGGAATTAAGACATTAAAAATATCATGAACTCAAAGGCGTTTTACCCACAATGACGTATGTATTATTTCAATCTAAGACATAAGATTTAAAAAGATGAGACAACAAAGAAGATGAAACATTCGAGAAACAAGTTAAGGAGACAAAGATAATTGGGTCTTACCGTGATCACACGTATAGAGAACGAGAAGAAAAACGACACGGGGCGAGCGTGATAACTCAGCTTTCACACGGGCGATACACAAACAAGAGTTCAAATCTGTAAGACTAGGCAATTGAATGTCGGAGATAATTCTAAATGTAGACGAGTTTTGACTGAACTGACTTGGTTCATAAAACATCAAGTAAGGCACAATACTACTAATAAAGCGAGCGAAATGCCTTTAGGCGACTACTGGAATCGGCTGAAAGTTCTAGTTTGGCCATCCTCAGATGCTGGATTAACCACGCAACTTCGCATATTGCAAAGTGGCGTGATTGGGAGGAGCTTTTAGGTTGCACGCGGGTAACCAATTAAAAGACGCGTTCAATATGACGTGATATTAGTGACGTATCGTCGGCATGAATCAGCTTGCAGGTGTTCTTCTAGGTCAGCCGAGCTGCGTACATGATGTTGCAATTTCCATGTCCAGACGTGCATGTACTACTGAAACAAAGCAAAAGAAGTTAACAGTATTTTATTCAGCTTCTTTACAATAGTGTTATAGAATCAGTTTTATGATCTACATTCAAACAGTATCAAATATACGTGTATTCAATGTGAATATAGTGTGATACAGCGAGTTTCAATATATACATTCAAATAGCATCAAATATACGGGTATTCAATTTGAATGCAGTGTGATACAGTGAGTTTCAATATCTACATTCAAACAGCATCAAATATACGTGTACAGTGCCGATCCACTTATCGGACCACCCGCTTATTGGACCAAACCGGTTATCGGACCGAGGTCAGACTCGCACACTGAGTTGGCGAGTGAGCGCCACTAGTGTGGATTTAATGAAGCCTTTTTTAGAACCGGGGCGCGCGAAGGGTGGTCTGTATGAAGATGTCCCTTCATTTTCAGGGGGTTTAAATGTCAGCGGAATGCTGTAGTTATCAGCTTGTTAGGATGAGTCCGATGCCAGCTTATTATGATGAGTCAGGTACGCCAGCTTGCTAAAATAAGTCAAAAGTTTCCCTTAGTTTCTTCTTAGCTTTTATTCAGGAAAGATCCATTTTAGTGTAGCTGTAATATGGAAAAAACAGTGCGCACGCCGGTGTTAAGTACCAACTCAAAAGCGCGGAATGTGGCAAATTCAAATGGAAGAAAAAATAGGGATGTTTTGACGCTAAAAGAAAAACTTGAAGTTGTAGAGCAGCTAGAAAAAGGATTGAGTGAGCGTGCTGTGGGGAAAATGTTCAGTGTTTCACGCTCGCAGATTCATCGCATTAGTGCAAGGCGAAGTGAATCGAAAAGTTTCAGTGAAAAAAATAATTTTAATTTGAGATCCAAGCATTTGGCTAACACTGCTCATCATCCCGAGTTAGATGATGCAGTTTTTGAATGGTTTAGGTAAATGCGTAATCCAACAAAGCGTCGGAAACCATTGCCCGTATCCCGCAGTATTATTTTAGCTCGCGCTTTACATGAAGCAAACCGCCTAGGATTGGATAAGCTTAACGCTTCAAATGTCTGGTTCCGAACTGGAAAAAACGCTTCGGCATTGGAAATAGCGTGCGCCTTGTCGGTGAATCAGGCGATGTGGATATTGCACAAGCAGAGCAGGAAATCCAGGTCTTACGTGACAAACTAGGTAAGTATAAACCTGAGAATATATTTAATTGTGACGAAACATCTAGCTACTATCGTGCGCTACCGTTTCGTAGTTATGTTTCACCAGATGAAAATCGCCGTAGTATAAGTGGAACCAAAGAGCCGAAAGCCAAAGAGAGAATAACTGTGATGCATTGCGTGAATGCCACTGGATGCTTTAAAATCCCACCATTGGTGATATGTTCCTCAAAATCACCTCACTGTTTTAGAGACAGTCTTCCTCCGATTCCAGATAAAGGTCAGGCTAATGCTTGGATGGACAGGGAGCTCTTCAGATATTGGTTTTTAGATGTATTTTTACCCGTTATGAGACAGTAGACTACGGAGTCAGTAGCTATTGTAATGGACAATTGTGCTGGTCATGACAAAACTTGTGTCGATCCATTAGACCAAGTTCAGATTTTTTTCCTTCCTCCAAATGTCACTTCGGTCTACCAGCCTCTTGATCAGGGTATTACAGCTTCTCTAAAGTCACTCTATAGGAAGCAGTTAATCATCAAATTGGTTGAGGCCTATGACAATCATACAGCTTTGCAGGAAGCAGCAAGTTTAGCAAAAAGAGGTAGGAAGGATTTGCGATATGGCTGCTCTGCAACTGTATTGGATGCTTGCCAATTAATCAAATCTTGCTGGAATTTGGTTTCAAACACCACAATATTCAATTGATGGAGGCATTCGAAAATACTACCACATGAGCAGTTCACCAGGTTAAGCGAAACCAGACCTCTAGATGTTGTTGGTAACACTTCCGACTTCTTATGCGACGTGTTACTCTCCTTGCAAATTCCATCTGAAAAAAAATGCTGATCTAGCCGATATAATAGAGAAAGCGAAGAAAGATGATTGCGCTATTCAAATTCAACGCTGGCTTAACTTTGAATCAGATCCGGCAGTTATTGCGGCAGAAGATTACGAACTTTCAAATGAAATTTTATAGCAAAGTGATTCGGCATGCTCTTCCAGCCAGTCAAACAAAATATCACTGACGGACGTTTGCGAGAGCGTTGCCACTAGTTCTAGTCCTAACAATCTAGCTCATGAAGCACTCTTGAAAGAGAAGCTGCTTAAATATGCATGCGCTGCCGTAGATGCAAGGATATCCGATCCTACATTGTATGACCTAGTTTCAAAAATTAAAGAACATTTGTCGTAAGTAAATGCGTATGTTAAATATTAATTTATTATTTGTAAGCGTTGATAAGCTTAATTTTTCTTAAAACAATTTTACGTTATTCTATTACCTTACTTCGTTTATGTTTCAAGTGTGTTCAAAGTAAATGTTTCAAATGTAGATTTTTTTCTCGTTTTATACAACTAAACGTAGCGTACATTTTTGTTTTGGTATTTTTACTTGATCTGTAATTTGTTCGGTACCTAGAATTTTGCGACACAGCTAATAAACTTAGGTTTTATACTATTACTCGTTCTTGTAAATTAATTCAATTTATTATAAAGCTTATCTAGTTAAGTGAGTACAGAACTAGTCAATACGAGCAGAGCATTAGAAAATTTTACGAATAAGCGCGATGAGATGGCACTGACCGCGGTCGAGCCGCTTTTCAGACCACCCGCTTATCGGACCACTGCACAGGGTGGTCCGATAAGTGGAGCCGCACTGTATTCAATGTGAATATAGTGTTATAGAATCAGTTTCATGATCTACATTCAAACAGTATCGAATAAACGTGTATTCAATGTGAATATAGTGTGACACAGTGAATTTCAATATCTACATTCAAACAGCATCAAATATACGTGTATTCAATGTGAATATAGTGTTATAGAATCAGTTTAAATATCTACATTCAAACAGCATCAAAAATACGTGTTTCAATGTGAATATAGTGTGATACAGTGAGCTTCAACATCTACATTCAAACAGTATCCAATATACGTGTATTCAATGTGAATATAGTGTTATAGAATCAGTTTCATGATCTACATTCAAACAGTATCAAATATACGTGTATTCAATGTGAATATAGTGTGATGTAGTGAGTTTCAATATCTATATTCAAACAGCATCAAATATACGTGTACTCAATGGGAATACAGTGTGATACAGTGAGTTTCAATATCTACATTCAAACAACATTAAAGATACGTGTATTCAATGTGAATATAGTGCTTTACAGTTCAGTTTGATCATGTACATTCAAACAGTAACAAATATACGTGTATTCAATGTGAATATAGTAAGATATAGTGAGTTTCAATATCCACATTCAAACAGCATCAAATATACGTGTATTCAATGTGAATATAGTATGATACAGAGAGTTTTAATATCTACTTTGAAACAGCATCAAATATACGTTTATTCAATGTGAATATAGTGTGATACAATGAGTTTCAATATCTACATTCAAACAACATCAAATATATGTGTATTCAATGTGAATATAGTGTTATCGAATCAGTTTAAATATCTACATTGAAACAGCATCAAGTATACGTGTATTCACTGTGGATATAAAGTTATAGAATCAGTTTCAATATCTACATTGAAACAACTTCAAATATACGTTTATTCATTGTGAATCTAGTGTGATACAGTGAGTTTCAATATCTACATTCAAATAGCATCAAATATACATGCATCCAATGTGAATATGGTGTAATAGAATCAGATTCATGATCTACATTCAAACAGCATCAAATATACGTGTATTTAATGCGAATATACTGTGATACACTGAGTTTCAATATCTACATTCATACAGCATCAAAAATACGTGTTTTTATGTGAATATAGTGTGATACAGTGAGATTCAATATCTACATTCAAACAACATCAAATATACGTTTATTCAATTTAAATATAGTGTGACACAGTGAGTTTCAATATGTACATTTTAACACCATCAAATATACGTGTATTCAATGTGAATATAGTGTTATAGAATCAGTTTCATGATCTACATTCAAACAGTATCAAATATACGTGTATTGAATGTGAATGTAGTGTGATACAGTGAGTTTCAATATCTACATTCAAACAGCATCAAATATACGTGTATTCATTGTGAATATACTGTTATAGAATCAGTTTCATCATCTAAATTCAAACATTATCAAATATACGTGTATTCAATGTGAATATAGTGTGATACAGTGCGTTTCAATATCTACATTCGAACAGCATCAAATAGATGTGTATTTGTTACTGATGTTGCCGGCGTCGGGCCAAAATCGTGAGACGCAAGTAGTAATGGGGATGAACGGCGGGGAATATGAAGATGGGAATACTCCGATTGACACGGGACACGTATATTTGATTAACACACAAGTACAACACAATTCACTCAGGGGTTCGCGAAGGGAAGCCAGCAATATGCGGAGCTCCTTCTTATGACCACTCGGTAGACGGCGAGGTAGCTAACTGCCTACATGACTGACAGCAGATGACCCCGTCGCATACCTTCCGATCTGCCATCTAGCAAGGGGAGGTGGAATCAGGGCACTAGATGGCGGTACATGGCAGGACACTGGTATAAGGTATGAAACTGTAACATTCGGCCCTTCCTGACTCGAAGTTCCACACGAATAACACAAATAAAACACTGAGAGTTTTCTGGAACTTCGAAATGGTCCCCGAAGAAAAGAAGATAAACGAGGAACGAAAACAAAAAAGGGAAAACACTACCGACTACTGGGGAAGAGAAAAAACAAAACAAAAAAAAATTCTTCCCTGAGGCTCACGGCTCTTTACACCCACCCAAATGACGGCGATTTATCAAAGCAAAAAAAAAACAATTAACAAATAACACCCCCAGCCAAAAGAAGAGAGAAGAAGAGAAAAACAAACAATGATTTATCAAACGAAGAAAAGCAAAACATCAAATGACATCACCACCCAAAAAAAAGAGAAAAAAACACCATGACAACCCCAATAACTCAACCCCCCCCCCCCCCCAAACAAAAAACACGATAGAGAAAGAAGAGCGTGTACGTGTTATGTGTGGTAGTCTTTCAACCACGCAGGTCTTTTTGTCCGTCTCCCAGCTCTAGTAGTTGTTGTTGGCCTATCTTCCTGTGGATGCTCTTCCGACTCGGACGAAGATGAGCCGCTCAAAGAAGGCGAAGATGAAGACTCGTCGACTGCCACATCTTCCGATGCGTCCCACTCCATATCCGACCGACCATGGAAGCGACGAACTTGGCAGACGTGGACGTCAAAACGCCTATACGATGATTTCTTCCGTCGTCTGGGCAGGTCTTCGACTAGGTAGGTTGTCTGAGATAGCTTCCGCACTACCTGGAATGGCCCCACAAGCTTAGGAAGAAATTTTTTGGTGGAATTTTTCTTTCTAGGCTTCCGTCGAACTAGAACAAGGCCACTATGGAGAAGCTCGGGTTCCGGCTTCCGAACTCGATTTGTTCTTTCCTTGCTTTTCCGTTGTTTTTCCACAATGCGCAAACGAGCTGACGACCTCAATTCCGAAACGCGTGACAAAAAATTGGCATGTGGTTCTTGATCGTTCTTTTGCCAAGGAAAGAGATTTTCTATGGCCAGAACTGGTAGACGACCATTCACTAACTCAAAAGGCGTTACCTCGGTTGTGGCTTGGCGGGCAGTATTAATAGCATACGTTGCGGTTGCTAAATGTAAGTCACAGTCCGTATGTTCGGCGTTGACGAAGGCGCATAATGCAAGGGTTAATGTACGATTAACTCTTTCCACTAATCCATTGGTCTCCGGATGCTCTGCAAAGGCCAAAATGTGTTTAGTATGCCAGCGCGTTACCCATTCGGCAAACATCTGAGACGTAAAGGCTGATCCCTGGTCGCTAATAATACGTTGTGGTGTACCGTGGCGAAAGATAGTGTTCGTCTCGAGGAACGACGTAACAAATTTTGTCGACGTGTCAGGAACAGCAGCCATCTCGACTCACTTCGACAAATAGTCTATGGAGACAATTATATGACGATGGCCAGAAGCAGTAACCTTAAACGGGCCCAAGTGATCAATTCCGATAAGCTGGAATGGAGAAGACGGTGGTTCGATGGGCTGGAGCCGGCCAACCCACCTGACCAATTGCGTGTTTGTGTGTTTGGCAAAAAGAACAAGATTGTACAAAACGTTTTACGCTCCTACCCAGCCGTGGCCACCAAAATCGACTTTTAATTTTAAAAAGATTTCTCTCC
Organism: Daphnia carinata; assembly: GCF_022539665.2. Taxonomy (NCBI): domain Eukaryota; kingdom Metazoa; phylum Arthropoda; class Branchiopoda; order Diplostraca; family Daphniidae; genus Daphnia; species Daphnia carinata. The sequence continues at coordinate 8,635,753 of NC_081334.1, forward strand.
ACACCCTGATGTCCAGATGGAGGAGAATCGTGACATTCTTCTAAGATTTTATCTACGAAGGATTAAGGGAATAACAAGTAGCAACTTCCTACCAGAGTGCTTGTTTTTTTTTATACAGAATTTTACTACGGATGAAAAAATCTTGGGAAATTTTACAGGGCGTAAGGGTGTCTAATGCTACGAAAATTTTTCTCAGCTGGCCGTCCTGCTGTTGCAAGAGGGTGAGCTCTTTTGAGGCATAACCCACTTCGGGTTCCTTTACAGTGACTGCTAGACAATCATCTGGTTGGGAATCAATGCCGTCGGCAGGGTTCCTAGACAGAGTGTCCGCAATAATATTATCCGTACCTTTCACGTGTTCAATCGTGAAGGTAAACTCCTGCAAATCAAGCACCAACATCGCAAACTTCTTCTTTAAGTCCCTTTTCCCCATCATCCACTTGACGGCTGAACTGTCCGTCTTAACAAAAAAATGTCTCCCATAAACATACGTGCGCAACTTTTTGATTGCCCACATCACCGCCAATCATTCCAACTCATTGGAGTGATATCGTGTTTCGGTGTCCGACAGCCTTCTGCTGATGAAAGTCAGGTCAATGTCCTTCATCAGCATCTTGCGTCAACACCGCTCCAAGACCAGTTTGACTTGCGTCGGTCTGAATGGTAGCTTCAAGAGCGTCATCGAAATGAGCCAGAACAGGAGCAGTCGTAAGACGATCTACAATACTGCTCTTTGCGCCTTCGCGACGTTCCGTCCACCGTCAAACAGCATTCTTTTTGAGGAGAGCGTGCAAAGGGTGAGCCAATGACGCAAAATCAGGGACAAAACACCGATAGTACGACGCAAGTCCAAGAAAACCTCGTATTGATTTTAAATTTGTAACAGGCATAGAAGTCAAAGAGCGCATTTTCTCACCTTCCGGGTGAATGCCTTCCGCATGAATTACGTGTCCCAGATGGGACACCTTGGTGGCGCCGAAAACGCATTTATCAATATTCAGAGTCAAATTTGCCCGCTCTAGAGCTGTTAACACCAACTCTAGGCGTGCCAAGTGCTCGTCAAAAGATCGACCAAAAACCAAGATGTCATCTAAATAAACTAGGCACATATGCCACTTCAAGCCAGCCTATACTCTATCCATTAAACGTTGAAACGTCGCCGGAGCATTGCTCAACCCGAACGGCAGACGTGTAAACTGATAAAGACCGTCTGGAGTAACAAACGCTGTCTTCTCCCGGTCTTTCAATGCCACAGGCACCTGCCAATAACCACTGGCCAAATCCAAGCAAGAAAAAATTGCGCACCTGCTAGCCTGTCCGAAACATCGTCAATGCGAGGTAACGAATAAACATCACGTTTCGTTATCGCATTTAGACGTCTAAAATCAATACAAAAACGATAGTCACCAGATTTTGCTTTACGGACTAAACCGACGGGCGAACTACACGGGCTAAAAGATTCTTCGCGAACACCGTCATCTAACATTTCTTCAATCTTTCCCGCAATAATCTGATGTTCGAACGCTGATACCCTATATGGCGCAGACTTCACCGGACAAGCAATCCCCGTGTCAATATGATGCTCAACTTCAGTGGTTTGCCCAATTTTCCTTTTTGACGTCGGGAAGCACTTTCGTCGACGTTCAAGCATACCCAGAAGTTTCTCTCGTTGATCAGAGTCTAGTCCCTCCCCAATATTAACCTGAGTGGTGAATTTGGCTTCATCGTGTGCTGGAAGAACAGTCGTTCACTTCAACAGCACAAAAGAAATGCCGTCGCTCTTCCCTTCACAAAGACTAGCGAGTTGGGCGGAACTACCTGGTGTCCATCCACCTTAACTGGCATCCATCCACGTCGTTTCGAAGGCGACTGTTCCGCGAAAGACTATCAGACCGTCTCTTACGTCAAAATCTTCTTCATTCCTCCCTTCTTCTTCCAAAAATGTTTCCTCACTGCTGCTTTCCTCGTTAATTATGTGCACTTCTTCCGCCCATCGCACGCTCTTTTTCTCCTTCGTCAAAACTTCTTCTACCCCCTTTTCTTCGCCGTCTTCAATTTCCATGTTTCCCTTATTTAAATTTCCCTCAATTAACCCTATTTGCTCCCCCCTTACAGCTTTCCCCGTAACGTTACTTTCCCCCCTTACTAGATCTAACCCCCTACTTTCCTTCGCCGCTACACCCTTATTTTCCTTCTCAACTAACCCTTCCCCGACTAATTCAATTCTCCCTTCCCTTACTACAATGCTGGTTTTACTTTCCAGTCAACACCCAAGATTAGCGCAAATGGAGCGGTCCTTAGTATGGTGACGGACTTGAGTTTGGCAAAGTTGTGCTTCCACTTAACATTCAACGGTAGGGCTCCTTCTACACGCACAAGCTTGTTGTCAACGCCTCTCAGTTTAGTTGTCGTGGCCTTCCGATGAGAGTCCATAAATTTCCGCACGACGCTTAACCGTTTCGCACTAACGCTTGCCCTCGAGTCAACAAGCGCTATGACTTCACCTATTTTCTCAATCCATACTTTTATTATGGGTAACGCGGGGTGATGCTCTGGACAAAAATAGTCCTTCATGGCCACCACTGTCCCTGACGTGCCCTGACGTCGTTTTTTGATGGACAATCACGCGCGATATGTCCCATTCTATTACATCCATAACCCTTTGCGGTGGAACTCTTGGAAATGTTGTTCCGCTACCCCTAGGATATGCCGGTCCAGCGTAACGAGTATTATTGTTCGAGCCCAATACAAACGGTTTGCCAAACGGTCCCCTAGATTCTGAAAAAGCGCAGCGAAATCTGGCGTTGGTGGGTTAGTAGTTGCAGATGCTGGGTTAGTTGTTAAAAAATCAATTTCCAGAGTTTGAGCAAACGAGACGTGTTTCGATGGCGACGGCAATCCCAACTGGTCTAAGTCACGGATCCGTGTAAAAAAATCAGCAAAAGTGGCTGGTAAATTAGCAGTCAATGCGGCTATATGAATGGGGTTCGCGAGTCCCCTTAACAAGGCTCTAATTACGTCGGCTTCTGGCAGTTGAACGGGACATCGGAGACAAAGCCTGCGCTTGCTAAGAGCGTACTCCATGTAGGACTCCCCAGGCTTCTGAACACGAGCTTCAACCTGTAGACTACATTCCAAGAACGAAAGAGGGCGTGTGAAATTCGCTACTAAAGCTGCCGACCAAAGTGGCCAAGTTGTAAAGGTGTGGCCCTGTTGAATATGCCACTGCGAAGCTGTGTCGTCAAGACGCGTTACGGCTACTAATAATAGATTGTTGTCATTCCAATTTTCAAGAACTGCGACTCGGCTGATATTGTCGATGAACCCCTGGACGTCTTCCTCTACTCCCCCCCCCCCCCCCAAAGCGTGTAATTGAATTTACCGCAATTGTCGACGGACGAACTACCTGTGGGATCTGAGCGACTGGTGCAGCGGCAGCTAGGGCTTGTAGAGCAGTGTTGTTTTGTTGTTGTTGAATGTTGATGACCTTCACTAGTTGCGTTATTTAGTTCTGTCTAGCTTCGCTGTCAGCTCTTGTCGCGTCGGTAAAATGCCCTATAGCTACGATCAAGTCATTGTTAGCCATGTTTGCTGTTGTTAGTGGTTTCGGTGACGAAAGCTTAAATTCTGTTTTACTGCTATTTCCTACTTTAAATGGTGGTCTAGTCACGGAACGCACTATACGAGCTCTAACTGGGGTTGGTGGTCTACCTGGTCTTCCTGACTCGATCCCTCAAATTGTATTGGTGCTCAAAACCGTAAAAATGATCTTCTTGTTTATCTTCTGTATCGGATATTCACAGAAAGCCGCGTACAAAAAAATTACTTCTCAAAAAAAAACAGAAGTCACTCAAAATCCAAAAAAGAAATAAAAAAAACGTTCGTTCAGTGTCCACATTGGAGCAATCCTCAAGAAGATGAGGACGCGAGAACGCCAAAGCGAGGAAAAAAACAAAACAAAATTTGCTGAAGTCAATCAATAGCTGACAACAGGAGAGGCAAAAAAATAATTTCTTTGGCACGAGTTGTGAAAAAGAAAGATTAGGAGCTCCTTCTTATGATCACTCGGTAGACGGCGAGGTAACTAACTAAATACATGACAGCAGACGACCCCGTCGCATACCTTCCGGTCTGCCATATATCAAGGGGAGGTGGAATCAGGGCACTAGATGCGGTTACATGGCAGGACACTGTTATGAGGTATGAAACTGTAACATATTTAATGCGAATACAGTGTAATATAGTGAGTTTCAATATCTACATTCAAACCGCATCAAATAAGTGTATTCAATGTGAATATAGTGCTTTATATTCAGTTTCATCATGTACATTCAAACAGTAACAGATATACGTGTATTCAATATGAATACAGTGTGATACAGTGAGTTTTAATATCTCCATTCAAACAGCATAAAAATGCGTGTATTTAATGAGAATATAGTGTTATACAATCAGTTTCATGATCTACATTCAAACAGTATCAAATATACGTGTATTCAATGTGAATAAAGTGTGATACAGTGAGTTTCAATATCTCCATTCAAACAGCATCAAATATACGTGTATTCAATGTGAATACAGTGTGATACAGTGAATTTCAATATCTACAATCAAACAGCTTCAAACATACGTGTATCCAATGTGAATATAGTGCTTTATATTTAGTTTCATCATCTACATTCAAACAGTAACAAATATATGTGTATTCAATGTGAATATAGTGTGAGACAGCGAGTTTCAATATCTACATTCAAACAGCATCAAATATAGGTGTATTGAATGTGAATATAGTGTGATACAGTGAGTTTCAATATCTACATTCAAACAGCATCAAATATACGTGTATTCAATGTGAATATAGTGTTATAGAATCAGTTTCATGATCTACATTCAAACAGTATCAAATATACGTGTATTCAATGTGAATATAGTTTGATACAGTGAGTTTCAATATCTACATTCAAACAGCATCAAATTTACGTGTATTCAATGTGAATATCGTGTTATAGATTCAGTTTCATGATCTACATTCAAACAGCATCAAATATACGTGTATTCAATGTGAATATAGTGTTATAGAATCAGTTTCATGATCTACATTCAAACAGCATCAAATATACGTGTATTCAATGTGAATATAGTGTTATAGAATCAGTTTCATGATCCACATTCAAACAGTATCAAATGTACGTGTATTCAATGTGAATATAGTGTGATACAGTGAGTTTCGATATCTACATTCAAACAGCATCAAATATACGTGTACTCAATGTGCATATAGTGTTATAGAATCAGTTTCTTGATCTTCATTCAAACAGTATCAAATATACGTGTATACAATGTGTTTATATTGTGATACATTTAGTTTCAATATCTACATTCAAACAGCATCAAATGTACGTCTATTCAATGTGAATATAGTGTTATAGAATCAGTTTCATGATCTATATTCAAACAGTATCAAATATACATGTATTCAATGTGAATATAGTGTGATACAGTGAGTTTCAATATCTACATTCAAACAGCATCAAATATAAGTGTATTCAATGTGAATATAGTGTGATACAGTGAGTTTCAATATCTGCATTCAAACAGCATCAAATATACGTGTATTCAATGTGAATATAGTGTTATAGAATCAGTTTCATGATCTACATTCAAACAGTATCAAATATACGTGTATTCAATATGAATATAGTGTTATAGAATCAGTTTCATGATCTACATTCAAACAGTATCAAATGTACTTGTATTCAATGTGAATATACTGTGATACAGTGAGTTTCAATATCTACATTCAAACAGCATCAAATATACGTGTATTCAATGTGAATATAGTGTTATAGAATCAGTTTCATGATCTATATTCAAACAGTATCAAATATACGTGTATTCAATGTGAATATAGTGTTACATTTAGTTTCAATATCTTCATTCAAACAGCATCAAATGTACGTCTATTCAATGTGAATATAGTGTGATACAGTGACATTCAATATCTACATTCAAACACCATCAAATATACGTGTATTCAATGTGAATATAGTGTTATAGAATCAGTTTCATGATCTACATTCAAACAGCATCAAATATACGTGTATTCAATGTGAATATAGTGTTATAGAATCAGTTTCATGATCTACATTCAAACAGCATCAAATATACGTGTATTCAATGTGAATATAGTGTTATAGAATCAGTTTCATGATCCACATTCAAACAGTATCAAATGTACGTGTATTCAATGTGAATATAGTGTGATACAGTGAGTTTCGATATCTACATTCAAACAGCATGAAATATACGTGAATTCAATGTGAATATAGTGTTATAGAATCAGTTTCTTGATCTACATTCAAACAGTATCAAATATACGTGTATACAATGTGTTTATATTGTGATACATTTAGTTTCAATATCTACATTCAAACAGCATCAAATGTACGTCTATTCAATGTGAATATAGTGTTATAGAATCAGTTTCATGATCTATATTCAAACAGTATCTAATATACATGTATTCAATGTGAATATAGTGTGATACAGTGAGTTTCAATATCTACATTCAAACAGCATCAAATATACGTGTATTTAAAGTGAATATAGTGTGATACAGTGAGTTTCAATATCTGCATTCAAACAGCATCAAATATACGTGTATTCAATGTGAATATAGTGTTATAGAATCAGTTTCATGATCTACATTCAAACAGTATCAAATATACGTGTATTCAATATGAATATAGTGTTATAGAATCAGTTTCATGATCTATTCAAACAGTATCAAATGTACGTGTATTCAATGTGAATATAGTGTGATACAGTGAGTTTCAATATCTACATTCAAACACAATCAAATATACGTGTATTCAATGTGAATAAAGTGTTATAGAATCAGTTTCATGATCTATATTCAAACAGTATCAAATATACGTGTATTCAATGTGAATATAGTGTTACATTTAGTTTCAATATCTTCATTCAAACAGCATCAAATGTACGTCTATTCAATGTGAATATAGTGTGATACAGTGACATTCAATATCTACATTCAAACACCATCAAATATACGTGTATTCAATGTGAATATAGTGTTATAGAATCAGTTTCATGATCTACATTCAAACAGCATCAAATATACGTGTATTCAATGTGAATATAGTGTTATAGAATCAGTTTCATGATCTATATTCAAACAGTATCAAATATACGTGCCCTAGCAGAAATTCAGAGGGCAAAAACCCATCCAAGACTGGTATTTCGGACTCGTCTAGAGTCCTAGACCGGTCCAGCGGGCGGGTATATGGACCGCTTGTTTGCAGCCATAACAGCCTCCTAGACTGGTATCGAGGACGGTAAAAAAAAAAAAAAAAAAAGACGGTGAGCCTCTTAAGTAAGAGCCAAAAGCCGTTCACATACCCGGCCGTTAGACTCAACCGGGGCTCATATTTTATACTCGTCCCAATACTCGTATCCGATATCCGTTATGGGACTATTTTTGGATTTTTTAAATTCATTTTTACTCCCTACTTAAAATTTTTGGAGTTTCACAAAATAAAGATCTGCAGAATAACACAAATTACTTTATATTTATCATGACATGACTAATAATCCAGTTCGTTCTGGCAACATACGCACACGGCACAAAGACTAGAAAGGCGCAATGGGGCCAACACGGCATGCGAGAACACAGAAAAAACATCTTATAAGACATTTAAACAAAATTTTTTTAATTTATTCAGTGGGTTTTTTGAATTCCTTTATGTTCTTCTCCAAAGCAGCAATTTTGGACTGCAGTTCTGCCTCGTAAATAGTACTAGGTACTGGCGCTTCAAAAGTTGGGCCCTTGGTTCGCCACTCTTGCTACCTGAATTTTTAAAAAGTTTTGAATTATTAAGTTTGAAAATACCTTAATGTAATTACTTTGAATAATGTTGATGACGGAACTTGTTCTGGTTGCCGTAACAACTGTAGGCGGACTGCTGTCTTCACTTTCATCACCGTACCTCTTCCTTTTGTGCGAGACACGTTTTCCTCTCGTAAAAGTAAGTAAGCTCTCGTAAAACTCACTGCAAAAACAAAATAAAAATTAATTCTAGAGATTAGAACATAATTGCACATAAAGTAATTGAAACTTACCAGGCTTGTTCTCTGGATTCATAATATTATGAACATCGTATTCCAGCCAAATATTGAATGGGTGGTGGAATCTTCCAAAAGTTTTTTCCCCCCAACAAGCAGGATTCAAATTGCCATCTGATGTAGTACATGGTGGGAATAGCAGAACCTTGTGGTCCGTTGATAACCAGTAACGGGGCACAAAGCTGTATAGACATACGGGATTGTTGTCACAGCCCCTCTCTAAGGTTTGTACGGAAAAGAATGAAGGCTCTTTTTATTTGGAAGGCTTGCTTTTTTCATTAGTTTCCTGTATCGTAACATATCTTCCACACCATTCTGGAAATAGTCTTCCACCCTAGGCATAACCATTTAGAACCACAGAAAATGTTTAATAATCATATACAACATTGAAGAAAAAGTGTACCTGAATGTTCTTTGCAACGTGTGGCTGCTGAATTATGTCGTGGTTAGTATGTAATACGTTATCGCCAACTACACAATCCATGGTGGCAGTAATATTTTGAACTTGCTCAAAGCTTTGCACTAGTAATGTTAAATGTGCACTACGAATGCAAAAGACTTTGCACCAGACGTAGAATATTAAATAAAAAATCCAACCTGCGTGTAATTTAGCGTTTCAAAACGGTACAATAACGTGAGTCTCTATCGAAGAACTTCAAGCATTTCTGTGAAATACGTACAAATTTCATACGGACAGCAGGGGCGTTGCCAGTTTTCCGATTTCCGGTTTTTTATATAAGTGCCATGTATTGGGAAACCATTTTCTGTGGTATTCACAGCTACTTTTCAATTCTTTTTAATTCTTTTAGTAAGGTTATTTGATTGCTAAGCTAGAATTATGCATGTACACGTACAAAGAAAAAAAAGGAATGACAGTTAGGTATTGATTTTCCCTTGCATGCCTGTTAGACGTAATCGATTTCCTCCAAAGCAGACGACAACAACTCTGTTGTCTGAAAGGCCAGGTTGATGCTAAACAATATTGGATCATGCCTGAATGCGCAAACCGGAAAACGTTATAAAAATTGTACCAATCTTATTCCGCATTTATAATTTATTTATTAATTAGAGAAGATTAGTAAAGATACAAGTCAGTCTATTTGAAGCCTCCAAAACTGATAATAATGCTCCTCAACGGTGCAAAAACATTGAAGCAAACATAATTTTCGCTGATACAGACGACGTTCACTAAATTTCAATCTTGCATCGTCAGTAAAATCCGGCAGCTATTCGTTGTTTAACTATAAGTTCACCATCGTCAACATTGTCGACTTTAGATTTTCTTTACAGGCTATATGGCGTCCCCTTTTTCGTTACAGCCAAAACAGAAATTGTAAGTACTTTGAAGTTATTGAGACTATTATACCTCTAGCCGCTTGTTAATGATGTGTATTGCATTTTAAATTTTACTTTTTTATAATTCACTGTTCTATAGGAATACGAAGCTGTCTTTTCACTGTTACTATGAGTTCAACCTGGAGCCTGACAAGCAAGCAAGTAGATCAGATTTTGTCTATTTCTGGTCACTTCAAAAGAAAGCGAAGAACCAAACTTAATAGAACCACTTGTGAATATCAAAGAAATCTTGAACGAAACGAAACGATGTTCCCAGCTGAAAGATTGGCAAATATCTGGAGTTTCAGATTCTATTTGGTATAGCCTATTCTCTCCTCTCCACACTCACTGGTTAAACCAAGTGTATTTAATCTACATCGCAAACAAGATGCTGCCTCTTTACCACCTGATCATTTTGATAAACCCTGGAACACGATAGACTTCACAGTAAGTAGAATACTTTTTCTATTTACAAATTGTTCACTACTTAGCTTATTAACTTCATTTTGTTTTTCAGACGAGGGATTTTCATCTTCATGGACACCGTCTCAACAATCAGGTTGCATCACTTAGCTCAAACACTTACAATAACTTGTTGCTGGTACCACAAACAAGTCAGTGTCAACAAACTAGCATTCCCGGTTAGCTTTTAGCCTTAAAATCAGCTACATTACGTTATTTATATCAATTGTATATTACCTTCAATTTAATTCAAAGGACTACGCTTCCAAACATAATAGAACGCCATTCTCCAAACAGTTCCAAATGGTTTGTAACTGCCTTGTGTCACACTATGTCGTCCTCAAACTAAACATGTTATTGTCTTCTCGTATGGTCGTCGTGTGGTATCAATAAAACAGCTACTAAAATCAAAGGCGAATCTTCTAATTGCTTTTTTAGCTTACTCACTCAGCTGTGTCAGTGCACTAGCTCCATCAAACACAACAAGCATGGCAGGTAGTCCTGTTAGCCATTATGCCAGGAGTTAATAAACTACCAGGAATGCTAATTTAAAAAAAAATAAATATTAGAAATGATAATTGAATTAAAAGATATCAGAGGAAACGTCGTGTGGTTGGAAACACATAATTTTTTAATAAAATACAGCTGGTATTTTAGCAGAATTCAAGATGAGCTCCAAAAGTCAGTAAAGGACGAGTCAAATCCTAGTATTTTGTCTACACATCAATCAAAATTTCTTGTAGAATATTGTAAGAACATAGGCCAGTGAAAAAACGAGTCTAATACTGGTTTTTTGTATCCACATCAATCCCAATTTTTGCAGAAAATTCTGAGGACATAGGCCAGTATTGGACGAGTATAATACTCGTACCACGGGCTGTAGCGCTCGGCTTTCGTGCTAGCGTACAAGAGACTAGTAAAAAATAATCCCAACATTGGTACCAGGGACTTAAGCGCTTCGCTTCTTTTTGCGTCCATAAAACCGGATTTGTACTAAGCTAGTTCCAGACAACGAACCGAAAGTACTTAAGCAAGTTGATTCCGTATTGTACGCAAACTTGACCGAAAAAATGAGTCAAAGTTTGAGTATCGCGGACGAAGACCCCATCTGGACACAAAGTTTCTGCTAGGGTGTATTCAATGTGAATATAGTGTGATACATTTCATACATACAATATCTACATTCAAACAGCATCAAATGTACGTGTGTTCAATGTGAATATAGTGTGATACAGTGAGTTTCAATATCTACTGTAAAGGATCTTTCCGTGTGGGAAGACTGACTTTACTGTATTAAGACAAAATGAAATAATAACGAGCTCGGAGGCGTATTTCCCACAATGATGGATTTATTATTTTAGATTAAGCATACTACAAGAAGCAAGATATAAGAGAAATAAAAGATACAGTAGGGAAATTAAAAAGAGAGAAGAGAGAGACAATTATAACCAATTTTTACCGTGATAACACGAGTAGGTAGGGGAAAGAAATCGACACGGAAGCGAACGATATAAAAATCACGCTCACGGAGTCAATTCACAATCAAATAGATTGAACAAGTGTTTAAGAAAAGGACAAATGCACTGTCCAAGACTAACTAAGTTTTCACAGACGCAAATTACGGCAAGTTAAGCAAATAAGATGCACAGTAAAAGTACAATTTACTGCGCAATACTACTAACCAAAGGATAAGAGCAACAAGAATAAACTCAGGCGACTACCTTACTCAGATGCAAGTTCTTGTCTGATCTTTTCCATATTTTGGGTTCACGATTACTCTTCGCATATTGGCAAATTGGTGAGTTGCTGTGCGAGTATTTGCCATCAATCATAGATGTTTAAAATGGCGTGATAATGGTGCGATTATGGGCGTCGCCCTTGCCGCCAATCAAAGATGTTTTATAAGTGACGTGATGCTGATGACACATGGATGCGTCAGTTAGCTAGCAGGTGTTCATCTAGGTCACCCGTGTTGCGTATATATGTTGTTGCAATAGACATGTTTTCATACTAATCACTTATTAAAGATACTACAGAAAGGGCATATAAGTTGAAGATGTATATTGGCTTCGTTACATCACTCCCGGCGGCGTTAGATTACGTCCCGTAATCAGACTGCATGCATGGAATGGATTCGGAAGCTGGTTACCGTGATTTCTAGGTGGGGCGGCAGCATACGACCCAAATGACGGTGAAAAGGCCGCAACTATAGCAAATGCGTAAGAAAAGAAGCACTAAAAGACCATAGTATGCCGATGAAGAAATAGTTCTTGATAGTCTCCCACCAAGATGTATAACTTCCGACACCATATGCCGTCACAAAAATATTTGTTGCACTAGGTCTTTGACGTAAGGTATATTCCGATGGTGGGTGTTCGTTGATCGCGGCAGCTATATCGGCCATGATGTTCATGTGATTAAGCATGTTGTCGGTACATGCCGGATTACTTTGATGCACGTAGTCGAAAAACTCGACGTTTTCGTAGCGAAACGAGTGTGCGAGCGTCTGCTCAGGCAACACAATTGTGGCTTGAATTAGTTGCCAGGTGTTGTTGCGGAAAGCATAAGGTTTATCGTTAAAGTTTACAAATCCATTTGTCCAATAGCAAGGGGAATATTTTACGTGATAAGTTCCCAGCCATCGAGGTTAATTGTATAATTTTGAAATTTTGGTTGCGGTCCGCAAGAAGTCAAAACAGTATCGAATGTGACATTTAAGGCTTTACACTGGATCAGTACAGCCGTTTTACCGAAAGCTTGTAATTTTGTGCACTTGGGTAATTGTAGTTGTGAGGCTGCTAACCATCCATTATATTGAGCAGTTGTAACGGCTCTTTCATGTTTGGCTTTGCGATCATCGCACTGTAATAATTGAATTTGGCTTGCCATTTCGTTTTCATGATCGGTCAGTTGATCTCGAATATATTGAATATTCGCCGGTATGTTTAAATCTTCATCGCTAGATGGCGCCGGAGGCTCCGATGTTGTTGTTGAATTTTTAATGATGGCCGCTGTTTTGACAAAGAGTTGTGATTGGCCAAGGATTTCAAAGGAAGAAGTCCTATTGGAGCAATTTTCTGCACTGAAAAACAACGTGATGACGGTAACAAATAAAAGTCTAATTGATTTCGGTCGTCTTGAAGTCTGAAAATTCGTTTTTCCCCAGGTAATTGTATCAACTTGCCGATACCTTCTTCGACAAGCCGGGTAATTGCTTTAGTTTTCTTTGTGTAGGTTTTGTCCCAAATCAGAGTTAAATGATTATGTGACAAATTTCCTGATGCAGCAGAAGCAGTTCCGATAGGTGTTGAAAAATCCGCGTTCTCCTTTTGTTGGAAAAGTTGAATTTTATCGAGAACACAGTTTAATATTTCGGAATCGATTGTTTGCAACCAATATCCAGAAATATCGGGTTCATCGTCGAAAACAAATTTTCCATCCGAAAAAGTCATTCGTTGATTGTCGCACCTTTTATTGTTAATCATTTCGTTGCACTCGGCAGGTGTTGTATCGATGGAAATTTTATCTGGCACGATCACTGTTTGTCCGAAAAAATTCATTGTAATACGTCTTATATTTTTCCAGTGCGCACAAATATATCCAGGAAACTTGATCGCAGCTCGTTCTTCACTATATACGGCATATTTTACACTGAGGGCACGATTTTCGGTAGATTTCGGCTAACAATTCGCGTCGGAGAATTGAATAATTCCCATTTTCGACGTCTCCGAACAATCACACACGGTTGTTTCAAATGCTCGCAAGTGTAATCCGTGAAGGCACAATAGCAGCAGAAATGGAAATAGAGACATTTCTAAATACGGAAGAATATAAAAAAAAAAACATACAAGAATAAAAGAGAACAATGTAACTGACAAACATATATAACTTTATCGTGTGGGTGTTATAAAATGGAAGCAAACACGAGAAGAAAAGTAGTAAGAAAACGAAAGTGAAAAATAGTCTACGGCTTTTGAAAGGTCTACTTATTTTTCCGGTGGCTTTTCCTAGTTAGCTACGGCAAAAGGGAAGAAAAATATAGGGCACGGGAATTTAACTGTGTTTTCGGGGGGAAGAAAATTTTATCCACCATAATAACTCGTATCGTTGGAAAGAGGAGAAGATATACTTAATTATTAAAAAGAGAAAATAATAAAATATAATATAGTTTAGCGGGGAGGACGAGAAGAAAAACGTTTAAAAGTTTACGGCGGAAAAAGTTTTTGCCGTGAAAGGTCACGCACAGTGTTCGAATTTTTTCCTAAGTTCTAACAAGGCGGTAGGGATAGCGCATACATGAAAAAGTATACTACGGCACACAAAGAAAAATGCAGTTAACGGAAACAATCGGTATGTTACCCAATCTTTTACGCCAGGTGTAAAATATTAGCTAATAGCTCAGTGGTATCGCTGTCAGCCGTGATGCTAAATGTTCTGAGGTTCGAATCCCCAGTTTGATTAGTTAACTCATCATTCGCAAGGGAGCTGATATAATAAGCTACAAGAAGGCGTTACATATAAATTGGCAAATATAGATATACATGATGAAACAGACAGATGCGAAAGTTTGTTTTTTTCTAAGTCCAACGCAGTGTGAATGGAAGAGAAAGAGAGAGAATGGAAGGAAGAGACAGAGAAAAGAATGTGCTATATGAGAAGAAGATGTTCTATCGCTCGAGGCTTGAACCAAGGCCATATGCTCCAGACATATTGTGTTGAAAATGAGGCATGTTACTTGCCCTGTGGCAAAACGTAGAGGCAATATTAACGCGTATAAATGGGGCGTATATTGTTTACGAAAAAGAAGGAATAGAAGGTAAAAACTCTACCTGGCGCGCGAGAGAGAAAGAATAGGAATAAGGGAAAGGGAAAATTGCGAGAATGCATTTTCGGCAACTTTTGTCATTTACTTGAAAGAAGTCTTTCGCGGATAACGTGTTGCGCATAGCAGACAAAATTTTTTACTTTTTTTTATAAGGATGGAAGTTGGGTTGTTTCCTAACCTGACAGATGGACAAGTTATGCATGTAGCATATACTTATTCATCTTCTTGTCTAAGGTAATGAGGTTCTTTTAAAACCTTTATTTTTTTATTTTTGTTTGTTATTTTCTTATAATGGTTCCCTCCATAGTTTCTAGCGGTAACCTCCTGAAGAAATGGAACGCTTTAGCTACGGCCTATTTTTATTGACATGTAACATGGAAGGGAAACAGGTTACATAGAATAGGTATTGACTACAGGAAGAGAAAATTGTTGTTGTTGGAATTTTCTGTCTTTTTTCAGTACGCTGGTGGATAACGATGCTCGTGGCAGTGAAGACAAAGGTCGTCATCTCCCCAGCTTTCGGCTGCAAATCCGAAAAGTGGCGGATGCCGATTCGCTGGATCCAAATCCAGGATTTCTTTCAGGCGCTCTGTCGCTTTCCTTCATTTTCCTAGTTCGATGCATCGAACCAGTCCTAGAGTGAGCGAGCGGGTGACATCGTCTAGTTCTTCTTGAAGATCGCGGACTTGTCGTCTAAAGGCTTCCGCCGGTTGGGGTTCAGGTGCGGCTGCGGCTGGTGCTGCTGGGGCTGTGGCTGCGGCGGGTGCGTCGGCTTCTTGCGGTGGTACAATTGCGGCGTCAGGATTGAGTTGGTATTCTTCGGCAGCGTGAACCTGTGGCTGATAGTGCCGACACGCCCGTGTCGCGGCGGGTCCTCCCGGACGGTTGTTGTGGTTTTCGGCCATTGTAAAGAGCAATACTTCTTTTGTTTCTGCTAAACGTCTCTTGTGGCTGTGGATAGCTGTGAGTGTAGGTCCGCGAGGAGATGTGTCCTGACTTATATAGTCAAGAAATCCTCACTGCTTGTCGACACCCGTTTTGAGTTTTATTTTTTTCTTTTAACATCTTCATCATTTCTCGGGTGTCAGTTTTTTTTATTGTTCTTGCATCTTTCTAATTTCGCTGATTTGTCGTGGGCAAGAAAGAAAAACAGCGATCGGTGTTTTCCACTGTTCGAATCGTGGCTTGCTCCTTTCCGCCACTTTTGTTTTATCGGATTATTTTAGTGTGTTAAAGGTAATAGAGAAATAAGAAAAGGTGAAGGAAGACAACAGTACAGGTGAGCTAGTGGTTACACAGTTTTAAAGCTGTTATGCAGTGTAAGTATTTCTCTACTTGACGTTATTATCTTAATTGGGTATTGGTTGAACGGCTCATGCGCATCGCACGCGACGGCGACTCGGGAGTACCGCGTTCAATACCCGTCAACACCCTAACTATTAAAAATCCCACGGTAAGTTTTTCGGTGTACCATTCACGAAGTTTGATTAACTTCAAGGTAATAAAGGTGACCTGATGTCACTAAATAATTGTTTTTCGTGTTTTATCTAAACTGTTTTTCTTCCTAACCGATGGGGTTTTTGTGTGGCCTCGAGCGTTGGCTAAGTGGCTCAGTCGGTATAGCCTCTGCCTACGACTCGGGAGTCTCGAGTTCTAGACTCGCCAACATCTTTTCTTTTTTCTTTTCTTGGTGAGTGTTTAACGCTCCAATTGCTTTATTTTTTCTTTTGCCATGGCGCATATTCTGCCTTGGGCATTTATTTCCCGATGTTTTATTTTTTCCGTCAAATGGGTGTTTTCAATACAGCCATTTCTCATTTGTTTGGTTGTTCTCCTTGTTGAAAACCCAAAAATTTGTTGTTGCATATTTCTACTATGTTTATTCGATTGATTTGATTAACGTAAGAAGGGAAAAGCACAAGCGCGTTCTAAACTATGGAACAGGGAAGGGAAAAAGGGAAGTTTTCTTCCGTTTACTATTTATTTTCTTCTTTTCTTTTTCTTCCGCCTTACAATTGGTCATACCAATCGCGCCTTGGCCTTTTGGTAGCTGAGTCCCACAGCTCTGACGGCCAGTTGTATAGTAGCGGATGGCGTTTAGCTGGATCTAAGTCCAGTATCCTTTTCAAGGTGTTGACTGCGCTGCCCCAATCTTCGGAGAAGAGGTCGGCGTTAAGTCTTGTCGTGAGTTTGCTGGTTTTTTCTTCAAGACGGCGCTCGTAGTTGCGATGAGCCAGATCCCAGGAGTCTTGGCTAGTCTGGTCTGGGGATCGAGGTGTTTGGTTGACCAACCCGACAGTGTTGTCTGTCGTCGTGGGTTCCTAGATAAGATCGGTAGTGGGCTCCGTTGTTGACACCACTTCCTTAGCTTGCACCTCGTCACCAGTCCCTTCGACGGTGACTTGTTCGTGTTGAACGCTAGTTTGGTTTTCCACCTTACTTTGATGCTTTGCGGTGTGTATATCAATCTTGTTAGAGTTGTGACAACGAGTTGTCGGAAAGATGTGGCTCTTTTCGATCTACTCACTGTTATATACTTTCGATTTTTTTTTTCTGAAACGCGATCAACAGAAATGCATGCGGATGAGCTATCAGATTTGATCTCTGAAACGCATTGGCAATTGTCTATTCCTTTGCGGGCGTCCGGTTGCGTTTTGTGGTGTCGTTGTTGCTGATGGAACGACATCAGACGCTATCTGCTGCATTTCGTCATTATCATTGGAATCATCCTCGGCAATTGGTGTGAGATTGAGGTAATTGTCAATTCCCAGCATCGTTGTTTCTAACTCCACGGTGTCCGACACCATGTTTCGAATTTCCACTGTTTCGGATTCCATATTTTCCACATCCACGCTATCTGGATGTCCTTTTTCCGGTTCCACATTTTCTACTTCACTTGTGTCTTGCTCCATTTTTTCCATTGTTTGGGTCGAGATCGATTTACGGAATCGATTCTCGAATGTGGTGGGCGACTCGATAGGGGGGCAATGTTCGTCTTTCCATAACATTGTTTCATATAGGGGTTTTCAACGGTTAACGTGCGTACATGTACATATATATGAATTGTCGGCTATGTCGACGGTATTATTGGAATATACTTTTACAATTCTGTAAGGGCCTTTATATTTCGAAGTAAATTTCCTACTATCGCCCTCTTTTACAACTCTAATATCTAATAAGACTCTATCTCCTACCAAATATTGTTTGACATTCGCCCTTTTATTATATTGTTCCCTTTGACGTTTTCTGGCTTTTTCACTCTCCTCACGGACGCGTTGGAAACTATAGCGCAAGCGTTCGGCTAAGTTACCTACGTAATCCGATGCGGATATAACTGTTTTTGGGGAAGCGTCAAGAAATACATTGATGGGTAGATTAGGGTCTCTACCGTGTAATAAGGGGTAAGTAATAAGGGGTGTCCAGCGTAGAAGAAGGGACAGAACTTCGATAAGCAAATAAAACATCATCCAGCAAATCTTCCCAATTTGCATGCTCTCCGTCTTTCAATTCTTTCCTCAACATTGTTGTTAATGTTCTATTAAACCTTTCTGTTTCTCCGTTACTGGCTGGATTATAAGCGGTTGTTAGCCGTTGATAAATTTTCAATTTTTTACAAAAGTAACGAAATAATTTCGACGTAAAATTGGTTCCGTGATCTGAAAGAATAGCTTTAGGCATACCGTGTCTAGCTATAATTGTTTTGTATACACATTCTGGTGTTGTCTGCGCAGTCTGATCCCTTAAAGCAATAGCTTCCACCCATCGGCTAAAATAATCTGTGATAACTAAAATGTAACTGTTACCATTGGGCGAAACTGGTGTGATAGGGCCTAGAAAATCCATGCCTATAAATTGAAAAGGGGCCTTTGCAATTTCATGAGGATGCAATAACGCTCTGTAATTTGACGAAGTGTTGGCAATGCATACCTCACAAGCCTGACAGTATTCTTTGATGTCTTTTCGCATGGTAGGCCAATAATAATGATTCTTTACTTTTAGATAGGTTTTGTAAAATGCTAAATGACCACTCAACGGTGCATCATGTAGTTCTTTGTGCACTAGATGGCGTAACGATGCAGGCAAGACCAACTGATAGTTAGTTACGTTTCTTTTGCTATCGGAAGATAGCAGCACATGCCAGTAAAGGGTACCGTCAATAACTTCAAAATAATCAATTTCTTTTACCCAATCTGACTTAGATTGGAGAAAAACTTCTTCAAGTTCACCGTTATCTAGATAATTGCGTATGGCTCTGCAAAGGTCGTCTTCTAATTGTTTTTCACAAATTAATTTAACATTACGTTAGGTTTGGATACTAGCTATTTTTAAGCGTGACAAGCAATCTGCGTTTTGGTGAATACGTCCCGGTCTGTATTTTAATTCATAATTTGTTGCGGCCAACAGTATAGCCCATCTTCCTAATCTCCCATTGTTATCTTTCTGATTTTTAAGCCATTGAAGTGGACGATGATCACTAATGATCTCAAACGGTTGGTCTAAAAGGTAATGTGGAAAATGCTTAATCGCATCGATAACCGCAAGTGCCTCTTTTTCAGTCGTACTGTATTTAGCTTCTGCCTTCGTTAGCTGTCTACTGGAAAACGCGATTGGGTGCTCGTGACCATTTTGAATTTGGGACAGTACCGCTCCAATGCCATAATCACATGCATCGGTGAAAAGGAAAAATTTCTCGTTGAAATTGGGGTAATCAAACACTGGTGGAGTCACTAGAGATGTACGCAAGGTTTTGAAAGCAATATTTTCTTCGTTTCCCCAATTAAAAGGTTTCCTGATACGATCTTTATGGTTAATCTAGTCAATGGTTTAGCGATCGATCCAAAATTTTGAATAAATTTTCTGTAATACCCAGCTAGACCCAAAAATGATCTGACTTCATCTACTGAAGCGGGCGTTTTATAATTAACTATTTTCTCAATTTTACTTGGATCAGGTTTAATACCTGTTACTGACTCCGTGCAAATGTGTCGGAACAGAAAGAGAATGAAGGATGAGAGATGAGGGTGAAATGTAAAGATGAACGAAATGAAAAGCAAGACTGTATTGAGGGGAACAAACCCGAAAACGCTTGATTTGACCAAGAGAAAAGAATAGGGACTTAAGAAGAGAAAAGAAGAGGCTCAATAATTTGTTGGAAACAGAAACGGCGAGACAAAGACAACTTATCTGAAAACTGGAAAATGAGTCAAAAGAGGACTTGTCTGGGTGGTTACTTAAACAATACTACCCCTTCCTATCGAAAGGGGTAACAAAGAAAACGAAATGGGCACACCAATACTATGTAGGCCTGTGCCCCCTACAGTCCTTCCCGCGAGGGCAGCACCGTAGGTGACCCACCGTTACAACAGGTGCAAAGAACAAAATTAACAAAGAGGCAACTTCGAAACGTACAACACACAAAGGGGGAAACAAGGTGAATGTCGAGTCTTCTCCCAGCAACTGCATACTTGGGAACTGGATGAGATGCTAGGCCATCCTTAGTGATTGGGAAGGTTGGCGTACGCCCTTTTTGGCGCACACAAGATCTGATGATGATCTTGTGTGTTGCACAACGTGCAACGTCTGGGATGGGGACAGTCCGTGGTTTTTGTGTGTCCGGCGACGGCGGTTGGAACGAAGCATCCAAAACACCGTCGCTGGGCAAAAAGAAGTTCCAATTTGTCCTGGTTTGTGAGGAGCATGAAGTCCTCACACTCCGTTTTTTTCCTGCAGGGGGTTGGTCCCAATACGTGAGACTTTAGAAGCACAGGATGATGGGAGTGTGGAGAGGGATCATAAACGTGGGACGTGAGGGTGTAGGGACTGCAGTGGCTACCGGTGCTTCAGCCGCCGCCTCCTGAGCTTTACGTAAAAGAGACCCGATATATCCGCTCATCAGGGTCTCACGTTCGCTCGGAAGTGGACGCGCAAGTTGTCGAGATCCGCAGAGTGTTTTTTGATCTCCTTGTCGATATCTGAGATGGCCCTCTGGTACCCGTGCACCTTCTCGACAGCCTCCCTTTTTGCACTTTCGAGTTTTTCCAGTGTGTCGGTGAGGTTGGCCTCTTCTCTCTCACGGCTCACTCTTAGTTTCTCCTTTACGGAAGCGTTGGTTTCATGTTGGACGTAGGGTTCACACACGTTGCTCTTGAATGAAGTTGTCGACTGAATGCCGTCTGCTAGCATATTAGGTTAAACAGCTTCCAGTTTTTTTTGTGTTACTAAACAGCAAGCGACCTGACTTTTGCCCTTTGCCCTATATTTGAACTTGAATATAGGTGGCGTTGAGCTTAGTGACTTGTCCACCAGAGTTTTAAGTTGCGATTTTCCTACGTTGTTTACATTTGTGCGTTGTCATGGTGATTTTACTTGTTACATTTACAATTTTGTTTTTAGAAGGGGGGCTACTAACTGTAACTCCATTACAATCAGTATTTACATTTTACAATACTGAAATTGAATTTTTACGCTGTTGAAGGTTCCATTTTTTCTTCTTTTGCGTAAACTTCTTGTTCTTTGGCTGGAACCATGATACATAATTTGGCAACCGGCCGAATACATTGTTTCGGATGGTTGCTGAGCTTAACCTTTACCACTCGAACAACATTATCCGTAGCACTGGGAATAACTTCCAACACTTTACCCATCGGCCACTGCCCACGCAAAGTATTTGGTTCAACTGCAAGTACTAGGTCTCCCACGGTGACATTAGGCCTGTTTTTTTTGCCATTTTCTTCTTTTTGTTAAGTGTAGAACGTATTCACGTAACCACCTATTCGAAAAATGTTGGAGGATAGCCTGACTTTGCAGAAACTGCTTGTTAGTAACGTTCATGTTTTCCACGTCGGCCAACTGTAGGGGCAAATATGGCCGAGCTCCACCGTACAAAAAGTGGTTTGGCGTTAACGGATCCGGGTCTTCTGGGTCCACACTCAGATGGGTTAACGGACGGGCGTTTAACAAAGCTGCCACTTCAGCGATTACGGTTAGTAGGGCTTGGTCTGTAACTAGGCAGTTCCCGATACTAGTCTTCATTGCCCGCTTGCAGGATTGTACGATCCTTTCCCAAACACCGCCGAAGTGGGGTCCATGGGGTGGAGAGAAGTGCCACTCAATCTGCTGGCAAGCCATCACTGTTTGAAGTTCTTGATGCTTAGCAACAAGTTCTTCTAGGGCTTGTCTCAACTCTTGCTCGGCGGCGACAAAGTTTGTCCCATTGTCGCTGTAAACGACCTTCGGCTTTCCGCGTAGGCTTGTAAAACGGGAGAAACAGAGCAAGAATGCCTCCATACTAAGCCCTTTAGCTATTTCCAGGTGGACGGCTCGCGTCGTAAAGCAAGTGAATAGGCTGACCCAACGTTTTTTCGTGTCTTCTTCCCCGTCCACCAACTCTTACAGTCAAGGGACCAAAGTAATCGGTCCCTGTGTACGTGAACGCAGGCAGATGAGGCGTAAAACGATGGACTGGAAGGGAAGCCATCAGCGGCGGGCTGGGATTCGCCGAAGTGCGCTTGCAAGACCAGCAGTTGTTGAGGACAGATTTTACCACTTTACGTCCAGAAAGTATCCAATAGCGAGAACGGAGGTCCGTCAGCAATCTCTCTGTCTTCGCGTGCATGTTCCTAACGTGATAATCCCAAATTATCCTTTTCGTTAGAAGTTGAGATGCTGGTAGAAGTATGGGGTGTTTCGCTGAATAATCGATCGGTGCTAGAAGAATGCGTCCGCCAATTCGCATCTGCCCGGCTACATCCAAGAAGGGCTGGAGGGTGCGAAGTTTTGAGCTGAGTGGTAGTTCCAGATTCTTGCGAAGGGCGTAGATTTATCCAGCAAAGGCCAATTCCTGTGCGCGTACGACGCATTTTGTCAGCGACGTTAACATCCCTTCTACCGTCACCATAGGTTTTTCTTCACGTAATTTTGCTCTGGCGTTTTTGGCAAATCTTCTACTACAGGCCAGAACTCGTTGAAGTCGTAACAAACTGGAAAAACGTGCGACACATCGGTCGATGACGTGGTCCCCATCTTCCGTTTTGACTGCCAAGACGCGAATCACGCTTACGTCATGTTCCTCAGGCTCCGTGATTTCTTCCCAGGTGTACCATTCTGCCGGGTCCAAATTCAGGAACGGAGGTCCTCGGTGGAATTAGGCCAATTCTTCGGCATCCTTTGGGTCGATACCCCTACTACAAAGGTCTGCAGGGTTCGAATCTCCGGCAACATGACGCCATTGTCGACGAGCCGTGTTTCGGAGTATCTTTCCGATGCGGTTGTTGACGAAGACTTCAAATCGGCACGTCTTCAAGCGGATCCACCGCAGCACTGTTTGCGAGTCTGTGTGGAAGGTTCCTTGCCTCAAGTCAATTTCCAGCTCACGACAAATCGTGAGAGCAACGTTGAGGCCTTCTACTGCAGCCTGTAACTCCAAACGGGGAATCGTGAGACCTTTTACCGGTGTGACGTGCGTTTTCGACATGACGAATGACAAGTGGACGGAATGGTCTTCAAATACAGGGCGGAAGTAGGCTAGTGCTCCGTACCCTTTGGAGCTTGCATCCGTGAAGACGTGGAGATGCTGTTGATGAGTCCAACGTCCTCGTTGAAACGGAAGCATCTCGGCACTGATAGCGACTCCAAATTTTCCAGATGGTCGTACCAACAGTAGAAACGTTGACTCAATGTTTCCGATACGACGTCGTCCCAACCGATCCGTTCTTCGTTGGTCCAGATGTCTTGGAGTAAAGACTTCATCACGAAGATAACTGGTGCAACCAGCCCCAGCGGGTCATAGACGCTAGAGATTATGCTTAGGAAGGCCCGCTTCGTGAGAGTCACGTTGTTCGGCGGCTTCCGTATTTTGAACGTCAGCATATCTCGTTCGCTGTCCCACATCACTCCCAGCGTCCTTTCGATGGGGAGTTTCTCCAAGTCCAGATCTAGAGTTGGTGGTGCGAGGCCGTATTCTTGTAACGCTGCAATCACCATCCTCGACGACCTAGCTGAAGAACTCGAATCCACCTAGCTGAAGAAGCGACTTCATTTGGCGGGACCGTTTGATGACCTTGTCTTCGGAGTCGAAGGAATCGAAATAATTGTCGACGTAGAAGTTCCGTCGAACACTATCAGCTACGTCTGGAAACTGGCTGCGGTGGTCATCGGCCGTCCTGTTGAGGGCGAAGATGCAGCTTGTCGGGGAGGATATGGCTCCAAATACGTGTACCGTCATCTGGTACATTAACGGATCTGAATTACTGCCAGGCGTCCGGTAGAGAAATCGGAAGGCTGCCTGGTCTTCTTCGGGGACTTTCACTTGGTGAAACATTTTCTCGATGTCTGCTCCGACTGGTACAAGGTTGCGGCGGAATCGGATGAGCACACCGAGCAAGCTAACGAGTAGGTTAGGTCCCCGAAAAAAATTTTGATTAATCGATGTGCCACCGAACTCAGCAGCTCCATCGAATACAACACGGACTTTGGTCGATGAGCTGGATTGGCTCACGACTCCGTGGTGTGGTAGATACCACGTTTTGTTTGTCTCCGTCTGGGCTTCTTGGGTCGTTAGGAGCCGGGCGTGTTTTAACCCGATGTACTCCTTGACTACTGCATCGTACTTCTGAGCAAACTCCTCGTCTCGATGAAAACGTCGTTCGAGAGCACAGAGCCTCTTCAATGCAGAGAGGGTTACGTTGTCGACTTTCCACATTAAGCCAACTTGGTACTGGTTATCAATACGTTTTACGGACGATTCTAGGATGCGTTTTCCCCGTAGATCGTCCTCAGATAGAACGGGTGGTTCTATCTCTACTTCATTGGCCTCATATTGCCAAAACTTCTTCACCAGCTCATTTAGGTCTTCGGGACGTTCCTCGTTGACCAGATGAGCGATTAACGGGCGCCTGTCCTGTGGCGGGCTCGTTTATCCACCCAAACACCACCCAAACGGCGTCTTGAAGGCAATGGACCCAGTCGTATCAGCCGGCGGCTTGATGGAAGCTACATGATCATGGGCATCTGCGACGTCGATTCCTATCAGCACGGTCACGTCCTCTTCTTGAACAGTCGGAACGGCGATACCACGTAGGTGCGTCCATGACTTCAATTGCTGAGGGTCGATCGGCGAATTCGGCGTCACCTTCAACTTGTCGACGGCGTAAGCGTGCTTGACTTCAAACTGGCTTTTACCATCACGAGATGCTAAGGCGAAGTTTACTACGGGAGCCGTAATATTAGACGTGGCTCCGTCATACGAGACAACGTTGATGCGCTTTGATGGTCCAACGAGTGCCAGCCTTTCTACTAAGTCGCTCCTGATCAGCGTGGTGTCGCTTCCGGTATCCAGGAAGCCGACGTGTCGACCCACGTTTTTCCATCTCCAAAACGAACCGGTTTCCAAGTGGGTTAATGTCCCGAGGAATGCTGTTGAAGGTTGCGCTGCTGGAGCAGCTGGATCCGCTAGCCTCCTCAATGGGGTGAATTCAGATCCATGAAGCAAGGGGTGGTGACGGGTTCCAGTACAATCAGCGATAGTGCAGCTGATGTCCCGGTTACATTCCTTGCTTTCGTGTTTTCCCGTAAGACATAAAAGACATCTTCCGGACTTAAATACTTTCTCAGCCCTTTTCCTGGGCGTGAGAGACATGAAGACGGAGCAGGTTGAGAGATGGTGGCTCCTGCCGTTACATACAAAACATTTCCACCGTTCCGTCTTCTCGGCTTGCATCTTCCCCGATGTGGTTCGGCTTCTTGAAGGCATGGTTGCTGAATATGTTGACGCCGCTACTTTCAAGCCTTCTGCCGTCGTTACGTGTCCAATGGTCGACGTGGGTGGGGTGCTGGGTCTCTTGACGTGCCTCCTCTCGTCGAATTTTACATCTTTGGACATCGACGTAGATAAGGACTCGAATACGTTTTTGCCGTGTTGTTTGCTCATGGACTTTACTGTTACCCAGTCGTCTAAATCTAGAACATTCAGTTCTACTCCTGTCTTTTTACGCTTCTCGTTCCACTTATCCTTAACGTAAGGCGTAAGTTTTGCTTCTAGGGCCATCAAAGTGGTACGACTGTACAACTCATGGGCATACTTTGACTTGGAGAGCGTGGCTACAGCGCCATGAAGACGATTTGCGAAAGTCTTGAGGCTGGCAGCGTCTAGGCTCTTCAACGGCGGTACCTGTAGAAGGTCGTCGAGGTATGTCTGGTCCATGATTTCGGTGCGACCGTAGACCGCGTCTAAACGTTCCCACACCACGGGCTACATGGTTCCATCGGTCAGACATTCACCGATTTCATTTCGTACCTCTTCGGTCAGCAGCTCCTCCAACATGAAAGGAAGGGCCGGGGAATCTTCATATTCTCCATACAGGGCCTGGAATTTGGCCTTGAATCGAGCGTAATTCTTCGGGTTACCGTCGAACGGCTGAATCTTGAAGTTTGGAGGTTGTAGAAGACTTCAACAGCTGCTGTGAGAACGATGACTATGGGTATGAGAACGTTCAGAAGGCTCATCTTCGTCGTGGTCCGTAGGGTCGCAACTGGACATCATCGTGGCCCTCTCCCCTCGCCGCGGGTCTCGTGGAAATGCATCGGCGGCGACTAATCTTCTACAATGTCGGGCTGCGTCTTCCATCGTGCGGAGGGGTGACAGGGTTGAGACGTCTTGACGAGTTGGTAGGACTTGTGGTCGCTCAGAAGGTCACTGATATTGAATCGTTCATGGTTGAGCTTTCATCTCGTCCATTTCTGATCGTAGACCTTCGATTTTAACGTTCAACTCCACCTTAACTGTGTCAATCTTCTGATCTAAAGCGTCCAACGTGTGATGTGCTTCCCGGACTAACGTGTTGTTGGTCGCTATGTCTTGGGACGTGACTCTTGAGCTATCAATGAGCTTACTCAGTTGTTCGCTCATGCTCCTTAACGCCTTGTTGAGGGTTTCTATGATGGAAGTTGTGTTTGCTTCCATGTGAGCCCTTGCCGTTTCCAACTTCAATTCCAGCTTCAGCGTCCGCGCTTCAGCCTCCAATTCCCCTTGAGTAGATTGTTGGAGGAGGCTGGTTGGTTTAACGTTCGTAGGTCTCCTTCCGGATAACGTGGTACTACATGTGATGTCCGAAGCCGATGTCCCTATCGAGCTGACGGACTGATTGGAGGAAATGGCGTAACGACTTGCGAACTTGATGATTTCAACGTGGTCTGTTTCGAAGTCTGCTTCCCACTTGTCACATGCTTGACGTTGCTGTTCAGTCAGGTCGGATATACTTTCTGTATACTGATTGTGTATTTATTTGACTTCGTCGTATATACGAACCAATTCGTCACGCCATGCTGCTACTTGCAATTTCTTCAATCTAATGGCTCCCATCTTGTAGTCTTCCACTGCTTTTCTGAGTTGTGACGTTAACTTGGTGTGGGCCGCCTTTCTCTTCCCACTTTTCTTCTTTGAGATCGTTTTCGGGAAGTAATGGCCGTTCCCTCTTCTGCCGTTCAAGTTTCGATTCGTCTACCTTCGGATTAAGGCCGTGTTCCCAAATGTGGCCAATTTCCATATTTTCGGCTTTGGGGACGGCTTCACTCATGACGTAGAAACTTTATTTGAGGCTGGTGGAGTCACACGTTAACGGATGTCGATGATTCACATAGATACACCGATCTTCAAGTCAGATGGCAAACGCGTGGTGGACAGGTGGGTGCATTCAGGCTGGCGTAGACGTCTGCCAAAGGCTTACAGGGAGAATACCCGACAATTTACAAATCAAGCGAAGGTTTTACAAACGAGGACGGGAAATGCACGTGTTCGTCAATTCCCGGGTTTCGGCACCATTTGTTACTGACTCCGTGCAAATGAGTCGTAACAGAAAGAGAATGAAGGATGAGAGATGAGTGTGAAATGTAAAGATGAACGGGATGAAAAGAAAGACTCTGTATTGAGGGGAACAAACCCGAAAACGCTTGGTTTGACAAAGGGAAAAGAATAGGGACTTAGGCTCAATAATTTGTTGGAACAGAAAACAGAAACGGCGAGACAAAGACAACTTATCTGAAAACTGGAAAATGAGATAAAGGAGGACTTGTCTGGGTGGTTACTTAAACAATACTACCCCTTCCTATCGAAAGGGGTAACATAGAAAACGAAATGGGCACACCAATACTATGTAGGCCTGTGCCCCCTACAGCCCTGCCCTCGAGGGCAGCACCGTAGGTGACAATACCATCAATCGAGATGACATGGCCTAGATAATTGACTGAACTTTTAATGAACTGGCATTTTTTAAGTTTTAATTTTAAATTGGCATTCTTCAATAACTCAAAGATTTCGCGAATATCGTTCAAGTGATCGTCAAAAGTGTCCGAAAAGATGATTACGTCATCCAAGTAAACTAACGCCTTACTTCCCAAAACGTCTTTCAGTACATAATTCATTAATCTTTGAAATGTCGCAGGTGCATTGCGCAATACAAATGCAATACGTTTAAATTCGTAAAGGTTATTTTCTACTACAAATGCTGTTTTTTCAATAGCCGGCTCATCAACTTGAATTTGCCAATAGCCAGAAGCTAAATCAAGAGTGTTGAAAAATTTCTTCCCATACAATTTGTCCAATGTTTGATCTATCCTCGGCATAGGGAATGAAACCTTTTTTGTAATACTATTTAATTTCCTATAGTCTACGCAAAATCTTACTTCTCCACCCTTCTTTTCCACTAAAACCACAGGTGAAGCCCATGGCGAATGTGAATATTGGATGACGTTGGCATCCAACATTTCCAGTACTTTATCTTCCAATATTTTTCTTTGATTATTTGTAACTCGATAAGGGCGTTGTCGAATAGGGCCTCTTCCTTGTGTATCAATTGTATGTTTAATGAGATTAGTGTTCCCTAATTCTGAATCTTTTGCTGCGAACAAGTCGTGAAAGTCATTTAATAGTTTTGAGAGCGGAGCTTGAAATTCAGCGTCGACTTTTGAAAGTAAAACGGGCTCACGTGTAATAGTAGGCTTTTCCTCTAATTTACTTAAAACAATTTTCCCAATTACGTTATGAATAATCTCGACTACGCCTATGTGTGTTCCTAGGAAGTATGACTTGATTTAACGCATGATTCTCGACCATAATTTGATATTTCCCATCTTTAGCTACGTTTCCAATGAATTCCTCAATAAAAATACCGTTCGGCAAATCCTCTGCTGGGGTAAACATAAATGTGGTATTAGGGGGGACGTACGGAAATGAACCTTTCATTTGCGTTGCAACTACTAGCGAAGTCTGACGAAATAACGTCGTCTTTTTGACCGTCGTAACTGCCATGTCTGGTACACTAGAGATGGCTGATCCCTGCTCATCCCTTGCTAAATAAATGCTCCTGGCTTCTCCGTCAAGCCGAAAACCGTGTTTCTGGATTGCATCCCATTCAAGGATACAGTCTTCAGAAACACCATTTGTAATAATAAGCTCTTGTCTTAAAACTGACTCTCCGTATCGTACGGGCAATGTAACTCTTCCCAGCGTTTGTAACTTTTCTCCCCTACATGATAGAAATCGAAATCAAGCAGACTGCAGATCGCTTGACCTCTCGGGGGTAACTTCTGAAATACTCTCTCGTGAATTCTACTTTTTGACGCGCCTGTATCAAATAATGCTTGTAACGGTATCTGAAAATTTTTTAATGGAATTCTAGGTGTCGATTCATTTGTTATAGTGGTTAATTTTGCGACTTGTCGGGATTTTAACTAAGGCTCCCTATCAACTGACCCGAAGTTACAGTTGATATCTATTGGTTTCCCTGACGCTGAGGGGAACCTGGAATATTCGGCCTATCGGAGCTCCTGAACTTAGGACAGTTATTTGATTTGTGTCCGATTTCACGAAAAGAATAACAAATTGGAGGCTGTGCTTGTTCTAAATTATGCCGTTGGAATTTATGACATTCCGATTGTGTATGCCCACGAAAACCGGAGAAATTGCAAGTTATTCCATTTTGAGTAGGCCGATTTCTCGAATCATTAAAAGGTCTCGAAAACGAGGACGTGGACTGTGTAGGTCTATTAGAGAATCCCGCATTTTGGTAAGAATTGGTGTTATTATTGGGTCGATGAAGAGGAGGTCTCAAATTTCTGTCTTGATTGCCGCTATTGGTTTGGAACGAAACTTGTTTCTTATAAGGGTTGTCTGTTAGAGAAGAAGAATAATCTTTCTTGTCCCTTTGGAGCTGTTTAACTGCTTGCGTGAGTTCCTGAAGAACATCCCTAATGTCTTCCCTGTTTTCTTTCGGGCTCTCCTCATTTTTATTCCCTTGACTAAGATTAGAAACGACATTATTGACCATTTCCTTCTGGTCGATTAACATTTGCTTGAGTTTCGTCAAATCTGAATATTTCGTGTCACACGATCCATCGATTGCCCTAACAAACTCATGTTTTTCCCGATCTGTCTCTAAAGTTTCCAAACGAACGGCATAAATATGCGTTGATGCTACAAGCTCGGTAAAGTCGCGAAATTCTTTATAACGTACTTTGGCCTGTAATTTGAAATCCAAACCTTCGATGAATTTTTGCATAACGATTATCGTGAACGATTTCTCTGCATAACCTGCTGGATACACCTTCTTAAAAATCTCGTGCAAGCGGTGCGCATAGTCGATAATTTTTTCGCCTGGTTTGCGTTTAGCCTTATTGAATTTTTTCATATAGACATCGACGTTTTCATCCCCATGAAAGTGATCAAGTAACGCTTCTTTAATAGACGCATAATCATGCGGATGCTGCCTGATAATGTTTTGAAGTACTGAAAAAGCCTTATCTGTTATTTTAGCTCGCAGCATCTGAATAATCATTTCTTCTGACCATGCTGCCCCATAAACTAAGCTTTCAAAAGATTCTAGCCAAGAGTCAAAGCGAGAAATTGGACTTCCCGAAAAGGAAGGAAGCAATTGTAGGCGCGAAAACGTGTGTTGGTTTGTCTGAAATCATTTAAGTCGTTGACTGTGGCAGCCCGTGAAGGAGAACAAGATTTGGCCATGTCGGGATCAAATATGGGAGGATTTAACGTCTTTCGGCGTGGATTCGGAGGGTGTCCTGAAATGCTGTTCGTAATTGCCTCAGTTGCATTATCAGATCTTCCTGCCGGCTGGATAGGTGGGCTTGAGGAGGGTGTTGAGTGCGTGACTGACTGCAAGGCCGGTTTCTTTGGCGTGCTCGCCTTCTCCTCGGAATGCGTTCCGACAACGGCGATTCCTGCGGACTCGGCGTGGTTTGCTGTTCTTCCTGGGTCCTCGGAATGTATGACAGCAACTGTCTCAATTCGTTGGTAGCCGGGATGAGTGTTTCCCTGACTTCCTTCGTTATTCGCTGCTCGTCCGGTTGCACCGATGTCCGGAAGTTGTTGAATTTGGTCTGAAGCGATGTCTGTTCCGGCAATAATCCCTCCAAACTGCTTATGGACTGAACTTTTCTTAGGTAAGGGACCAGGTGGAGAATGTCCTTGAGGAACGTCAGCTGGTACTCCCGCAGGGTGTCTTTTTCTCAACCAGTAGGTTGAGAACTGCGATATCTTGATTGTTAAGAGGCAATATGTCCTGTCCTCGAGGTTGTTGAGCAAGCTTTCTCTGGGTGCAAAGTTGAACAGGCTCTTGTCCTTCGCTGGCGTGAATGTCAGCAACTCGACGATGTTGTAAGTCTGTCCTAGTAGATATATCGTAAACTCCTTCGCATAGGTTGTGAAAATTGCTGTCAGCGTGGCCACTTGGTCCTCCGCCACCTGTGCCGTTGTCCTGGTTTGTCCAATTGCTATCGTTTCCAGAATTGCTCCCAAGGCTTTCAGGAGTGTCTTCGGGTTTTTCAAATCCGTTGTCACGTTGGCTTGGTATTGGTACCGCAGCCGGGTTGTTTGCTTCAACGATCGTAGTTGTTCCGAAATTAATGGATTGGTTGACTGGAAATCCAATTCCCTCTCCTTGAGATACTTAACCGTGAGTAGCAGGGCCGGTAACTGACTCGTTGGTGCCGGGAATATTCTCGATCGGTTGGTCGTGATCTCGTGGTATAGGTGATGGAGACTCACTTTGGGTTGACCGTCCATTCATTGGGCTTTTCTTTTGGAAAAAGCTTTAAAGAGTGCTTGAGAGAAAACTAGTCTTTGATGTGTTTCCCACAGGTGAATTTATGGGAGAAAAACGAGAAGCTAACCTTGCATAAACAGACGGTGCGGGCTGAGTAGGTGTGTCACCGATTTAATCGGTTGGGGTAGGACCCGGTAGAGGGCTCCCTTATGTGATCGACCTTCTTTTGTTTTTCCCTTTTTTGTTTTCTTGGGGGGCATACGCAGTTCGACTGGCTCAGTATGTTTTTTCCATCTTTAAGTTCCCTGTAAATTGTCCAACAGTCCCTTTCAGGGCTGTTAAACTTGCATTCATCTAGAAGTCCTCCTTTTGCCCATTGTCAGTCGACAATCTCGTCGAAAGTTCCCTTGTATAACAAAATATCCCCTCGGTTTGTTCAATAAACTATTGCAAACCTCCCTCGTCTCATTTTTTGTACAAAAAGGGGGAAATTAGGGCTCTAGGACTGACTAAATTAAAGCTATTGCTACTCTCTATTTTGAGATACGCAACAAGGTGTAACGGAACCTTTGCTACGGCCCCAAACTCTCTTAGTGGGAGTTTTAACTAATGGGGCTACGGCCTCACACGCGGTGTTAGACCTCAATTTCTTCAACTGGGTGTTATCTGTCTGTACTTTAGGAATTAAAACGGGAGAAGTAGATGGTTTAATGGCTTCTGTTTCTTTATCTGAAGTCTGACTGCCTTGAGATGATTACGGAACAGTCACGGTAGAAGCTGACAATTTTTCAAAACTAATCAAATTAGCAATCGTTTCGTCATTGATTTGCACTACGGGTGTTACAGGAATAAGCGGAGTGTTCAAAGGTGCACGAGAAAGTTTATGCCCACCTGACATAACATCGTCCATCATTGTGGTAAAGCTCTGAAAAACGTTGCCACCATTATGTAAAGCATCTTTCCGTGTGGGAAGACTGACTATACTGTATTAAGACAAAATAAATAATAACGAGCTCGGAGGCGTATTTCCCACAATGATGGATTTATTATTCTAGATTAAGCATACTACAAGAAGCAAGATATAAGAGAAATAAAAGATACAGTAGGGAAACTAAAAAGAGAGAAGAGAGAGACAATTATAACCAAGTCTTACCGTGATAACACGAGTAGGTAGCGGAAAGAAATCGACACGGAAGCGAACGAGATAAACATCACGCTCACGAAGTCAATTCACAATCAAATAGATTGAACAAGTGTTTAAGAAAAGGAAAAATGCACTGTCCAAGACTAACTAAGTTTTCACAGACGCAAATTAAGGCAAGTTAAGCAAATAAGATTCACAGTAAAAGTACAATTTACTGCGCAATACTACTAACCAAAGGATAAGGGCAACAAGAATAAACTCAGGCGACTACCTTACTCAGATGCAAGTTCTTGTCTGATCTTTCCCATATTTTGGGTTCACGATTACTCTTCGCATATTGGCAAATTGGTGAGTTGCCGTGCGAGTATTTGTCAACAATCATAGATGTTTAAAATGGCGTGAAATGGTGCGATGATGGGCGTCGCCCGTGTCGCCAATCAAAGATGTTTTATAAGTGGCGTGATGCTGATGACACATGGATGCGTCAGTTAGCTAGCAGGTGTTCATCTAGATCACCCGTGTTGCGTATATATGTTGTTGCAATAGACATGTTTTTATACTAATCGCTTATTAAAGATACTACAGAAAGGGCATATAAGTTGAAGATGTATATTGCCTTCGTTACACTACATTCAAACAGCATCAAATATACGTGTATTCTATGTGAATATAGTGTTATAGAACCCGTTTCATGATCTATGTACGAAGCCAAATAGACATCTTCAACATATACTTCTTCTTCACATCTTTATTAATCATCAAGGGTGAACAAATTAATTGCACCACAACATACGCAGCGCGGCTGACCTAGATGAACACCTGCAAGCTGATTCACGCAGACGATACGTCACCAATATCACGCCATATTGAACGCGTCTTTTGATTGGTTAACCGCGTGAAGCCTACAAGCTCCTCCCCATCACGCCACTTTACAAGATGCAAAGTTTCTTGGTTAACCCAGCATCTGAGGAAGATCAGACTAGAACTTGCAGCCGATTCGAGTAGTTGCATGAAAGCATTTCTCTTATTTTATTAATGTTATTGTTCTTGAATTTGTGCCTTTTACTCAACATATTATTCGCAGAGTCAGTCCAGTAAAATTGTCTAGAATTAGAATTATTCGCGGTGATTCGATTGTCT
The DNA here is from genome assembly GCF_022539665.2 of Daphnia carinata. Classification (NCBI taxonomy): domain Eukaryota; kingdom Metazoa; phylum Arthropoda; class Branchiopoda; order Diplostraca; family Daphniidae; genus Daphnia; species Daphnia carinata. The sequence goes on from NC_081334.1 coordinate 8,669,855, forward strand.
AGTTCCATTTATTTTGAACTATTGTTCGTGTATCGGTCTCGTCGAAGTTGCGTATCACGTTCGCCTTGTGTCGTTTTTCTTCTCGTTCTCTATACGTGTGATCACGGTAAGACCCAATTATACTTGTTTCTTTTAACTTGTTTCTTGGATGTTTCTTCTTCTTCTTTGTTCTTTGTCTTTTTAACTCTTCTGTCTTTGCTTTGATAAACACATACATCATTGTGGGTAAAACGCCTCTGAGTTCAATATCTTTTTATTGTCTTAATTCCGTAAAGTCAATCTTCCCACACGGGAAGATGCTTTACATCTACATTCAAAAAGTATAAAATATACGTGTATTCAATGTGAATATAGTGTGATACAGTGAGTTTCAATATCTACATTCAAACAGTATCTAATATACGTGTATTCAATGTGAATATGGTGGGATACAGTGAATTTCAATATCTACATTCAAACAGCATCAAAAATACGTGTATTCAATGTGCGTATAGTATGATACAGTGAGTTTCAATATCTACATTCAAACAGCTTCAAATATACGTGTATTCAATGTGAATATAGTGTGATACAGTGAGTGTCAATATCTACATTCAAGCAGCATCAAATATACGTGTATTCAATATGAATATAGTGTTATACAGTCAGTTTCAATATCTACATTCAAACAGCATCAAATATACGTATATTCAATGTGAATATAGTGTGATACAATGAGTTTCAATATCTACATTCAAACATCATCAAATATACGTGTATTCAATGTGAATATAGTGTTATAGAATCAGTTTCATGATCTACAATCAAACAGTATCAAATATACGTGTATTCAATGTGAATATAGTGTTATAGAATCCGTTTCATCCGTTTCAATATAGTGTGATACAGCGAGTTTCAATATATACATTCAAATACCATCAAATATACGTGTATTCAATTTGAATACTGTGTGATACAGTGAGTTTCATATGTCTACATTCAAACAGCATTAAATATACGTGTATTAAATGCGAATATAGTGTGCTACAGTAAGTTTCAATATCTACATTCAAACAGCATCAAAAATACGTGTATTCAATGTGCGTATAGTATGATACAGTGAGTTTCAATATCTACATTCAAACAGCTTCAAATATACGTGTATTCAATGTGAATATTGTGTGATACAGTGAGTATCAATATCTACATTCAAGCAGCATCAAATATACGTGTATTCAATGTGAATATAGTGTTATAGAATCAGTTTCATGATCCACATTCAAACACTATCAAATATACGTGTATTCAATGTGAGTATAGTATGATACAGTGAGTTTCAATATCTACATTCAAACAGCATCAAATATACGTGTATTCAATATGACTATAGTGTGATACAGTGAGTTTCAATATCTACATTCAAACACCATCATATATACGTGTCTTCAATGTGAATATAGTGTTATAGAATCAGTTTCATGATCTACATTCAAACAGCATCAAATATACGTGTATTCAATGTGAATATAGTGTGATACAGTGAGTTTCAAAATCTTCATTCAAACAGCATCAAATATACGTGTATTCAATGTTAATATAGCTTGATACGGTGAGTTTCAATATCTACATTCAGACTGCATCAAATATACGTCTATTCAATGTGAATATAGTGTGATACATTGAGTTTCAATATCTACATTCAAACAGCATCAAATATACGTCTATTCAATGTGAATATAGTGTGATACAGTGAGTTTCAATATCTACATTTAAACAGCATCATATATACGTGTATTCAATGTGAATATAGTGTTTTAGAATCAGTTTCATGATCTACATTCAAACAGTATCAAACATACGTGTATCCAATGTGAATATAGTGTTATATAATCAGTTTCATGTTCTACATTCAAATACCATCAAATATACGTGTATTCAATGTGAATATAGTGTGATTCAGTGAATTTCAATATCTACAGTCAAACACCATCAAATATACGTGTATTCAATGTGAATATAGTGTGATACAGTGAGTTTCAATATCTACATTCAAACAGCATCAAATATACCTGTATTCAAGGTGTATATAGTGTGATAAAGTGAGTTTCAATATCTATATTCAAGCAGCATCAAATATATGTATATTCAATGTGAATTTAGTGTTATACAGTGAGTTTCAATATCTACATTCAAACAGCATCAAATATACGTCTATTCAATTAGAATATAGTGTGATACTGTGAGATTCAATATCTACATTCAAGCAGCATCAAATATACGTGAATTCAATGTGAATATAGTGTTATAGAATCAGTTTCATGATCTACATTCAAACAGTATCAAATATAAGTGTATTCAATGTGAATATAGTGTGATACAGTGAGTTTCAATATCTACATTCAAACAGCATCAAATAAACGTGTATTCAATGTGAATATAGTGTTATAGATTCAGTTTCATGATCTACTTTCAAACAGTATCAAATATACGTGCATTCAATGTGAATATAGTGTGATACAGTGAGTTTCAATATCTACATTCATACAGCATCAAATATACGTGTATTCTATGTGAATATAGTGTTATAGAATCAGTTTCATGATCTACATTCAAACAGTATCAAACATGCGTTTATTCTATGTGAATTTAGTGTGATACAGTAAGTTTCAATAACTTCATTCTAACAGTTTCAAATATACGTGTTTTCAATGTTAATATAGTGTTTTAGAATCTGTTTCATGATCTACATTCAAACAGTATAAAATATACGTGTATTCAATGTGAATATAGTGTGATACATTTAGTTTCAATATCTACATTCAAACAGCATCAAACATACGTTTATTCAATGTGAATATAGTGATATACAGTTAGTTTCAACATCTACATTCAAACCTTATCAAATATACGTGTACTTAATGTGAATATAGTATTATTGAATCAGTTTCATGATCTCTGTTCAAACAGTATCAAATGTTCATGTATTCAATGTGAATATAGTGTTATAGTGTAACGAAGCCGAATATATTACTTTAACTTTTTCTCGCTTTTGCTTCAGTAGTAAACGCATGTCTGGACATGGCAATTGCAACACTATATACGCAGTGCAGCTGACCCAAATGAACACCTGCAGATGACTCACGCAGACGATACGCCCTCAACATCACGCCACATCAAACGGCATCGTTTAATTGGATGCCGCGTGAATGCACAAGCTCCGCCCAATCACGCCACTTTTGCAGCATGCAAAGTTTCGTGATAAGCCTAGCAGTTGACGGAAATCAGACAATTAGTTGCAGCCGTGCCAAATAGTCGCCTTAAGTCAATCTTTCCCGCTTTATTGAGTAGTATTGTGCCTTGCTTAATGTTTCCTTGCCTAAACTTTGAGTTAGAATTCGTTCTTGTCCCGAGCTATCCCGGACATTGATTGTCAGATTCTTACGAATCTGAACTCTTGCTGTGTATCGCTCGTGTGGAAGCTGAAATCCGAGTTCGCCTTGTGTCGTTTTCTTCCATTCTTTCACTCGTGAGTTCACGGTAAGACCCGCTGTCTATTTGTTCTTTCTTTAACTGTTTTCCCGAATGTTTCTTCTTATCTTTTGTACTCTTACCTTTTTAATTCTTATGTCTTAGCTTACAATAAACACAAACGTCATTGTGGGTAAAACGCCTCGAGTTCAATTTACATTTATTGTCTTAATCCGTAAAGTCCATCTTCCCACACGGGGGAAGATGCTTTACATTATGGTCGCAGCGGTTTCTCGAACTCAACCACAATGACGGATAATGTTATTTATGGCGGACCTAAGATACCTCGCACGCCTGTAAGCACCCCCCTTGTTCCCCTAACGCCACTGGTACAAATCTCCGACGAAACGGTTGCTAAGTTAATTGATTTTGAGAAACTATCCGATCGCCCTTCGTCCACGTTAGACAAAGTTCAGGGCTGTAAAGCGTCAGAAACAGAAACTGAAGCCGGTAAGAAGTCTGCTTCTCCCGTTTTGAAACCTAAATTGCAGACAGATAATACTCAGTTAAGTAAACTACGGTCGAATCCTGCTTATGAGGAAGTGGCTCCGTTCGTTAAACCCACCACTAAAACAACTGGTGCACGTGCTAAATCTACTGCTGCAGCCACTCAACGTCCACGATCGGTTTATGCTAAGTTCTTTTCTCGTCTTTCTCCTCCAAAATCACCTACGAAAAGCGAATCAAAGGCTAGTCTTCTCTCGAGTACTCTTTTAAGCTTCTTCCAAAAGAAAAGCCCAGTGAATGGACGATCACCTCAACTTGAGTCTCCATCACCTATACCACGAGATCCAGAGTAATCCATCCAAAGTATTTCCGACGCCGTCGAGTCCGATTCCGTCCCTGATATTAGCACTCAAGTGCCTGAAGGAGAGGGCGTTGGACTTCCAGTCACACGACCCGAAAATTTGGGACCAGCTGAACCGGCTACTGAACGATTTCGGGCTGAAGGACCGCCCCCTGGGCAAACCGCAGTTGCTGACGGACGTGGAGACGCCAACAATATTCCTGAAATACTTAGCTGCGATTCAAGAAGTGAGGGCCAGCGGGCAGATAAAGCGGACGACGCGGAAGGCGGATCAACAGGCGTTCGAGTTGACGATATCCTTTACGACGTATGCGAGGCAGTTTACGACGTTCCTGTTAGGACAAACGTACAGCATAGAGGAACTGCAGACGCTCGTACCAGCGAAGGACACGACCCTCTTCGGCTTTGTGCCGAGAGCGACGACGCAAATCAGCGAGGAGGAGAGGTAATACGAGTTTCTGATCCTGGAAACGTTCGAATTCTCGATTCACCTAGAGCAAACTTTGCTGGAATTCCAGCTGACTCTTCTCACGGCCATACTAAACCTACTATCGTTCCTAAGGAAACTACAATCAATCACCAGCTTGGAATCACTGTTACCCGAACTGATACTCCTCGGGAACAGATTGTCCCACTTCCGGAAAGTGAAAAGACCGTGCCACAAGCAGCTATCGGCCATCGTCAAAGACGTCCTCGCCCAGACTGCCAAACAATTGAAACAGTTGCTATCGTCCATTCGGGAAACCCAGGACGAGCTGGAGATCACCCCAACTTGTCCGACATCATCACAGCAGATAGACAAGCGCAAGACAGAACGACTACGATTCCGAAACCATCGATACCAATGACCGACAACAATAGTGGCGAATCCCGGCCAGTTTCGAACCACATTCCGGGCGCCGCGCAATCTCACCATCACACGGCTCCAAACTCTCCTATAACTTTTTTTACCAACAATATGGCTTACTCTTATTCCCCTACCAGGGCAGCTACGGTAAAGGATTTAAATGATTTACAAAACAACCAGCATACCTTTTCACGATTGCAATTACTTCCTTCCTTTTCCGGTAGTCCAATTACTCGCTTTGACTCTTGGCTAGAATCTTTTGAGAGTAGAGTTGATGGGGCAGGATGGTCTGAAGAAAAAATTATTCAGACGATGCGAGCAAAATTAACAGATAAAGCTTTTTCACTCATACAGATCTTAATTTAAAAACATCCTTACGACTATGGTTCCATTAAAACGGCTTTGCTCGATCACTTTCACGGGTATGAAAATGTTGATGTATACATTAAGAAATTAAAAAAAAGCTAAACGTAAACCTGGAGAAAAAATTGTAGATTATGCTCATCGTCTACAGGAAATTTTTAAAAAGGCATATCCTGATGGTTATATGGAAAAATCTTTCGCAGTTATTCTCATGCAGAAATTTATCGAAGGATTGGATTCAAAATTGCAAGCTAAGGTCAGATATAAGGAATTCAAAGATTTTCACGAGCTCGTAGCAGCAACTCGCGTTTACACCGTTCGGCTGGAAGCCTTGGAAACAGACAATGAGAAGCATGAATTTGTTAGGGCAATTGACGAATCATTTAGCACAAAAAATTCGGAATTAAAAGAACTTAAGCAAATGTTAAGTGACCAGAAAAAAATTGTAAGCAGTGCCGTTGCCAATATTCGCCATAGCCATAAACAAGGGGATAATCCAAATTCGGATAAAGATGAGATTAAGGATGTTCTTCACGAACACATACAGGCTGTTAAGCGACTCCAGCAAGATAGGAAAGATTATTCTCCGGCTACACCAGGCACTTCTTATAGGAAACAAGTTTCATTCCAATCGAATAACGCTAATGAAGACAGAAACTGGAGGCCTCCCCAGCATCGTCCCAGTAATAATTATAATAATAATAATTATAATCCTAACCCTTACCAACACCAACTTTCTTGATTTCCAAACAGACCGACGCCAGTTGCGTCCTCTTTCTCGAGGCCACCTAGCAATTATAATAATACTAGGTCAGATCGGCAGATCATAACTTGTAATTTTTGTGGTTACCGCGGTCACACTCAGTCCAATTGTCGTCAATTTCAGCGTCACAATCCGGAACAAGCCCAGCCTCCAATCTGCTATTCCTGTCGAAAAATTGGGCATAAGTCTAATATTTGTCCAAAATATAGGAATTCGCAAAGACCTAATATTCCAGGGCCCCCTCAACACCAGGGAAACCAGTAGCTATCAACTGTAGCTTCGGGTCAGTTGATAACGAGCCTCGTATTAAACCCCGACAAGTCGCAAAATTAACCACTATTACGAATGAATCGACCCCTAGAATTCCATTGAAAATTTTTCAGATCCCGTTACAAGCATTATTTGATACAGGCGCGTCTAAAAGTATTATCCATGAGAGATTATTTAATAAGTTACCCCCTAGAGGTCAGGTGATCTGCAGTCAGCTTGACTTCGATTTATATGATGTAGGGGAGAAGAAATTACATACGCTGGGAAGAGTTATTTTACCCGTACGATACGGAGAAACAGTTTTTGAGCAAGAATTAATTGTTACTAATGGTGTTTCTGAGGACTGTATCCTTGGATGGGATGCAATCCAGAAGCACGGATTTCGGCTTGACGGAGAAGCCAGGAGCATTTACCTAGCGAGGGATGAGCAGGGATCAGCCATCTCTGAGGTACCCGACATGGCAGTTGCTACGGTCAAAAAGACGACGCTATTTCGTCAGACGTCGATAGTAGTTGCATCGCAAATGAAAGATTCATTTTCGTATGTCCCACAAAATACAGCGTTTATATTTACCCCAGCAAAAGATCTGCCAGCAGGCATTTATATCGAAGAATTTATCGGCAATGTATCGGGAGATGGAACTTATAAAACTTTGGTCGAGAATCATTCACTACATCAAATCAAAATTCCTAGAAACACTAAATTAGGCGTAATTGAAATAGTTGGGAATGTTATCGGAAAATTTTCTTTAGCGAATTAGAAGATAATCCTAAACCAGTAACTGAGCCAGTTTTAATCACAGAAGTAGATTCCGAATTTCAAGAGCCGCTTTCAAAATTATTAGATGACTTTCACGACTTGTTCGCGTCCAAAGATTCAGAATTAGGAAACACCAACCTTATAAAACATACGATTGATACACAAGGACGAGGCCCCATTCTACAACGCCCATACAGAGTAACAAATAACCAAAGGAAATTATTAGATGATAAAATTCAAGAAATGCTTGATGCAGATGTAATCCAATATTCGCATTCTCAATGGGCTTCACCCGTGGTTTTAGTAGAAAAGAAGTGTGGAGAAGTAAGATTTTGTGTGGATTATAGGAAATTAAATAGTATTACGAAAAAAGATTCGTTCCCTATGCCTAGGATAGACGAAACATTAGACAAATTATATGGAAAGAAGTTTTTCACAACCCTCGATTTAGCTTCAGGCTATTGGCAAATTCAAATTGATGATCCAGCTATCGAAAAAACAGCGTTTGTGGTAGAAAACAACCTCTACGAATTTAAACGTATGGCATTTGGCTTGTGCAATGCACCTGCCACATTCCAATGGCTAATGAATTACGTACTGAAAGACGTTTTAGGAAGTAAAGCATTAGCTTATTTGGATGATGTTATAATCTTTTCCGACACTTTCGAAGATCATTTACGTGATATTCGAGAAATTTTTGAATTATTACGGGATGCCAATCTGAAATTAAAACTCAAGAAATGCCAGTTTATTAAACGCTCAGTAAATTATCTAGGTCACGTAATATCGACCGACGGCATTAAGCCTGATCCGAGCAAAATCGATAAAATAGTCAATTATAAAACACCGACTTCAGTCGATGATGTCAGATCATTTCTCGGATTAGCTGGATACTACAGAAGATTTATTAAGGATTTTGGATCGATTGCCAAACCGTTAACTCGTTTAACTCATAAAGATCTTAGCAGGAAGCATTTTAGTTGGGGACCTGAGGAACAAGTTGCTTTCGAGAAATTGCGCAATTCTCTAGTAACGCCACCAGTTCTTGCTTACCCCAATTTCAATGAAAAACTTATCCTTTTCACCGATGCCTGCGATTACGGCATTGGAGCAGTGCTCTCCCAAATTCGAAATGGCCAGGAACACCCCATAGCTTACTCCAGTAGACAGTTAACAAAAGCAGAATCGAATTATAGTACGACAGAGAAGGAAGCCTTAGCAGTCGTAGATGCCATCAAGCATTTTAGGCATTATCTATTGGATAAACCTTTTGAAATTATCAGTGACCACCGTCCCTTGCAATGGCTTAAAGAACAAAAGGATAATAATTGTAGATTAGGAAGATGGGCTATACTATTGGCCGCAACGAATTATGAATTAAAATATAGGCCGGGACGTGTTCATCAAAACGCAGATTGCCTGTCACGCTTAAAAGTAGCTAGTATACAAACAAGTAGGAATATTACCTTAATTTGCGAGAAACAATTAGAAGACGACCTTTGCATAGCCATTCGCAATTATTTAGATAACGGAGAACTTGAGGAATCTATTCTTCAATCTAAACCAGATTGGGTTAAGGAAATTGATTATTTTGAAGTTATTGATGGTACACTTTACCGGCATGTGCTGCCATCTGCCGGTAGCAAAAGAAACGAAACCAACCATCAGTTAGTCTTGCCTGCATCGCTACGCCATCTAGTGCTCAAAGAACTACATGACGCACCGATGGGCGGACATTTAGCTTTTTATAAAACCTATTCGAAAATAAAGAATCATTATTATTGGCCAAATATGAGAAAGGAAATTAAAGAATACTGCCAGGCTTGTGAGGTGTGCACCGCCAACACTTCTTCAACATATAGGGCAGTGTTGCATCCTCATGAAATAGCAAAAGCTCCTTTCCAAGTCATTGGGATGGACTTTTTGGGCCCAAATTATGCCAATTTCACCTAATGGGGATAGTTATATTTTAGTCATTACCGATTATTTTAGCCGGTGGGTAGAAGCTGTTGCGTTAAGGGATCAAACAGCACAGACAACAGCAGAATGTGTATATAAAACAATTATAGTTAGGCATGGTATGCCTAAAGCTATTCTTTCTGATCGTGGAACCAATTACACATCGAAGCTATTTCGTTATTTCTGTAAAAAATTAAAAATTGATCAAAAATTAACTACTGCTTATAATCCAGCAATGGAGAAACTGAAAGATTTAATCGAACATTAACAACAATGTTGAGAAAGGAATTACAAGATGGAGAGCATGAGAATTGGGAAGATATGCTGGATGATGTTTTGTTTGCTTACCGTAGTTCTGTCCATTCTTCGACATGTGAGACCCCATAATATTTCCTGCACGGTAGAGATCCTAATATTCCTATTAATGAGTTCCTTGACGCCTCCCCTAGAACGTTTACCTCCGCATCAGATTACGTAGGTAATTTATCTGAACGCTTGCGTTATAGTTTCCAACGCGTCCGTGAGGAGAGTGAAAATGCAAGGGAGCGCCAGAGAGAACAATATAATAAAAGAGCAAATGTCAAACAGTATATGGTAGGAGATAAAGTATTATTAGATATTAGGGTAGTTGAAGAGGGCGATAGTAGGAAATTTACCTCTAAATATAAAGGTCCTTATAGAGTTGTAAAAGTTTATTCCAACAACACAGTTGATATTGCTGATAATTCCTACATTTGTCAACGAACTCACATTAACAGACTTAAGCCCTTATACGAAACAATGTTATGGAAAGACGAACCTTGCCCGCCTATCGAGACGCCTTCGAAGTTCGAAAATCGATTTCGTAAGTCGATTTCAACCCGAACAACAGACATTGTGGGGAATATTGAGCAACACATGAGAGAATTGGAAAACATGGAATTGGAACCTTTGGAAATGGAGAATGTGGGTATGGAAGCAAGAGCCGCAGAAAACGCGGATGTGGAAAGCGCGGAACCCGAAACGGTGGAATTGGAGTCAGCGGAGTTATAAGTGGCCGCCAACCAAAACAATAAACAACATTCTCCTTTAGTCAGCAAAACCCAAGAAATATAAAATTCAGACGATAATAAGTCGGCTTTTGATGACATGTGCAACACCACAACAATTCACGGAAACAACGCAGCTGCAATAATAAATCCTGAATCTGATGCTCGACAGGTGGCGCCTGCCATCAATCAGCCAAAAATATTGCCACCCCAACATGCTACCGGACGCCCGCAAAGAAACCGAAGACTACCAATACGCTTTAGAAATTAGAAGTGCTTATTTCGAAACAAAGTCAGCGATCACATAACAAACTCATTGTGTATTTAACAGCTGGAAATTTTAAGGAGGCTTCACAACATTTTCAACACTTGTTGAGTTCAGTCAACCCAAACTGCGCTCCCAGTTCATTCGGTTACCCCAGTATTAAAAAAAGTAACAGTAAGAACAAACAATGGATTTAAGTACCAACTACGGCAGCCACCAGAGCCAATCGGTCGATCCGTGGCTAAGTACCAACGAGCAAGCCGAGAAAGTGTTGGTGCCAATGGTCGCCATTCCAATCTACGATGATTGGGCACCTGTGCCGGAAAAGTCTAACGACGTCGTTGCCCAGACGTCGCTTTCCCCGGAAAGTATCGGCCAGGACTCGTGGGAGATCGAGCGACAGCGTTACGACCGCCGCATCGCGGAAAGGACCGCCGCACTGACTCGTCAGCTCAACGCGGATCTCTTTTCCGAAGATTGGGGAAAAGCTGTCAACACTCTTAAGCGTATTCTGGACTTGGACCCCGGGAAGCGCCACCCTCCCTTATTCGACTGGACATCGGACCAGTGGGACACAGGTCGAAAAAGGCAGAGGCGCGACCCCACCACCTTCGAGAATTAAAACAGCGAGAAAAGAACCGGATCGGAAAAGGACCACCACAAAAAGAGAAAAAAAATTTTACTTACCTTATTTACTCTCACCCCAGTGGGAACATGTGTTTAGTCCCCATAGAATAGGACCCTATCCCCAATCTTGTTTCCCCCTTCTCCTATATTCTCTACTCAAATAAACGCAGTAGGATGCATGAAAACTCCGCCGACTTTTCATTATTATTACGATTTAAGGCGAAATTTAAGGAAAGAGACGCTATGAAACAGGAAAATGAAAAAAGGAAATATAGGATAGAAAGAAAACCAAGAAAATAAAAGTTAACATATCGATTTAGGGATATTTCAAAACAGCTGGGGCAAGGCTTGAACCTAAGACCCTCAAAACCTTCCCCAACTTTAAATTTTTAGGGAACAAAGAAAAAGAAATATTCCAATTTAAGGTTTTGTGATGACGGCTGAGCCGAGGCTCTATCCCGAGACTCCCGGGTGGTGGTCGAGGGCTGTGTCGCTATGGCGTCTAGACATATGTCTACGCTGCCTTAAATACCAAAGCAATTTCAAGCCAAACCAGAGAAAAAAAATTTTGTTTTAAATATTTAATAATAATTAAAACACAGTAGAATGATTGTGAATTGGTTAACCTCCACAACTCTTGAGGAAGCCACCAGTTAATCTTAAGTCAAGGTCACGGTGTGATTCGAATCTAAGACTCCCGAGTCACAGTCCGAAGCTATAACATTGTGCCATACGGCATATGATCTTATCCCGAATCTCCCGTAAGTTGATATCTCTATCTCGCATAAGTAACCGCTCTCGCTTGTGGAAGCACAACACTTCGTCACTCTTCTTTCACTTTTCTTCTTTCCCTTTCTACAATTAATAAATGGTAGTAAAATAACTGTAAAAGGAATGGAAGAAAAAAACGAGCCGCAGTGCGCCCTTGGAAAACGCTATCCGACCCTCCACAGCAATAAATAATTTCCCCCTCAAGACTACGTCGAGAAACGGACACCTGTTAAAACAATCGAGTGACGCCTCAAGTGACTTAGTGTTGAACTCGAACTCTTAAGAAAAAGAAAATAATGAAGCCGAAGAACTATAAATGGGGGGTTTTGCTATACAAGTCAACGCGTCTCGAACGCTGAACCTTCACCTTCGTTTCATCAACGTTGCTGACCGTTAGTTCTACCCCATCTGTCAACGGCGAACCAACGACTTCTCAGGATGGCCGAAAACAGCTCACGGCGACCACCTTCACCCCTTTTCAAGCGATTTCGCCGGGACAGCAAAACCGGAAATTTCGTGGTGGTGATGGAAGTCACCAGCACCTCTTCGACAGTAGAGGAGAGGGACCAGGCCGTGCGAGAAGCCCTAGACCACCGAAGCCCGTCCGGAGCAAGCGTGCGGAATCTCCGGCACCATCTCCAAAATCGCTGGAGAATCGCCAGCTTAACAAGCGCTCGGACGGACGAACTCGTTTGGCTCATTGAACAAGGAGAATGGCAACGAGCCACCGAAGTCTTTGCTTCAATCCTCGACTTGGACCCGGAAACCCGCCCCCAAACCGCCACCAGAAGAAAATTAAATGCTATCCTGTGTTGTACCCCAAAATGTCTCTGCGTGCTGTCAACTATTTACTATTCAACACTATATCCAGTTCAAAATTTTTAAAACAAACCCGCGCTTATCTTTAATAAGCTGCTTCGTGTTAGGATAGGGAAACGAAAATAAAAAAAGTGGTAAAGGAAAGGGAAAGGGCATTCCCGTAGCGGTGCGTAGAAAATATATAGATAATATTCCCCGCGTTAGCTCCTACTCTAAGACACAGTTTCTAAAACTCCCCTCTAGGCTTCTTTCATCTTCTTCTGTCTCCTTTTCTTCTTCGCTTCTCAATTCCTTCTTTTCGATAAGTTCTATTTTCTTCCCTTTTTATTTGTTCTTCACACAAGTATACGAAACAAAAGGCATAAGTCCCCCCAAAAAATTTTATTTTCCACCAGCAACCCACCTATTTTACCCAACCCTTATGTCTAAGACAAATGTCCCTTGTCTCGCAGAAGCCGTTTTCTTTTCCCTCCAGATGTTCGTTCCCCTTTTTAGCGCCATTTTGTTTCTTTCCCCCTACCATTTCTCATGTGTTGGACTTAGACAATAAAAATTTAAATTTCACGTCGTTTGTTACTGACTCCCGTGCGTGAGTCGTAACAGAGAGAGGATGATGATGATAGATGATGGTGAATGAAAATGAAGGTGAAGTAAAACAAAATGCTTTATTGCTGTACCACGCTTGATTTGAGAGGACAAAGGGAAGAAAAAACAAACTGAGTCGGGACTTTAAACTAGGCTGCACAGAAAACGACGTGACAAACGAGACGGGGAAAAGCTAGTGACAACTTGTCTGGGTGGCAAAGATTACGATACTACCCCTTTCCCATGGAAAGGGGTAAAAGGAAAACAAAAAATGGGCACAAAAATACTAGGCAGGCCCGTGCCCCCTACAGCCCTGCCCGCGAGGGCAGCACCGTAGGTGACAGCGGGACCCACCGTTACAACAGGTGCATAAAACAAACATAAATGACATACTTCCAACGTACAACACATGATACCGACTAAATTTAGTGGCTGGGAAGATCCTTGTAAGTCTTCTTGGTGCCGCACAGGATCTGGTGATGATCACGGGTGTGGCACAACCCGCACTGACGAGGATGGGAACAATCGAGGAGCCTTACGTGCCCAGCTACGGCAGTCGGCACGAAACAGCCAAAACACCGGCGTTGCTGGAAAAGTAGCTCCAACCGGTCTTGGTTCGTGAGGAGCATGAAGTCTTCGCAGCTGGAAACCATCTTCTTGCAGGGTGTTGGTCCAGCGACGTGCGACTTTAAGAAGCACGGGATGTTAGGGGTGTGCAAGGGGATGATGTACGTCGGACGTTCTGGAGTGGCGACCGGTGTGGATACCTGTGCCTCGGCCACCTTCTCACGATCCCTGCGTAAGAGGGACCCGATGTACGAGCTCATCAAGGCTTCCCTCTCACTTTTAAAGTGAACGTGCACGTTCACTAAGTCTTCTTGCCTCTTCTCCAGCTCTTCATCGATACGTAGGACTGCGAGTTGGGCCTTATACACATGGTCGACGGCTTCCTTTTTCCCTCTCAAAAGGTCTTCTATGACTTCTTTTAAGTTGGTGACGCACTCATCTTCACGTTCACGGCTCACTTTCAGCTTGTCTTTGACGGATGCCACGGATGGGAGAGGATTCTCGGCCATTTTGAAGTGTTGAAAGTGGAGCTAACGGGAGACGTGAATGCTGGGTAAAGCTAGGTCAACTGACTGTCGTCTGCTAACAGGATCCGCTAAACAGTTTCCAGCTTTTGTGTTGCTAAACAGCAAGCGAATTGACTTTTGCCCTTTACCCTATATTTGTACTTGAATATAGGTGGCGTTGAGGGCAAAAGTACTTATTGACTCTTCCACCAGAGCTTTAAGTTGTGATTTTCCTACGTTTGTTTACAGTTGAGTTTACCATGTGATTTTACTTGTTACAATTTTACATTTTTGTTTTTACAAGGGAAGCTACTAATTATAGCTCCATTATAAATAGTATTTACATTTTACAACACCTTTTGCATGTACAATTTTGGTTGTATAAGGGGAGCTACTAATTGTAGCTCCATTACAAATCAGTATTTACATTTTACCATACTGAAGTTGAATTTTACGCTGTTAAAGGTTCCATTTTTTCTTCCTTTGCGTAAACTTCTTGATCTTTGGCTGCAACCATGATACATAATTTGGCCACTGGCCGAATACATGGTTTTGGGTGGTTGCTGAGCTTGACTTTTGCTACTCGAACCACATTATCCGTTACACTGGGGATAACTTCCAACACTTTGCCCATCGGCCACTGCCCACGCAAAGTACTTGGTTCAACTGCTAACACTAAATCTCCCACGGTGACGTTAGGCCTATTTTCTTGCCACTTTCTTCTCTCAGTTAAGTGGGGAACGTATTCACGTAGCCATCTGTTCCAAAAGTGTTGGAGTATGGCTTGACTTTGCCGATACTGCTTGTTGGTTACGTTAATGTCTTCCACGTCGGCCAGCTGTAGAGTAAAATAGGGTCTAGCTCCACCATACAAAAAGTGGTTGGGCGTTAACGGGTCCGGGTCTTCTGGGTCCACGCTCAGATGGGTTAACGGACGGGCGTTCAACAAAGCTGCGACCTCAGCGATTACGGTTCGTAAAACTTGGTCCGTAACTAGGCAGTTCCCGATACTGGTCTTCATTGCCCGCTTGCAGGATTGTACAATCCTTTCCCAAACACCGCCGAAGTGGGGTCCATGAGGTGGAGAGAAATGCCACTCAATCTGTTGGCATGCCATTAACGTCTGGAGCTCTTCGTGTTTACTGATGAGTTCTTCCAACGCTTGCCGTAACTCCTGCTCGGCGGCAACAAAATTAGTTCCGTTGTCGCTGTAAACGACCTTGGGTTTTCCACGTAGACTAACAAAACGGGAGAAGCAGAGTAAAAACTCCTCCATACTAAGCCCGTTGGCCACTTCCAGGTGAACCCCTCGTGTGGTGAAGCACGTAAATAGGCTGATCCAACGTTTTTCGTGTCTTCTTCCCCTACCACCAACTCTGACGGTCAAGGGTCCGAAATAATCGATCCCTGTGTACGTGAAAGCCGCCAGATGTGGTGTCAAACGATGGACTGGTAGTGAAGCCATCAAAGGAGGGCTAGGTTTTGCCGACGTGCGCTTGCAGGGCCAGCAGTTGTTGAGGACAGATTTTACCACTTTACGTCCAGAGAGTATCCAGTAGCGAGAGCGGAGGTCCGTCAACAATCTCTCCGTCTTGACGTGAATGTTTCTAACGTGATAATCCCAAATTATCCTTTTCGTTAGGAGTTGAGATGCTGGTAGGAGTATGGGGTGCTTGGCTGCATAGTCGATCGGCGCGTGAAGTATACGTCCGCCAATTCGCATCTGTCCAGCTTCATCCAAGAAAGGCTGGAAGGTGCGAAGTTTTGATCTGAGTGGTAATTCCAGATTCTTCCGAAGGGCGTAAACTTCCTCAGCAAAGACCAATTCCTGCGCTCGTACGATGCATTTTGTCAGCGATGTCACCATTTCTTCTACTGTCAACTCTCCGACAATGGGTTTTTCATCACGAAGTTTTGCTCTGGCGTTGTTGGTAAATCTTCTACTCCAGGCTAACACCCGTTGAATCTTCACCAGGCTGGAAAAACGTGCTACACAATGGTCGATGGCATGGTTCTCATCTTCCATTTTTACTGCCAAGACGCGAATCACGTTTACGTCTCGTTCCTCAGGCTCCGTGATTTCTTCCCAAGAGTACCACTCAGAGGGGTCTAGGGTCAGGAATGAAGGTCCTCGATGAAAATAAGCCAATTCGTCGACCTCTTTTGGGTCGATTCCCCTACTACAAAGGTCTGCAGGGTTTACAACTCCGGCGACATGACGCCATTGTCGACGCGCCGTGTTTCGAAGTATCTTTCCGATGCGGTTGTTGACGAAGACTTCAAATCGGCAAGTCTTCGAGTGGATCCACCGCAGCACTGTTTGCGAGTCTGTGTCGAAGGTTACTTGCCTCAAATCAATTTCTAGTTCACGACAAATCGTGAGAGCAATGTTGAGGCCTTCTACTGCCGCCTGCAACTCCAAACGGGGAATCGTGAGACCTTTTACCGGTGTGACGTGCGTTTTCGACATGACGAATGACACGTTGACGGAATGGTCTTCAAATACAGTGCGGAAGTAGGCTAGTGCTCCGAATCCTTTGGAGCTTGCATCCGTGAAGACGTGGAGGCACTGTTGAGTCCATCGTCCTCGTTTGAAACGGAAGCACCTCGGTACTGAGAGCGACTCCAAATTTTCCAGATGATCGTACCAGCAATAGAAACGTTGACTCAATGCTTCCGGTACGACGTCATCCCATCCGATCCGTTCTTCGTTGGTCCAAATGTCTTGGAGCAAGGACTTCATTACGAAGATAACTGGTGCCACCAGCCCCAACGGGTCGTAGACGCTAGAGATGATGCTGAGGAAGGCTCGCTTCGTGAGTGTCACGTTGTGCGGCGGCTTCCGAATCTTGAACGTCAGCATATCTCGTTCGCTGTCCCACATTACTCCCAGAGTTCTTTCGACGGGAAGTTTTTCCAAATCCAGATCCAGAGTTGGTGAGGCGAGGCCAAACTCTCGTAGCGCAGCTATCACCATTCGCGATGACGACGTCCATTTGGTCAAATTGAAGCCGCCTAACTGGAGAAGGGACTTCAATTCGCGGGACCGTTTGATGACCTCGTCTTCGGAGTCGAATGAGTCGAGATAATTGTCGACGTAGAAATTACGTCGAACGCTATCGGCTACGTCTGGAAACTGGCTGCTGTAGTCGTCTGCCGTCTTGTTGAGGGCGAAGATGCAGCTCGTCGGGGAGGATGTTGCACCAAAAACGTGTACCGTCATCTGGTACGTTAACGGGGCTGAATTACTGCCAGGCGTCCGGTAGAGAAATCGGAAGGCTGCCTGGTCTTCTTCCGGGACTTTCACTTGGTGGAACATTTTTTCAATGTCCGCTCCGACTGGTACAAGGTTACGGCGGAAGCGGATGAGTACACCAAGCAAGTTAACGAGTAGATTGGGTCCCCGAAGTAAATTTTGGTTTATCGATGTGCCACCAAACTCAGCAGCTCCATCAAATACAACGCGAACTTTGGTCGATGAGCTGGAAGGGCTCACGACCCCGTGGTGTGGCAGGTACCACGTCTTGTTTGTCTCCGTCCGGGCTTCTGGGGTCGTTAAGAGCCGGGCGTGTTTTAGCCCGATGTACTCTTTGACTACTGCATCGTACTTGTGAGCAAACTCCTCGTCTCGATGAAAACGTCGTTCGAGAGCGTAGAGCCTCTTCAATGCAGCTGCCCGATTGTTTGGGAGATTTACTTCGTCGGCTTTCCACATTAGGCCGACTTGATACTGGTTACCGATACGTTTTACTGACGATTCGAGGATGCGTTTTCCACGTAGATCATCCTCGGATAGAACGGGTGGTTCTATTTCTACTTCACTGGCCTCAAGTTGCCAGAACTTCTTCACCATCTCATTTAGGTTTTCGGAACGTTCTTCGATGGCCAGATGAGCGATGAACGGGCGGCCGTCTTGTGGTGGACCTGTTTGTCCACCCAGACACCAATCAAATGGCGTCTTGAAGGCGATGGGCCCAGTCGTTCCAGCCGGCGGCTTGATGGAAGCTACATGATCGTGGGCCTCTGCGACGTCGATTCCTATCAGCACGGTTACGTCCTCTTCTTGCACGGTTGGGACGTCAATACCACGTAGGTGTTTCCATGACTCCAACTGTCGAGGGTCGATCGGCGAATTCGGCGTCACCTTCAAATTGTCGACGGCGTAGGCGTGCTTGACTTCAAACTGGCTTTTACCATCACGAGATGTTAAGGTGAAGTTTACCACGGAAGCCGTAACGTTAGACATGGCTCCGTCATACGAGACGACGTTGATGCGTTTTGATGGCCCAACGAGTCCCAACCTTTTTACTATATCGCTCCGAATCAGCGTGGTGTCGCTTCCGGTATCAAGGAAACCGAAAGTGTCGACCCACGTTTTGCCAACTCCAACGCGAACCGGTACGATCTTGAAACGTACGCGTCGTTTTACTGTTTCCAGATGGGTCAAGGTCCCAAGGAAAGCTGTCGAAGATGGCGCTGATGGAGCAGCTGGATCCGCTAGCCTCCTCAATGGGATGAATTCGGATCCGTGAAGCAAAGTGGGGTGTCGGTTTCCGGTACAATCAGCAATAGTACAGCTGACGTCCCTGGGACATTCCTTGCGTTCGTGTTTTCCCGTAAGACATAACAGACAACTTCCGGACTTGAATACTTTCTCGGCCCTTTTCGTGGGCGTGAGAGACATGAAGACGTTACAGGTTGAGAGATGGTGGCTCCTGCCATTACATACAAAGCATTTCCATCTTTCCGTCTTCTCGGCTGGCATCTTCCCCGATGTTGATCGGCTCCTTGGAGGCATGGTCGCTGATGATGTTGACGCCGTTACTTTCGAACCTTCCATCGTCGTTACGTGTCCAATGGTCGACGTGTGTGGGAAGCTGGGTCTCTTAACGGGCTTCCTGTCGTCGAATTTTACGCCTTTGGACGTTGACGTGGGTAGAGACTCGAATACATTTTTTCCATGTTGCTTGCTCATGGATTTTAACGTCACCAGTCGTCTAGGTCTAGAACATTCAGTTCTACTCCTGTCGTTTTTCTTTTCTCGTTCCACTTATCCTTGAGGTAAGGCGTAAGTTTTGCTTCAAGGGCCATCAACGTAGTACGGCTATATAGCTCATGGCTATACTTCGATTTTGAGAGCGTAGCTACAGCTCCATGCAGACGATTTGCAAAAGTCTTGAGGCTGGCAGCATCTATGCTCTTCAATGGCGGGACCTGTAAAAGGTCGTCGAGGTACGTCTGATCCATGATTTCAGTTCGGCCGTAGACTGCGTCCAAACGTTCCCACACCACGGAGTACATTGTTCCGTCGGTAAGACATTCACCGACTTCGTTTCGTACCTCTTCGGCTAGCAGTTCCTCCAACATGAAAAGACGTACCGGAGAATCTTCGTATTCTTCATACAAGGCCTGGAATTTAGCCTTGAATCGCGCGTAGTTCTTCGGGTTGCCGTCGAATGGCTGGATCTTGAAGTTTGGGGGTTGTAAACGGCTACAACAGCTGCTGTGAGGGCGATGACTATGGGCGTGAGAACGTTCAGAGTGTTCATCTTCGTCGTGATCCGTAGGGCCGCAACGGGACGTCATCGTGGTCGTCACACCTCGCCGCGGGTCTCGTGGAGATGCATCGGTGGCGACCAATTTTCTGCGATGACGGACAGCATCCTCCATCGTGCGTATGGGTGACAGGGCTGGAATATCTTGACGTGCTTGTAAGACTGGTGATCGTTCAGGGAGTCGTTGGTCCTGAATCGTTCTTGGTTGAGCTTTCATCTCGTCCATTTCCGATCGTAGACCTTCAACGTTCAACTCCACCTTAACTGTGTCAATTTTCTGATCCAAACCGTCCAACGTGTGATGTGCTTCCCGGACCAACGTGTTGTTGGCCGCGATATCTTTGGACGTAACTCTTGAACTATCAATGAGCTTACTAAGTTGTTCGCTCATGCTTCTTAACGCCTTGTTGAGGGTTTCTGTTATGGAAGTTGTATTTGCTTCCATCTGTGCCCTTGCCGTTTCCAACTTTAATTCCAACTTCAGCATCCGAGCTTCAGCCTCCAATTCGTCTTGGGTCGTTGATTGTTGGAGGAGGCTGGTTGGTTTAACGCTGGTACGCCTTTTTCCAGATAACGTGGTACTACATGTGATGTCTGAAGCTACTGTCCCAATCGAGCTGGCGGACTGACTTGAGGAAGTGGCGTAGCGATTTGCGAATTTGATAACTTCAACGTGATCGGTTTCGAAGTCTACTTCCCACTTGTCGCATGCTTGACGTTGTTGCTCAGTCAGGTCGGATAAACTTTCTGTATACTGATTGTGAATTGCTTTGACTTCTTCGTATATACGAATCAATTCGTCCCGCCATGCAGTTACTTGTAACTTCTTTACTCTGATGGCTCCCATCTTGTGGTCTTCCACTGCCTTTCTGAGTTGCGTCGTTAACTTCGTGTGGGCCGCCTTTCTCTTCCCACGTTTCTTCTTGAGATCGTTTTCGGGAAGTAATGGCCGTTCACTCTTCTGCCGTTCAGGTTTCGATGCGTCTACCATTGGGTTCGGGCCGTGTTCCCAAATGTGGCCAATTTCCATGTTTTCGGCTTTAGGTGCGGCTTCACTCATGACGTAGAAACGTTTTCTTAGGCTGATAGAGTCACACGTTAACGGATGTCGATGATTCACGTTGATACACCGATCTTCTTGTCAGATGGCAAACGCGTGGTGGACAGGTGGGTACCTTCAGGGTGGCGTGGACGTCTGCCAAAGTTTACAGGGAGAATACCCGACAATTTTACGATCAAGCGAGGGTTTTTACTAACGCGGCTGGAATTTGCACGTATTCGTCAAATCCCGGGTTTCGGCACCATTTGTTACTGACTCCCGTGCGTGAGTCGTAACAGAGAGAGGATGATGATGATAGATGATGGTGAATGAAAATGAAGGTGAAGTAAAACAAAATGCTTTATTGCTGTACCACGCTTGATTTGAGAGGACAAAGGGAAGAAAAAACAAACTGAGTCGGGACTTTAAACTAGGCTGCACAGAAAACGACGTGACAAACGAGACAGGGAAAAGCTAGTGACAACTTGTCTGGGTGGCAAAGATTACGATACTACCCCTTTCCCATGGAAAGGGGAAAAAGGAAAACAAAAAATGGGCACAAAAATACTAGGCAGGCCCGTGCCCCCTACAGCCCTGCCCGCGAGGGTAGCACCGTAGGTGACATCGTTTATTTTTGATAATAGATAACGAACGTAACATTTTGCGTATTATAGCACCCTTCTTGATGGTAAGTTATCTAGTTCTACTGAGGATTCGAGCCTCAGACCCCTAGCATCACAGCTGAGCACTCTGTCATTGAGCTATTAGCACCTGTGTTACGCCTTGCGTTGAGCTTAGGAAAAACGCACCCTTCAAGCCCACCAAGCGCGCCCTTTTCTTTCACCTTGCTCGTGTTTCACTTGCCTTTTACCCTATCTGTATACGCCCTTTGTTTCACTAATTGAACTTGGTCCCTATGTGCCTTTCCGTCTTTAAATTGTAACCTGCATCTTTTTATCCTCCTGTTTAAACGATTCTTTATTTTCGAGAATTTTCTTCGGCATCATTGAGATTGTCTTTTCCTCTTCCTAATGACACCAGTTATGACATAAACATATTCCCCTGTATACCCGATAAAACGCGTTTACTATGCCTTATATGCGTATTTTTACTCGCTCGCGACCATCGGCAACTGTTTAAAGGCCGACGGGAGAGCGTTGACCTTTTTCGATTGCCGTCATATATACTTTCCGCTTCCGCTTTTTTATTTTACCTTCTTCTTTTACATTACTCCCCTAGTTTAAGAAACCCACATGATGTTGTGTAATGCTTTTATCCATACCTTCCTCTGTTTGATATTCTCTGTACTGTTTACTATATGTTGCCCTCTATAGAAAATGTCGATGATTCCATTCATACTATTGCTATGCCTTTACGGGTTACACCCGCAGGCATTTCAAACAACCGTATGCGACTGTTCCGAACCATTAAAGACGGGAATACTCCGATTCTCCGACGATAATTGTCAAGCAATTGCGCCCGATAATAAGGCCGTGAAGGTGAAATATGCGATTTATAGCGAAGAACGTGCCGCGGCTAAATTTCCCAGATATATTTGCGCAAGATGGAAGAATATACGGCGCATCACCATGAACGTTTTCGGTCAACTAGCGGTAGGGCCGGATAAAATTTCGATTGACACTTCACCCGCCGAGTGTAACGAAATGATTAACCATAAACGTTGTGACGAAAATCGGATGACTTTTTCAGACGATAAATTTGTATTTGATCGCGAACCTGGCATTTTCGGATATTGGGTACAAACAATTGATTCTGAAATTATAAACTGTGTTCTGGAGAAAGTGCTACTTTTGTAGCAACACGAAGACGCCGATTTTACAACTCCGATCGGAACAGCTTCCGCCCCGACTGGAAATTTATCACACAATCACTTAACACTGATTTGGGATAAAACCTATACACAGAAGACTAAACCGAAAACCGACTAGTGGAAGATGGAATGGGTACACTGGTCCGTCTACCGGGTGACGAAATAATTTTCAGGCTCCAAGATGACGCCGAACAACTTGATTTTCATTTGACGCCTATACAACGCTGTGCCTCCCTACAAAACGAATGCACCAATAAAACTTCGTCGTTTGAGATCATCGGCCAATCAAAACTCACCGTTTCGACGACGGCCATCATGGAAAATTTAACAGCCACTTTGAAGACCCCAGCGCCATCTACCGACGAAAATCTAAACGTACCCGCGAATATACAATATATTCGAGACCAACTTACCGATCATGAAAATGAATTGGCAAGACAAATTCGACTAATGCAATGTGAGGCTCGCCAAGCCAAACACGAAAGGGCTGTTACAACTGCTCAATATAACGGATGGTTAGCAGCTTCGCAGTTAAATTTACCACAGTGCACAAAATTACAAGCCTTTGGAAAAACAGTTGTGCTGATTCAATGTAAGGCTTTAAATGTTACATTTGAGACTATACTGACATCTTGCGGACCACAATCGAAATTTCAGAATTACACTATTAATCTTGACGGATGGGAACTTGTGAAATATTCCCCTTGTTACTGGACTAATAGTTTTGTTAATTTTGACGGCAAACCTTATGCCTACCGTATATAAACCTGGTTACCAATTGAAGCAAACATTGTGTTACGGGAACAGACGCTTGCGCATTCTTTTCGGTATGAAAATGTCGAATTCTTCGACTACGAACATCGAAGCAACCCGGCATATACCGACAATATGCTAAATCATATGAACATTATGGCCGATATAGCCGCCGCGATTAATGAACATCCTCCACCTGAATTTGCCTTACGCCACAAATACAGTGTATCGAATGTCTTAGTGACATCGGCTAGAGTCGGAACTTATACATCTTGGTGGGACACCATCACAAATTACTTCTTCCTCCGCATATCATGTCTCTTAATGCTTCTCTTCTTACGCATATGTTACGCCTGCTGTCTTTTTACACTCATCTGGGCTGTATGCTGTCGCCCTTCCGATGATCCAAGACCTGTGGCTCCCGAATCGATTCCGATGCATCAACTCTGATTACGGGACGTAATCTCACGCCGCCGGGAGTGATGTAACGAAGCCGAACATATTACTTTAACTTTTTCTCGCTTTTGCTTCAGTAGTAAACGCATGTCTGGACATGGCAATTGCAACACTATATACGCAGTGCAGCTGATCCAAATGAACACCTGCAGATGACTCACGCAGACGATACGCCCTCAATATCACGCCACATCAAACGGCATCGTTTAATTGGCTGCCGCGTGAATGCACAAGCTCCGCCCAATCACGCCACTTTTGCAGTATGCAAAGTTTCGTGATAAACCTAGCAGTTGACGGAAATCAGACAATTAGTTGCAGCCGTGCCAAATAGTCGCCTTAAGTCAATCTTTCCCGCTTTATTGAGAAGTATTGTGCCTTGCTTAATGTTTCCTTGCCTAAATTTTGAGTTAGAATTCGTTCTTGTCCCGAGCTATCCCGGACATTGATTTTCAGATTCTTACGAATCTGAACTCTTGCTGTGTATCGCTCGTGTGGAAGCTGAAATCCAAGTTCGCCTGTCGTTTTCTTCCATTCTTTCACTCGTGAGTTCACGGTAAGACCCCCTGTCTATTTATTCTTTCTTTAACTGTTTTCCCGAATGTTTCTTCTTATCTTTTGTTCTCTTACCTTTTTAATTCTTATGTCTTAGGTTACAATAAACACATACGTCATTGTGGGTAAAACGCCTCGAGTTCAATTTACATTTATTGTCTTAATCCGTAAAGTCCATCTTCCCACACGGGGAGATGCTTTACAATAGAATCAGTTTCATGATCTACATTCAAACAGTATCAAATATACGTGTATTCAATGTTAATATAGTGTGATACAGTGAGTTTCAATATCTACATCCAAAAAGCATCAAATATACGTGTATTGAATGTGAATATAGTGTTATAGAATCAGTTTCATGATCTAAATTCAAACAGCATCAAATATACGTATATTCAATGTGAATATAGTGTGATACAGTGAGTTTCAATATCTACATTCAAACAGCATCAAATATACGGTATTCAATGTGAATATAGTGTGATACAGTGAGTTTCAATATCGACATTCAAACACCATCAAATATACGTGTATTCAATGTGAATATAGTGTGATACAGTGAGTTTCAATATCTACATTCAAATAGCATCAAATATACGTGTATTCAATGTGAATATAGTATTATAGAATCAGTTTCATGATCTTCATTCAAACAGTATCAAATATACATGTATTCAATGTGAATATAGTGTTATAGAATCAGTTTCATGATCTACATTCAAACAGTATCAAATATACGTGTATTCAATGTGAATATAGTCTTATAGAATCAGTTTCATGATTTACATTCAAACAGTATCAAATATACGTGTATTCAATGTGAAAATAGTGTGATACAGTGAGTTTCAATATCTACATTCAATCACCATCAAATATACGTGTATTCAATGTGAATAGTGTTATAGAATCAGTTTCATGATCTACATTCATACAGTATCGAATATACGTGTATTCAATATGAGTATAGTGTTATGAAATCAGTTTCGTGATCTACATTCAAACAGTATCAAATATACGTGTATTCAATGTGAATATAGTCTTATAGAATCAGTTTCATGATTTACATTCAAACAGTATCAAATATACGTGTATACAATGTGAATAAAGTGTGATACATTGAGTTTCAATATCTACATTCAAACAGCATCAAATATACGTGTATTAAATGTGAATATAGTGTTATAGAATCAGTTTCACGATTTACATTCAAACAGTATGAAACATACGAGTGTTCAATGTGAATAAAGTGTGATACAGCGAGTTTCAATATCTACATTCAAACAGCATCAAATATACGTGTATTCAATGTGAATATAGTGTTACAGAATGAGTTTCATGATCTACATTCAAACAGTATCAAATATCCGTGTATCCAATGTGAATATAGTGTGATACAGTGAGTATGACGTATCGAGAAATTCTATTACAATGAAGTAATGATGATGAGATGAATTGCCAGAATGATGATGCGATGTGATACGAAAAGAAAAAAAAACTGAAAACTCAGCTTCGCCAAAGTGCTCAGAGAAACGTGCAGAATTGAGTTAGAATGGATATAACTAAAACGATACGTCTGACTTTCCAGACAACAAAAACGAGACTACCCCAGTTGGCTTTTTTTTTTCTCTTGAATTTTCTGCTCCCCCTTGCCTTAGGCTGAAGGGGTTGGGGGCAACAACGCGTTTTTAATTAAGCTATGCGTACGCGCATGCGTGTTTGTTCCATTGGGAACATTCCGGGGCCCGTTTTTCCATAGGAAAAACAAACTATAACTACATTGATGGATGTACAGAGAGATGAAAATAACAAGGAAATAAGATTGGCATATTCTGATTGAGAAAATTAAACATAAAGGATAAAGGATTCAATTGCGGGTTTCATGACCACCATCAGGGGAGAAAACGCCGTCTTCGTAGGATGATTCATCGGCCTCGAGTATACACAGTTTTGTAACCGGTCGTACATATTCTTCGGACTTCGTCTTGATTCGGGCCGAACGAACGATTCCATTAGGTCCAGGGAACACCTCGACGACCCTGCCGATCGGCCATTTCTCGCGAGGAGTGTTTTCGGCGACAATCAGGACCCCTGCTCCAATTTCTAAGTTTGGTTTGTCCTTCAACCATTTGCGTCGCTTGGTCAGGAACGGTACATATTCCTTTAACCACCTCTTCCAAAAGTGATAGGCGATCGTTTGCGCGGTCCGCCATCGTCGCCGAAGGTCTCTTCCACGTTCCGGTCGCTCCGGGATGAAATGATTCGTGGCTCTACCCATCAGAAAATGGTTAGGTGTCAACGGTTCGGGATCGTGAAGGTCTATACTTAAGTGTGTCAAAGGTCTACAGTTTAACAACGCTTCTACTTCGATCAGTGCTGAATTAAGTGTTTCATCCGTTAGCGTTTGGCCATTGACAACTCGAACCAACGGTCGTTTTGCACTTTGGACTAACCGCTCCCACACTCCTCCGAAATGCGGTGCTGCAGGTGGAATAAACTTCCACTTCACCGACTGTTTGCTTAAGGTATCGATTACTTTAGGCTGGTCCAAGGCAAGTAATAACTTCCGCAGTTCGCTTTCGCCGGCTGTCAAGTTGGTACCGTTGTCGCTGTATATTACTTTTGGTAATCCTCGGCGTGCGACGAAGCGGTGGAATGCCATTAAAAAGGAATCAGCGTCGAGGGTGTTAGACATTTCTAAGTGAATCGCCCTAGTGTTAAGGCATGTAAAGAGGCAGCCATACCTCTGGTGAGTCCGGCGATGCAAAACTACGGTAATTGGGCCAAAATAGTCGATGCCGGTGATCGTAAAAAATCGTTGGAATGGTGCAATAGTTCTTCGGCGACAATCCGGACAACTGCTTACGACCCGACGTGTCAAGGCGCGAGCTTTCAAAATCCAATATTTTTTTACAATTTCTCTAAGCGTCCTATGAGCGGAGAAGTGATAGAAACGATGATGAATGTGTGTAACAATAGCACGGGAGATCGGGTGCGTGAAGTGTAGCAGGATCGGATGGCGGCTTTCGTACGGAATCGGACATCGGTCGATTCGTCCACCAACTCTCAAGAGTCCGTTTTCGTCTAAAAAAGGTAATAATTTAAGAATAACCGATGTTGACGGCAAGACCTTCTTCGAGCGTAGCGCGGCGACTTCTGACGGAAAAGAGAGCTTCTGAGCAGCAATTAGGCATTTTCTTTCGGCTGTAGCTAACTCTTCGACGCTTAGCGTGCATAAGCCCAGTGGCGTTTGGTCAGTCATCTTGTTCCTTTTGCGAACTAAGGGTCGGCACATCCACGCTACAATCCTAACTATCTTCCACCAGCACCAGTTACGGTTACACAAGGTTTCAACTATATCTTCGTCCTTTACAATGGCTGTGTGGTATACCCATTCGTGTATTACTTCGGGGTCGTCGTTCGTAAGTCCAGGTGGGAACCATCTATTCGGCCAAGACGCTTCGGGTAACTTTAGGAATGTCGGGCCACTAAACCAGTGATGATTAATCAACAACGCCGTCGATGGAATCCCACGGCTCAGGTCATCAGCGGGGTTGTTTTCACCAGGAACATGCCGCCACTGGCTGGGCTTCGTAAGATTCCAAATTTCGGACACTCGATTTGCTACGAAAGTTTGTAAACGACCATTCGTGCAGGATATCCATTGAATAACCGTCTTAGAATCCGACCAAAAGGTAAAATTGGCGGACTGGGAGTTTAACTCTGCTGACACCGTGTTCGCCAATCGGGCACCGAGGAGAGCTGCTTGCAGCTCGAGGCGCGGGACGGTTAAAAATCGCAACGGAGCGACTCTGCACTTCGAAATGACGAACGTCACCTTTGTACCACCAAGGAATTCCTGTCTACAGTAAACCACTGCTCCGAACGCGCGTTCAGACGCGTCACAAAAAACGTGAAATGATCTTTCAGCAGTTGGGTGCGTTGAGAAGCATCGGGGAATTTGTAAGTTCACCAGGTTGTGTAATGCCGCGGCCCGTTGGATCCATCCCTTACGCGTTTCGTCAGGTAGCGGATCGTCTCAATTTAACTCGAGCCTCCATAAACGCTGGAGGAGTATCTTTGCTGGTACAATCACCGGCCCCAAAAAACCTAGGGGATCGAACACGCTAGCCAATTAACTCAGCGCCTCTCTTTTCGTTTTCACTGCCGTCTTCTTGTTGATGTCGAATGTAAAGGTGTCGGACTCACTATTCCACGACACTCCTAACGTCCTCTCGGTGGGAAGGGCATCTCTTGCTAGGTTGAGTGTTGGGATCATCAAGTGCGTTGGATCCAAGGCCGCCAAGGCCTTACGTGATGACGAAATCCACTTTGTCAAGCAAAACCCTTTTCTCTGCAATAGTTCCGTCAGCCGCTTCGCCCGTTCTACGGCCTCTTCTTCGGTAGGCACGGAATCTAAATAATTGTCGACGTAGAAATGCGTGGAAACTAAGTCAGCAACATCGGAGAATTCATGCGGAAGTCTTCAGCAGTTCGACGCATCGCGTACATACAGACTGAAGGTAAACATTTTTGCTCCAAAAATATGAACTTTTATTTCATACGTGTCTGGGGTTCCGCTGCTTCCGATCGGACGCCATAAGTACCTCAAAAAACGCCTTTCATTCTCCAAAACTCTTACTTGAAGAAACATTTGCTTCACATCCGCATAAAGGGGAATACTGTGTGCACGGAAACGAATCAAACCTCCAATTAGATCACTGTTCAGTTCGGGACCCTTGCGGAGCACATTATTCAACGATGTACCGCCATACTTTGCTGATGTGCTTACTGACGTCCTTACTCGTCGAATACCACTCGTACCTTCCGAGCTTTGGCAGGATGAACAACTCCGTGATGAGGAAGGTACTACACAGGGCCCGTCTTGTCGTCCACTTCTTCTGGCTTCAGCTTTCTTGAAAATCCAGATCTTGCATACATTTCAATTTCGTTCGTGTAGAGATGCGCCAAATTCATATTAGACGTAAGCTTGGCCTCAAGCATTAAAAATCGTCGATATGCGGCCGAACGATTATTTGGCAACGTGATCGGACCATCGATCCAAAGCAAGCCAACTTCATAGCGATCTCCAACATGTTTCGTACTTGCTTTCAGCATGTCGAGCGTTCGTCGATCCTCGTGTGGTATTACCGCAGGACAGTGTTTCACGCCAAACGACTCGGTTGACCAAAATGATTGTACTAACTCCTCCAACCTGTTGTCTGTTACATAACGAATGGCTGGGCAATCGATGTTTGAATAAGAAGCTTTCGTCACACGTCCAACCAGGCACCAGCCAAACGGTGTGAGTTCCGCCCGTGGACCATTCCCTGCAGTGGTCGGACGTCGGGTGTCGTAGACGTCATGAGCTCCGTCCACGTCCATGCCTAATAGAACCTGGAGATTCGTCGGCTGCACAGGAAGAATTAAGCCTCTTAAATAATCCCACTTTCCTATCGATAATCCGGTTCTTGAGTGGTCACTCAAATTCAGATTGGGCACGGTACGGGCGTCGGAGACTTTGAACACGTGCTTGCCATCAATTGACCTCACGTCGAAGTTGGTACAATAGGAGCGTATGGATGGGGAGGTTCCGCAAAAGGTCCCAAAGTAACGAGTTTCTGGTACTCCGTGTAGACCAATATGTTTGGCCAAGTCTGCGTCGATCAGACTTACTTGGCTTCCAGAATCGAGGAGGGCAAAGGTTTCGATGGTATGCGAATTCGTCTTTAGCCGCACTGGTACGACGGCTAACAAAACATTCGGTGTATGCGTTTGAGTCACGGTTACGTTTCCTTCGGAGGGTTTTGAACTTGAAGGTGTATTATTCTCTGTCGGGGTTTTCTGGTACAAGTGAGGGCAGCCGTGTAACGCCGGATGGTGTGCGGATCTACACCCATCGATTCCGCATAGCTTGCCTGACGTGCAATCTGCACCTCGGTGGCCTTGTTCCAGACATCGGTAACAGCATCCTCTGGATCTTACGAGTTTCGTGCGTTCATCGGGTTGGAGCGCTCTAAATTTAAAGCAATCTTGCATTCGATAACCTTTCTCGCATACACTACATATTAGTTTTGGTTTGACGATCGTGTGATAGAGTCTGGGTGTTGCACCGTTCACTATCTTCGGCTGTTTGCCTCGATTCCTTCTAACGATTTCGTTGTCGTGACGTGTAGGGAGCCGTAGAGCACACCGAGTGATTCCGTTTCAATCCAATCGTTGAAATCGAGCAAAGTAGGCTGATTCGGTAAAATTCCCGTGACGTGGGATCCCCATTTCCGACGTAAAGTTACTGGTAGTTTTCCTAACAATTGGGTCAACAATGTGGTCGACTTCAACTCCAAGTCGTAACCCGTTCCTTGTAAAGCTGCTACGGCCGAGTTCAATTCAGCAACGAAATGTGACAGGGAACTATACTCTTCCTTCACTGTCGGTAGCCGTGACAGTGATTCCAGATGTGCCCTCGCAATTAAGTATGGGTGCCCGTACCTCTTCGTTAACGCGTCCAGTGCTGCTTGAAAATTCTTGCCATCATAGAGGAGGTTAATAATTCGATTTGCCACCTGAGGCGTTAGAGATTCGCGTAACAGCACCAAGCGCTGTGAATCGTCTAACAAGCCATTGGAGACTTGGCTGTTGAAATTCCCCAGGAAAAAAGCCCACTCTCTTGGATCACCGTTGAACGGCTTCAGCGGCTTGGGCTGCCTCACCAATGTGAGCGCATGCGGCATTGCGGGATATCTTTTCGGATTAATTTGGTCTTCTAGTTTCGTTTGGGGTCTGCATGTAGATACCGTCTCTTCAATCAATCGATTTAAGCGGCGTCTAAATTCGGCTAGTTCTATTTCACCCAAGTTTTCGGCACACCTTTCTTCCCTTTCACTCGGAGACGCCTTCCACTCTGCTGGGGAGACCCGAGGCTGGTATCTAATTTCCTCTTGGGAATCGTCGAGCTCACGAATATCTTCTTCCTTGGCATCCTGCTCCCGCTGTTTTGCCTGCTATACGCGTTCATCCAACATTTCTTCCTCGTGCTGTAATTCCAACAATCTCCTCTTATGTTGGATCTCTTTCTTCTTTATCTCTGCTTCCCTTTCTTCTTCCTTCCGCTCCCTTTCCGCCTTTCTTGCTCGTCTTGAAGCTATTGAAATTGATGAGGCAGTGGTCGTGGTTTCACATTGGCGGGATCGCAGTTCTCTCGTTACTCTCGTAAGTCTTCTACCTCTAGTGTCCAAGCGGACGCGAGCTGTTTTTTGCTTTCCGGTAGGCCCTCTTTGTTTAGTATGCAACATTATAGTCGATACATTCGTCCGCCAGCTGCATAAACGTCTCTCTCACCATTCGTATCTCCGATTTGGATTTCTCTTCATCCAACAGTTTCTTCAATCGCGTAAGTGTTCGTGTAAGCTTATTATTTGCAGCTTTCCTTAGGGCAAGAAGCTCTTCAGCAGACATGCTACCCAAATCGAAATTTTCCTCATCCTCTGTTGTCCTTTCTTGTCGCGTAGTCGATGGGTTGAGCAGAATGGGTGGGTAAGCATGCGTTGAACTAGGTGGTACTCCTGACACCACCTCCTCTTCCTTCGTAGCCATGGCTAGCCAGACTGCTAGTACCCAGGAAAGCAGCCCCAACACCGTTCGTACCGAATAGTCACTAAAGTTGCCGAACCAATTTGGGATATGAAATGGCGAAGCGCGTTAATCGTGACCAAGTCAAGCAAAGTCGAGCTTAAGTTTAAGAAGGCGTGTAAATCGAGGTCGAGAGTCCGGCCAGGTCGTGATGAGAATGAAGGAGCGTGCTAATCGAGATCGAAAGCCGGGCCAAGTCGTGGTGAGAATGATGAAGCGTGCTAATCGAGATCGAGAGCCGGGCCAAGTCGTGCTGAGAATGATGAAGCGTGCTACTCTGCCACGCGGGGCTTGATCGTGAAGACAAGGTTGACAGCAAGAATATTTAATTAAGTTGTGGTATTATGCCTCGACAATTCAAGGCGTGAAGCCAGTCGAGACTCTTTCCAAACACCTCTAAACAACTTATACCAATAAGGATTCCTCCTTACCTTGTTGAAGACAAATTCACAGATTCCCGGTCGATGTACCATAAATGTGACGTATCGAGAAATTCTATTACAATGAAGTAATGATGATGAGATGTATTGCCAGAATGATGATGCGATGCGATACGAAAAGAAAAAAAACTGAA
The DNA here is from genome assembly GCF_022539665.2 of Daphnia carinata. Lineage (NCBI taxonomy): Eukaryota > Metazoa > Arthropoda > Branchiopoda > Diplostraca > Daphniidae > Daphnia > Daphnia carinata. The sequence goes on from NC_081334.1 coordinate 8,702,686, forward strand.
AACTCAGCTTCGCCAAAGTGCTCAGAGAAACGTGCAGAATTGAGTTACAATGGATATAACTAAAACGAGACGTCTGACTTTCCAGACAACAAAAACGAGACTACCCCAGTTGGCCTTTTTTTTTTCTCTTGAATTTTCTGCTCCCCCCTCCCTTAGGGCTGAAGGGGTTGGGGGCAACCACGCGTTTTTAATTAAGCTATGCGTACGCGCATGCGTGTTTGTTCCATTGGGAACAGTGAGTTTCAATATCTACTTTCAAACAGTATCAAATATACGTGTATTCAATGTTAATATAGTGTGATACGGTGAGTTTCAACATCTACATTCAAATATCATCAAATATGCGTGTATTTAATGTGAATATAATGTGATACAGTGAGTTTCGATATCTACATTCAAACAGCATCAAATATATGTCTATTCAACCTGAATATAGTGTGATAGAGTGAGTTTCAACATCTACATTCAAACAGCATCAAATATACGTGTATTCAATGTGAATATAGTGTGATACAGTGAGTTTCAATATCTACATTCAAACCAGGGTTGGAAGCGATACTTTCAAAAAGTACCGCTACCGCGGTAATTTTTTTCCAAGTAACGGACGGTAACGGTAGCGGTAAATTTTTTTTTTTGCATAATACGATCAAACTTCATGAAAATCACTTCTGCATTGATGTGATTTTACTATAACGAACTGTTGGCCCTTAAAGCCAGCCAGCCATTTTGCAGAGCCATTGTGCTTCATTCAGGTTTCCTTTGAGCCTCATCTTTTTCTTTCGAAGGAAAAACTTATCGCACTTCTCACAGTATCGTTTTGTTTTCACCCCAAGACGAGTGCATAGCATGCACAAGAAAAATCTAAATTTCTGTCTCGTAATGTAATTAAGACCTAAAATTCGTAGGTTGCCACTTTACGATAGTTTTTTTTTTAGTTTCTCTTAATGTTGCTGCCGTTCCTTGTGTTTTCATGAAAGAACTACTTCGTTTCACTTTGAAATTCGTTTCCCTTGGTAATGTCAGTTTCTTTGCATAGAAAATTGAAATTTTTAAAATTTTCTTTGTTATGTTTAATTGAAAGGTGTTTTGTGATGTTGCCTCTTAAATTGTCTACTGCTGATAGTGCTTTTCTTCGCACTAATTCGGGCTTTACTTTGCACTGTCCAATAAGGCATTCATCATACGAAGTTCTCCTTCTCTTGCCTGGTCCAGTTTATTTGATAAGCGTTTCAGGATAGAGAATGATACGTTTTTCGCCATCTAAAATTGAGCTTAGATTTATAATGTGAATTCATTTGGTTGGTTTAAGTTTTGTTTCATGTTTCATTTTTTCACCTTTTTTCCCTTTCGGTTTTGAACGTGTAGAACTAGTTTTCGCCTCACCAATGTTGGTGGACATGTCAAGAGATGGTTCATAGACAATATCCATACTTGAATCAGCTTCGGATATGTAATTATCAATAGTAGTAAATTCAAAAAAACCAATTTTGAATAGAACAAAGTTCATTAAACAAAAGGCTCAAATAAACTAGACTATCATAACCTCTATCTCTTTTTAATAACTTGAAGTACACACAGATAATAGCAACATTTCTTACAATATTCTATGGATGCCTGCAATACTTAAAAATTTTAAATACTGCTGTAGTAGCAGGCATCAAACATTCCTAGTACTAGCCTAGATAAACCTGCAAAAGTGAGAATGCAACTTGTGATGGGTACCATAATAGCGTTTGTCCGAAATTTAGACATATTTGATTGATCGAGGCTCCTTAAACCCTGTGAACAGCTCGGGAAATAGAAATAAAAAACGTTTTGAAATATTTACTTGAAATGCAGTCTGCTAAAAACAGTAAAAAATTAATAGTCATATCGCTAGATGGCTTAAAAGTACCGTTACCGATTTTTGGTATTTTTGACTAGCGGTTACGGTAGCGGTAACCATTGGAAAAAAATATCGCGGTAGCGGTAGCGGTAACACCGCATTACCGCGGTATTATCGCGGTATTTTTATAACGTGGTAATCCAACCCTGATTCAAACAGCATCACCTATACGTGTATTAAATATGAATATAGTGTGATACAGTGAGTTTCAATATCTAAATTCAAACAGCATCAAATATACGTGTATTCAATGTGAATAAAGTGTGATACAGTGAGTTTCAATATCTACATTCAAACAGTATCAAATATACATGTATTCAATGTGAATATAGTGTGATACAGTGAGTTTCAATATCTAATTTCAAACAGCATCAAATATACGTCTATTCAATTTGAATATAGTGTGATATGTGAGTTTCAATATCTACATTCAAAGAGCATCAAATATACGTGTATTCAATGTGAATATAGTGTAATACAGTGAGTTTCAGTATCTAAATTGAAACAGTATCAAATATACGAGTATTCAATGTGAATGTATTGTGATATAGTGAGTTTGAATATCTACATTCAAACAGCATCAAATATACGTATATTGAATGTGAATATAGTGTTATAGAATCAGTTTCATGATCTACATTCAAACAGTATCAAATATACGTTTATTGAATGTGAATATAGTGTGATACAATGGGTTTCAATATCTACATTCAAACAGCATCAAATATACGTCTATTCAATGTGAATATAGTGTTATAGAATCAGTTTCACGATCTACATTCAAACAGCATCAAATATACGTGTATTCAATGTGAATATAGTGTGATACAGTGAGTTTCAATATCTACATTCAAACACCATCAAATATGCGTGCATTCAATGTGAATATAGTGTGATACAGTGAGTTTCAATATCTACATTCAAACACCATCAAATATACGTGTAATCAACCTGAATATGGTGTGATACAGTGAGTTTCAATATCTGCATTCAAACAGTATAAATTATACGTGTATTCAATGTGAATATAGTGTTATAGAATCAGTTTCATGAACTACATTCAAACAGTATCAAATATACATGTTGGCACCTACGGTGCTGCCCTCGCGGGCAGGGCTGTAGGGGGCATGGGCCTGCCTAGTATTTGTGTGCCCATTTTTTGTTTTCCTTTTACCCTTTTCCATGGGGAAGGGGTGGTATCGTATTTCTTGTCAACCCAGACAGTCATTTCTTTTTTTCTCGTCTCCACTTAAAACCCAGACAAGTTGTCTCATTTCTCTTCCCCTCAGTTTGTCCAAATCAAGCGTGTCAGTTTTCCCTTTCCTTTTCCAAGTTTGGAACTAAGCCGCCCCTTTGTTAAATCATCGTCATTTTTATTTCATCTTCATTCACCCTCATCATCATCATCTTCTCTCTGTTGCTACTCGGCACGGAGTCAGCAACAAATGGTGCCGAAACCCGGGATTTGACGAAAACGTGCATTTCCCGTCCTCGTTCGTAAAAACCCTCGCTTGATTGTAAAATTATCGGGTATTCTCCCTGTAAACCTTTGGCAGACGTCCACGCCAGCCTGAAGGCACCCACCTGTCCACCACGCGTTTGCCATCTGACAAGAAGATCGGTGTATCTACGTGAATCATCGACATCCGTTAACGTGTGACTCTATCAGCCTAAAACAACGTTTCTACGTCATGAGTGAAGCCGCACCCAAAGCCGAAAATATGGAAATTGGCCACATTTGGGAACACGGTCCGAACCCAATGGTAGACGCATCGAAACCTGAACGGCAGAAGAGTGAACGGCCATTACTTCCCGAAAACGATCTCCAGAAGAAACGTGGGAAGAGAAAGGCGGCCCACACGAAGTTAACGACGCAACTCAGAAAGGCTGTGGAAGACCATAAGATGGGAGCCATCAGATTGAAGAAATTGCAAGTAGCAGCATGGTGTGACGAATTGATTCGTATTTACGATGAAGTCAAATCAATTCACCACCAATATACAGAAAGTATATCCGACCTCACTGAGCAGCAACGTCAAGCATGTGATAGGTGGGAAGTAGATTTCGAAACCGATCACGTTGAAGTCATCAAATTCGCAAGTCGCTACGCCACTTCCTCAAATCAGTCCGTCAGCTCGATCGGGACATCAGCTTCGGACATCACATGTAGTACCACGTTATCCGAAAAAAGGCGTACCAACGTTAAACCTACCAGCCTCCTCCAAAAATCAACAACTCAAGAGGAATTGGAGGCTGAAGCTCGGATGCTGAAGTTGGAATTAAAGTTGGAAACGGCAAGGGCCCAGATGGAAGCAAATACAACTTCCATCACAGAAACCCTCAAAAAGGCGTTAAGGAGTATGAGCGAACAATTTAGTAAGCTCATTGACAGTTCAAGGATCACGTCCAAAGATATCGCGGCCAACAACACGTTAGTACGGGAAGCACACCACACGTTGGACGGTTTGGATCAGAAAATTGACGCGGTTAAGGTGGAATTGTCCGCTAAAATCGAAGACCTTCGAACGGAAGTAGACGAGATGAAAGTTCAACCCCGAACTATTCAAGATCAACGACTTCCTGAGCGATTGCCAGTCTTACAAGCACGTCAAGATGTTCCAGCCCTGTCACCCATACGTACGATGGAGGATGCTGTCCGTCATCGCAGAAGATTGGTCGCCGCCGATGCATCTCCACGAGACCCGCGGCGAGGTGCGATGACCACGATGACGTCCCGTTGCGACCCTACGGATCACGACGAAGATGAGCACTCCGAACGTTCTCACCCCCACAGTCAAACTAATCGTCCTCACAGCAGCTGTTGCAATCGACTGCAACCTCCCAACTTCAAGATCCAGCCACTCGACGGCAATCCGAAGAACTACGCGCGATTCAGGGCTAAATTCCAGGCCTTGTATGAAGAATACGAAGATTCTCCGGTACTTCTTTTCATGTTAGAGGAACTGCTAGCCGAAGAGGTACGAAACGAAGTCGGTGAATGTCTTACCGACGGAACAATGTACTCCGTGGTGTGGGAACGTTTGGACGCAGTCTACGGGCGAACTGAAATCATGGATCAGACGTACCTCGACGACTTTCTACAGGTCCCGCCATTGAAGAGCATGGATGCTGCCAGCCTCAAGACTTTCGCAAACCGCCTGCACGGAGCTGTAGCTACGCTTTCAAGATCGAAGTATACTCATGAGCTGTATAGCCGTACTACTTTGATGGCCCTTGAAGCTAAACTTACGCCCTACCTCAAGGATAAGTGGAACGAAAAAAGAAAAATGACAGGAGTAGAGCTGAATGTTCTAGACCTAGACGACTGGGTGACGTTAAAATCCATGAGCAAGCAGCATGGAAAACATGTATTGGAGTCCGTACCCACGTCGACGTCCTAAGGCGTAAAGTTCGACGAAAGGAAGCCCGTCAAGAGACCCAACTTCCCACACACGTCGACCATTGGACACGCAACGACGATGGAAGGTTCGAAAGTAACGGCATCAACATATTCAGCAACCATGCCTCCAAGGAGCCGATCAATATCGGGGAAGATGCCAGCCGAGAAGACGGAAAGATGGAAATGCTTTGTATGTAATGGCAGGAGCCACCATCTCTCAACCTGTAACGTCTTCATGTCTCTCACGCCCACGAAAAGGGCTGAAGAGGTATTCAAGTCCGGAAGATGTTTGTTATGTCTTACGGGAAAACCCGAACGCAAGGAATGTCCCAGGGACGTCAGCTGTACTATCACTGATTGTACTGGAAACCGACACCACACCTTGCTTCACGGATCCGAATTCATCCCATTGAGGAGGCTAGCGGATCCAACTGCTCCATCAGCGCCATCTTCGACAGCTTTCCTTGGGACCTTGACCCATCTGGAAACAGTAAAACGACGAGTACGTTTCAAGATCGTACCGGTTCGTGTTGGAGTTGGAAAAACGTGGGTCGACACTTTCGGTTTCCTTGATACCGGAAGCGACACCACGCTGATTCGGAGCGACTTGGTAAAAAGGTTGGGACTCTTTGGGCCATCCAAACGCATCAACGTCGTCTCATATGACGGAGCTACGTCTAACGTTACGGCTTCCGTAGTAAACTTCGCTTTAACGTCGCGTGACGGTAACAGCCAGTTTGAAGTCAAGCACGCTTACGCCGTCGACAACTTGAAGGTGACGCCGAATTCGCCGATCGACCCTCCACAGTTGGAGTCATGGACGCACCTACGTGGTATTGCCGTCCCGACTGTGCAAGAAGAGAACGTGACCGTGCTGATAGGAATCGACGTCGTAGAGGCCCACGATCATGTAGCTTCCATCAAGCCGCCGGCTGGAACGACTGGGCCTATCGCCTTCAAGACGCCGTTTGGTTGGTGTCTGGGTGGACAAACAGGTCCACCACAAGACGGCCGCCCGTTCATCGCTCATCTGGCCATCGAGGAACGTTCCGAAAACCTAAATGAGCTGGTGAAGAAGTTCTGGCAACTTGAGGCCAGTGAAGTAGAAATAGAACCACCCGTTCTATCCGAGGATGATCTACGTGGAAAACGCATCCTTGAATCGTCAGTAAAACGTATCAGTAACCAGTATCAAGTTGGCCTAATGTGGAAAGCCGACGAAGTAGCTCTCCCAAACAATCGGGCAGCTGCATTGAAGAGGCTCTACGCTCTCGAACGACGTTTTCATCGGGACGAGGAGTTTGCTCCCAAGTACGATGCAGTAGTCAAAGAGTACATCGGGTTAAAACACGCCCGGCTCTTAACGACCCACGAAGCCCAGACGGAGACAAACAACACGTGGTACCTGCCAAACCACGGAGTCGTGAGCCCCTCCAGCTCATCGACCAAAGTTCGGGTCGTATTCGATGGAGCTGCTGAGTTTGGTGGCACATCGATAAACCAAAACCTGCTTCGGGGCCCTAACTTACTCGTTAGCCTGCTTGTTGTGCTCATCCGCTTCCGTCGTAACCTTGTACCAGTCGGAGCGGACATTGAGAAAATGTTCCACCAAGTGAAAGTCCCGGAAGAAGACCAGGCAGCCTTCCGATTTCTCTACTGAACGCCTGGCAGTAATTCAGCTCCGTTAACGTACCAGATGACGGTACACGTATTTGGAGCCATATCATCCCCGACGAGCTGCATCTTCGCCCTCAACAGGACGGCCGATGACTACCGCCAGTTTCCAGACGTAGCCGATAGCGTTCGACGTAATTTCTACGTCGACAATTATCTAGACTCCTTCGAGTCCGAAGACGAGGTCATCAAACGGTCCCGCAAAATGAAGTCCCTTCTCCAGTTAGGCGGCTTTAATTTGACCAAATGGACGTCGTCATCGCGAACGGCGATAGCTACGCTACGAGAATTTGGCCTCGCGTCACCAACTCTGGATCTGGACTTGGAGAAACTTCCCGTCGAAAGAACGCTGGGAGTAATATGGGACAGCGAACGAGATATGCTGACGTTCAAGATTCGGAAGCCGCCAAACAACGTGACACTCACAAAGCGAGCCTTCCTAAGCATCATCTCTAGCGTTTACGACCCGTTGGGGCTGGTTGCACCAGTTATCTTTGTGATGAAGTCTTTACTCCAAGACATCTGGACCAACGAAGAACGGATCGGTTGGGATGACGTCGTACCGGAAACATTGAGTCAACGTTTCTATGGCTGGTACGATCATCTGGAAAATTTGGAGTCGCTCTCAGTACCGAGATGCTTCCGTTTCAAACGGGGACATTGGACTCAACAGCACCTCCATGTCTTCACGGATGCAAGCTCCAAAGGATTCGGAGCAGTAGCCTACTTCCGCACTGTATTTGAAGACCATTCCGTCAACGTGTCATTCGTCATGTCGAAAACGCACGTCACACCGGTAAAGGGTCTCACGATTCCCCGTTTGGAGTTACAGGCGGCAGTAGAAGGCCTCAACCTTGCTCTCACGATTTGTCGTGAACTAGAAATTGACTTGAGGCAAGTAACCTTCCACACAGACTCGCAAAAATTGCTACGGTGGATCCACTCGAAGACGTGCCGATTTGAAGTCTTCGTCAACAACCGTATTGGAAAGATACTTCGAAACACATCTCGTCGACAATGGCGTCATGTTGCCGGAGATTCAAACCCTGCAGACCTTTGTAGTAGAGGTATCGACCCAAAGGACGTCGATGTTGGCCTACTTCCACCGTGGACCTCCGTTCCTGAATTTGGACCCAGCAGACTGGTATACTTGGGAGCAGATCACGGAGCCTGATGAACGAGACGTGAACGTGATCCGCGTCTTGACAATCAAAACGGAAGACGAGAACCACGTCATCGACCAATGTGTTACACGTTTCTCCAGTTTGCTGCGACTTCAGCGAGTGCTGGCCTGGGGTAGGAGATTCACCAACAACGTCACAGCACGATTACGTGAAGAAAAACCCATGGTCGGGGAGCTGACAGTAGAAGAAATGGTAACATCGCTGACAAAATGCATCGTACGAGCGCAAGAATTGGCCTTTGCTGAAGAATTTTACGCCCTTCGCAAGAATCTGGAACTACCACTCAGATCAAAACTTCGCACTTTCCAGCCCTTCCTGGATGAAGTCGGACAGATGCGAATTGGCGGACGTATACTTCAAGCGCCAATCGATTATGCAGCCAAACACCCCATAATTCTACCAGCTTCTCAACCGTTAACGAAAAGGATAATTTGGGATCAGTACGTTAGAAACATGCACGTCAAGACAGAAAGATTGCTGACAGACCTAATTCTCGTTACTGGGTACTTTCTGGACGCAACGTGGTAAAATCTGTGCTCAACAACTGCTGGCCTTGCAAGCGCACGTCGGCAAAACCCAGCCCTCCATTAATGGCTTCCCTTCCAGTACATCGTTTAACGCCTCATCTACCCGCGTTCACTTACACGGGGATCGATTACTTCGGTCCCTTGACCGTCAGAGTTGGGGGACGGGGAAGAAGACACGAAAAACGTTGGATCGGCCTATTCACGTGCTTCAACACACGAGCAGTTCACCTGGAAGTGGCCAACGGTCTCAGTATGGAGGAGTTTTTACTCTGCTTCTCCCGTTTTGTTAGCTTACGTGGAAAACCGAAGGTCGTTTACAGCGACAATGGAACTAACTTTGTTGCCGCCGAGCAGAAGTTACGGCAAGCGTTGGAAGAACTCATCAGTAAACACCAAGAGCTCCAGACGTTAATGGCTTGCCAACAAATTGAGTGGCACTTTTCTCCTCCCCATGGACCTCACTTTGGTGGCGTTTGGGAAAGAATCGTACAGTCTTGCAAACGGGCAATGAAAACCAGCATTGGTAATTGCCTAGTTACGGACCAAGTGCTACGAACCGTAATCGCTGAAGTGGCAGCCTTGTTAAACGCCCGGCCGTTAACTCATCTGAGTATGGATCCAGAAGACCCGGATCCATTAACGCCCAATCACTTCCTACATGGTGGACCTCGCCCATACGTGCCCCTGAAATTGGCCGACGTGGAAGATCTGAACGTAACCAACAAGCAGTTCCAGCAAAGTCAAGCTATACTCCAACATTTTTGGAAAAGATGGCTACGTGAATACGTTCCACACCTAACAGAAAGGAGAAAATGGCAAGAAAATAGGCCAAACGTCACCGTGGGAGACCTAGTACTTGCAGTTGAACCAAATACTTTGCGTGGGCAGTGGAAGATGGGCAAAGTGTTGGAAGTTATCCCCAATGCTACGGATAATGTTGTTCGAGTCGTAAAAGTCAAGCTCAGCAACCATCCAAAATCATGTATGCGGCCGGTGGCCAAATTGTGTATCATGGTACCAGTCAAAGAACAACAAATTTACGCAAAAGAAGAAAAAATGGAACCTTCAACAGCGTAAAATTCAATTTCAGTATTGTAAAGTGTAAATACTGTTCGTAATGGAGCTACAATTAGTAGCTCCCATTTGTAAAAACAAAACTGTGAAATTGTAACAAGTAAAATCACAAAGGTAAACTCAACTGTAAACAAACGTAGGAAAATCGCAACTTAAAACTCTGGTGGAAGAGTCAATAAGTACCTTTGCCCTCAACGCCACCTATGTTCAAGTTCAAATATAGGGCAAAGGGCGAAAGTCAATTCGGTTGCTGTTTAGAAACACCAGGAAAATTGGAAACTGTTTAACCTATTAGGTTAGCAGACGGCATTCAGTCGACCTAACTTCGTCATAGTGAAACGTACCACCTGTGAACTTCTACCCAACGTGATTGCCATAGCAGACTATCCACCTCCATCAGCCGCATCCGTGAAGGAAAAACTTAAAGTAAGCAGGGAACGCGAACAAGAGTGCGTGGCCAACCTCACGGAACTCATTGACGGGATTTTGATAGCAAAAAAGGAAGCCGTGGAGAAAGTGTACTTGTACCAAAGTGCGATTGTTCGCCTCGACAAGGAACACGACGAGCGTCAGAAGGACCTGGTGAACGTGCACTTCAAAACTGAGCGGGAAGCCCTGTTAAGCGGGTACGTCGGGTCCCTCCTGCGTAAGGAACGTGAAGAGGCGACCGAAACTCTTGCGCCCACGCCGCTCGTCACCCCCGAACGTCCTACGTATATAGTTCCGGTACACACTCCCAACATCATGTGTTTCCTTAAGTGCCACGTCTCGGGAGCGACGCCGTGCAAAAAGAAGATCGCAGAATGTGAGGAGTTTATGCTCCTCACCAATCAAGAGAAACTGGAGCTTCTCTTCGGGCAACGGAGGTGTTTCGGGTGTTTCGTCCCGACGGCCGTGGCGGGGCACGTGAGGCTCCCCGATTGTTCCCATCCTCGTCAGTGCGGGTTGTGCCACACCCGAGACCATCATCAAATCCTCTGCGGCACGAAGAAGACGTATAAGGATCTTCCCAGCCACTAAAATTGGTGGTTATATTTGGTGGTATGTTCTACGTGGGAAGTTTGTAATTTTTGTTTGTAGCACCTGTTGTAACGGTGGGTCCCGCTGTCACCTACGGTGCTGCACTCGCGGGCAGGGCTGTAGGGGGCACGGGCCTGCCTAGTATTTGTGTGCCCATTTTTTGTTTTCCTTTTACCCCTTTCCATGGGAAAGGGGTAGTATCGTATTTCTTGTCAACCCAGACAGTCATTCCTTTTTTTCTCGTCTCCACTTAAAATCCAGACAAGTTGTCTCATTTCTCGTCCCCTCAGTTTGTCCAAATCAAGCGTGTCAGTTTTCCCTTTCCTTTTCCAAGTTTGGAAATAAAGCCGTCCCTTTGTTAAATCATCGTCATTTTTATTTCATCTTCATTCACCCTCATCATCATCATCTTCTCTCTGTTGCTACTCGGCACGGAGTCAGCAACACATGTATTCTATATTAATATAGTGTTATAGAATCAGTTTCAATATCTACATTCAAACAGCATCAAATATACGTGTATTCAATGTGAATATAGTGTGATACAGTGAGTTTCAATATCTACATTCAAACAGCATCAAATATACGTGTATTCAATGTGAATATAGTGTGATACAGTGAGTTTCAATATCTACATTCAAACACCATCAAATATACGAGTATTCAATGTGAATATAGTGTTATAGAATCAGTTTCATCACCTTCATTCAAACAGTATCAAATATACGTCTATTCAATGTGAATATAGTGTTTTTGAATCAGTTTCATGATCTACATTCAAACAGTATCAAATATACGTGTATTCAATGTGAATATAGTGTGATACAGTGAGTTTCAATATCTACATTCGAACACCATCCAATATACGTCTATTGAATGTGAATATAGTGTTATAGTATCAGTTTCATGATCTACATTCACACAGTATCAAATATACGTGTATTCAATGTGAATATAGTGTGATACAGTGAGTTTCAATATATACATTCAAACAGCATTAAATATACATGTATTCAATGTGAATATAGTGTGATACAGTGAGTTTCAATATCTACATTCAAACACCATCAAATATACGTGTATTCATTGTGAATATAGTGTGATAGAGTGAGTTTCAATATCTACATTCAAACAGCATGAAATATACGTGTATTCAATGTGAATAGAGTGTTATAGAATCAGTTTCATGATCTACATTCAAACACTATCAAATATACGAGTGTTCAATCTGAATATAGTGTGATACAGTAAGTTTCAATATTTACATTCAAACAGTATCAAATATACGTGTATTCAATGTGAATATAGTGTTATAGAATCAGTTTCATGATCTACATTCAAACAGTATCAAATATACGAGTATTCAATATGAATATAGTGTTATAGAATCAATTTCATGATCTACATTCAAACAGCATCAAATATACGTGTATTCAATATGAATGTAGTGTTACAGAATCAGTTTCATGATCTACATTCAAACAGTACCAAATATACGTGTATTGAACGTGAATATAGTGTGATACATTTAGTTTCAATATCTACAGATATTGATGCTAATGCAGGATACAGTGAGTTTCAATATCTACATTCAAGCAGCATCAAATATACGTGTATTCAATATGAATATAGTGTTATAGAATCAGTTTCAAGATCTACATTCAAACAGTATCAAATATACGTGTATTCAATGTGAATATAGTGTGATACAGTGAGTGTCAATATCTACATTCAAACAGCATCAAATATACGTGTATTCAATGTGAATATAGTGTGATACAGTGAGTTTCAATATCTACATTCAAACACAATCAAATATACGATTATTCAATGTGAATAAAGTGTTATAGAATCAGTTTCATCATCTATATTCAAACAGTATCAAACATACGTGTATTCAATGTGAATATAGTGTTACATTTAGTTTCAATATCTACATTCAAACAGCATCAAATATACGTCTAGTCCATGTGAATATAGTGTGATACAGTGACATTCAATATCTACATTCAAACACCATCAAATATACGTGTATTCAATGTGAATATAGTGTTATAGAATCAGTTTCATGATCTACATTCAAACAGTATCAAATACAAATGTATTCAATGTGAATATAGTGTGTTACATTTACTTTTTAATGTCTACATTAAACAACATCAAATAAACGTCTATTCAATGTGAATATAGTGATATAGAATCAGTTTCATGATCTACATTCAAACAGTATCAAATATACATGAATTGAATTTGAATATAGTTTGATACAGTGAGTTTCAATATCTACATTCAAGCAGCATGAAATATACGTGTATTCAATGTGATTATAGTGTGATACAGTGAGTTTCAATATCTACATTCAAACACAATCAAATATACGATTATTCAATGTGAATAAAGTGTTATAGAATCAGTTTCATGATCTATATTCAAACAGTATCAAATATACGTGTATTCAATGTGAATATAGTGTTACATTTAGTTTCAATATCTACATTCAAACAGCATCAAATATACGTCTAGTCCATGTGAATATAGTGTGATACAGTGACATTCAATATCTACATTCAAACACCATCAAATATACGTGTATTCAATGTGAATATAGTGTTATAGAATCAGTTTCATGATCTACATTCAAACAGTATCAAATACAAATGTATTCAATGTGAATATAGTGTGTTACATTTACTTTTTATTATCTACATTAAACAACATCAAATAAACGTCTATTCAATGTGAATATAGTGATATAGAATCAGTTTCATGATGTACATTCAAACAGTATCAAATATACGTGTATTGAATGTGAATATAGTTTGATACAGTGAGTTTCAATATCTACATTCAAGCAGCATGAAATATAAATGTATTCAAGGTGAATATAGTGTGATACATTTAGTTTCAATATCTACATTCAAAAAGCATCAAATATACGTGTATTCAATGTGAATATAGTGTTATAGAATCAGTTTCATGATCTACATTCAAACACTATCAAATATATCGAGCTGTATATAACGAAAGATGTATGAAATAGTAAAACATTAGTTCAATTGGAAAAGTTGGTTATGACCACATAATGTGCAATATAAGTAATAAATATTTCTGTAGTATGTCTTATAGTATTTTGTAAAATGAACTCCATTAAATACCATATAGTTCATGTGCTCCTGTAATTTAAATTAAAATAGGATAAGAAAAAAATGTTTTTTGAACCATTTACCGAATGAGATAACACCATCGGTTTTTTAAAAAAGGAAATGGATATAAGCCGCCGCTCTTACCATTACATTGTCTACCGGATTAGAGGCTCATCGTTCTCTTTGGAACAAGATAAATGAAATAGGGCTATTTCTAATGAGAAATAGGACTGATGCCATCGAGAAATAGGACTGTACTAAAAGTTTTTAAGTCAGTCCTAGTTCTCCCTTTCAAATTTCTCCGGTAGAAATAGTACTGGAAACTTTCAGTCCTATTTAACCGGATACCGATTCTATAACACTATATTCACATTGAATACACGTTTATTTGATGGTGTTTGAATGTAGATACCGAAACTCACTTTATCACACTATATTCACATTGAATACACGAATATTTGATGGTGTTTGAAAGTAGATATTGAAACTCACTGTATCACACTATATTCACATCGAATACACGTATATTTGATGCTGTTTGAATGTAGATATTGAAACTCACTGTATCAAACTATATTCACATTGAATACACGTATATTTGATACTGTTTCAATGTAGATCATGAAACTGATTCTATAACACTATATTGACATTGAATACACGTATATTTGATGCTGTTTGAATGGAGATATTGAAACTCACTGTATCACAATATATTCATATGGAATACACGTATATTTGATGTTTGAATGTAGATATTGAAACTAAATGTATCACACTATATTCATATCGAATACACTTATATTTGATACTGTTTGAATGTAGATCATGAAACTGATTCGATAACACTATATTCACATTGAATACACGTATATTTGATGGTGTTTGAATGTAGACATTGAAACTCACTGTATCACACTATATTCACATTGAATACACGTATATTTGATGCTGTTTAAATGTAGATCATGAAACTAATTCTATAACACTACATTCACATTGAATACACGTATATTTGATACTGTTTGAATCTAGATCATGAAACTAATTCTATAACACTACATTCACATTGAATACACGTATATTTGATACTGTTTGAATCTAGTTCATGAAACTGATTCTTCAACACTATATTCATATTGAATACACGTAAATTTGATACTGTTTGAATGTAGATCATGAAACTGATTCTTTAACACTATATTCACATTGAATACACGTATATTTGATGCTGTTTGAATGTAGATCATGAAACTGATTCTATAACACTATATTCACATTGAATACACGTATGTTTGATGCTGTTTGAATGTAGATATTGAAACTAAACGTATCATACTATATTCACAATGAATACACGTATAGTTGATACTGTTTGAATGTAGTTTATGAAACTGATTCTATAACACTATATTCACATTGAATACACGTATATTTGATACTGTTTGAATGTAGATCATGAAACTGATTCTTTAACACTATATTCACATTGAATAGACGTATATTTGATGCTGTTTGAATGTAGATATTGAAACTAAATGTATTACACTATGTTCACATTGAATACACGTATATTTGATGCTGTTTGAATTTAGATATTAGAACTCACTGTATCACACTATATTCACCTTGAATACACGTATATTTGATACTGTTTGAATGTAGATCATGAAACTGATTCTATAACACTATATTGACATTGAATACAAGTATATTTGATGCTGTTTGAATGTAGATATTGAAACTCACTGTATCACACTATATTCACATTGAATACAGGTATATTTGATGCTGTTTGAATGCAGATATTGAAACTCACTGTATCACACTATATTCACATTGAATACACGTATATTTGATGCTGTTTGAATGGAGATATTGAAACTCACTGTATCACAATATATTCATATGGAATACACGTATATTTGATGTTTGAATGTAGATATTGAAACTAAATGTATCACACTATATTCATATCGAATACACTTATATTTGATACTGTTTGAATGTAGATCATGAAACTGATTCGATAACACTATATTCACATTGAATACACGTATATTTGATGGTGTTTGAATGTAGACATTGAAACTCACTGTTTCACACTATATTCACATTGAATACACGTATATTTGATGCTGTTTAAATGTAGATCATGAAACTAATTCTTTAACACTACATTCACATTGAATACACGTATATTTGATACTGTTTGAATCTAGTTCATGAAACTGATTCTACAACACTATATTCATATTGAATACACGTAAATTTGATACTGTTTGAATGTAGATCATGAAACTGATTCTTTAACACTATATTCACATTGAATAGACGTATATTTGATGCTGTTTGAATGTAGATATTGAAACTAAATGTATTACACTATGTTCACATTGAATACACGTATATTTGATGCTGTTTGAATTTAGATATTAGAACTCACTGTATCACACTATATTCACCTTGAATACACGTATATTTGATACTGTTTGAATGTAGATCATGAAACTGATTCTATAACACTATATTGACATTGAATACAAGTATATTTGATGCTGTTTGAATGGAGATATTGAAACTCATTGTATTACACTATATTTACATTGAATACAGGTATATTTGATACTGTTTGAATGTAGATCATAAAACTTATTCTATTGTAACAAGCCGAAAGGCTAACCAAAGAGAGCCACACCTATTACATCCCTCAAGCGTTTCACAAGTGAAAGTGAACGTATCTCCTCCCTCTTCACCTTCAATATTTGTGTTCTGTAGTAGTATAAATACTGCATATTTTGTAGCTTGTATTTTGGAGTTGTTTCGGCAACTCACTGCAAATACACGGGATTTAGAAACTTTACAATTGGAGGTCCCAACGAAACTTAAAAAACTTGTTGCCCAGTAAAAAGTTTCTTACCCGTAACTTATTTCAGTGATAGTGTTATACATTTCCCCGACGAGTCTACAACAGCTCTACCAGACCAAGGAACACTATCAAAAGGTAAGCGAATGCCGCTTGATCATATCGTACCAGAGACTACTCGTAAAGAGAATACTTTGTACCCAAACGTTGTCGACGAATTATCCCCACACTTTGTACCCCGTACTCTCTAAATCAGACACAACCAGCCAAAATCCCAACCGTCTCCGAGAAAAATTTTTGGACCACTGGAAAACTCTTGTGAACTTATAATTTGAACAAGAGTCAGAACAAAACAAAACTTATCAGACCATTACAACAAAAGCACATATACAACAAATAGAATCTAAGAAACAAGAAGTTAGCAAAAAGACACATAACGCATTGCAATTATATTCATATTCATTGTTAAAACAAACGTTGCAAACAACAAGTGGTATAACAGCAGAAACTATTACAAACACCACAAAGACATTTAAAAATCACGTAGAATCTCTCGATGGCAACACTGAAAACCTTGACAGTATATTGCAACAGATTAGCATTGTTCATGGTAAAGAAAAAGAATTCCTATTCGGTACAATCAGAGTCCTCCAAAAAGAAGTAATACTTGCGCAGATAGCTGAGAAGAAATATTCATCTGACTTAAACTACGAGTTACAAAGCATACGAAAACAGCTAGATAGCAACAAGAAAAAGGCAAAAAGTTCCAAATAGACCCTAAGTAGTTCCCTTGAGCAAATCCAAGAAAGTAATGAAGCACTCAAAAACGCCCTAGAAAAGTCTGCCAATCGAATCAGCGAATTAGAAACCAGCCTTGAAACTGCCACAGCAACAGAGAACCAATTGCAAAACCTTTTACGAAAAAAGGACGAAAACAATATAGCTGTTGAGAGAGAAGGGCAAGAAATAATTAGCAAACCTGAAGGTGAAAGACAACAACTGGTTACGAGGTTAGAAGACGCCGAACAACAGATAAAAGCTGCCTTAGAAACAAACAAACAACTTCAGACTGAAGCAAAAGAAACAAAAGAAATCCTTGTGAAAACCTTAACTGAAAAAGCTGGTTTACGAAGAAGCCTGATAGATATTACTACAAAGAACAAAAATCTTGAAAAAGAATTACAAACGACCAGCGTACAGGCAGGGGACCGAGAGGAAGAAATTAAGTATCTAGAAAACAGGATAAAAATACAGAAAGCAACAGATAACATTTGCCGACTGGAACGAAAGTACCAAACTCTGAAACAAAAAATCAAAATGGGACCTTCACACAAAGAAACTTCAAGAACTGATCGAGACGCAACAGATGCCGACGACTCCACAACTCAACCCATTGTAAAAGCGCTAGGAGAATTATTTTCGAGAGAAGACAAAAAGTCAATTCCAATATTTAAAGGAAAAAGTACTGATAAGCTTATAACTGAGTGGCTGAAGGACGCAGAACATGTTGCACGCAACAACGACTGGGATGACAACCAGAAAATACGATTCTTCTCCGACAGACTAAAAGGTGATGCCCTGGACTGGCACGGAAACTATGTAGAAGAGGAAGGTGACGAGCACGAGTTAAGTTACGACGAGTGGAAAACTGCCATCATCACAAGGTTCCAGGATGCATATGATCTAGCAGCACAACGTAAAAAACTGTCATTGCTAAAACAGAAACCAGAAGAGAAATGCAAAGCCTTTATCTCAAGAATAAATAGTCTCTACGAGTCTATTGAGGGAAAAGAAGAAAAATCGGACCAAAATCAAACCTTCGAAGGTCGACTAATAAGCACAGTCAAAAGGATGAGAGATCATACCAAAATCAAAATTTTGATACAAGGCATACTACCAAAATTCCGAGCTGAGCGCTAATTTAGAATGCCCGAAGACCCTGAAGATTTTAACCAGCTACGTAAACAACTAATCATATCCGAAGGCATCCTATATAGCAAGGAGACTGCAGAAGACAAAGAGATAAACGCGGTAATCGCAGGGATAACGCATCACGAGAAATAGCAAGATAACGAACTTTCACAACAAAAGACAGAAATTGAATTCTTAAAACAAAAAATACGTGAACTCGAAAATACTAATAAAAATCGTGAATTGTCACAGGATACGGATATAACCATAGCAGCCGCAGATCAATACGAGCAAAGATCTCCACGATCAAGTGATCGATACTCCAGATCACAGAATCCGCGAGTTCGATTCAACGAGAGACCAAATAGCAGAGGTCCCAGTAGTGACCGAAACTTCAATCGTAGCAGAGAGAACAGCCCATATCGCAACAACTATACTTCACCACGAAGAGAAGGTACCGCTCCGGGGTATAGGCAACCCAATTACCCTTCCTATAAAAAAACGCAGAGACCCCCGTACAGAAACGGACAGATACATTACAATCAACCAAACTTTCGACCACACAACAATCAACAAGTGTATCATCAAAACCCGGGTTATCCTCAACAATACCCACAGCAACGACAAAACCAGCCAAACACCCCCGACACCCTTGGGAATAAGATTATTATCTGTTACAAGTGCAATAAAAGAGGACACATTGCACGAGAATGTTGGACAGATATGGCACGTATCAACAATCCGAACCGCCGTCCCATGCAGTGAACACGATATCCTTACCAAATAATTCCCCAACAAATAATTTAGAATCAGCGATACCCAAACTAATACGTATACCCGTTAGAATTTTTGGAAAAGAAATTAACGCTTTAGTAGCCGCAGCCAGTTTAATTTCAGACAGCATATTTTTTAACCTAAAGAAGAGGGAAGAACTTAAAGAATTAAAAACACTCCCGCACCAATTGTAACGAAGCCAATAAATACTTTTATTCAATATGCCTTTCTTTGTGCCTTTATTGTTGACTCATATGTGTACCTATGTATTTACCAATAGCATAACTGCGCAATTGTAACGGCGCAATATAAATTACGCCGCATACCGTATCATATTACATCGGCACTACGCCGCGTAACAACAACTGTAATTGGCGGCTTATGTGCTGATCAGTATTGCACCATCAACATGCTGTATCAAATTTCATTAGTTGCAACATGTAATTGCGCATCAGTTAATTGTGGTGGAATATGCGAGGTTTCGTGGTGAACTAAAGACATGAGAGAGTTCAGTTATCGACGGGTATTCTACTTCAACAGTCAGGTTGAAGTCGGCAGTCGGTGTGCATCTGACTCTCACAGGCGGAGTTCAAGTTTGGCTAGTGACTTCCCAATAGTAACTCTATACTAACAATCTGATCGGTGTCACGTGCTGAAGTGTGTCAATTTCATCTGTATTGTTTTAACCACGTGCCGACGAGCTTCTGTTACCCGCCGCCTTCTCTGATATCCACGCCCGTGCTTCACACGAGTCACTGCGGTAAGCTTACAATAGGTGTCAGATTACACTTTGGTCTCTCTCTCTCTTTCACTCTCCCTTTGCCGACTACTTATGTCTTATTCCAACTCTTTTCTGTACCGTTGTGCTTTACTTAGACAAATATAATCGTCGTGTGGGGAAATTCGCCTCCGAGTCCTATTATTACTATTATTATTATTATTATTTTAAACGTTTTGAATCTGTAAAGTTACTCTTCAGAAGGAGATGCTTTACATAATGGTGGCAGCGATTTTTGGACTCACCCACAATGACTGATCATGTTTTTCTGAGTAAGCATAACCTCTCTCGTACCCCTCCACCCGCCGCGAAACACCCCTGTCACGCCCGCCATACCAACTGTCGAATCTGTAGCAAGGTCCATTAATTTTGAGCAATTGCCCACTACCGCGCCTGCGGATACTGATAAGTTTACGGGGTGTAAGACTTCGGAGAGGAAGTCGAACGCTAGTAAAAAAACCGCTTCCCCTGTTTTAAAACCAAGAGCGACCCCAGATAGCTCTCATAAGAGGAAATTAAGATCAAATCCTGCATACGAGTCGGTACCTGGACTAGACATTTCAAACGCCCGCAAACATCAGGCCCAGCGCACAGAGAAAACCTCGACTATTACGAAGTCACCCCCCTTTTAGCCAGAGTTGTAAACCATCTTCGCCAAAGAAAAAGTCCGTTTCGCAACAAACATCTCCCACCAAAACTCTCTCGATCGCCGTTTCGAATTTTTTTTTGGAAAAGAGAGCAGCCAATAGAAGAACAGCTCAACGTGAGCCTCAAGCATCTGCTGCAAGAAGTAAAAAAAACGAGGACAGCATCTTTCAGATACCGAAAAGCCAGCTGCCGTCCCTACTGTTAGACATCCGAAGCCTCAAGGAGAGGAAGGCAGATTTTCAGTCCAACGACCCGAAGGTCTGGGAGCACCTGAGTTGGTTGATGAACGACCAGTGGGGTCATCGAGCCGATCAGATAATACAAATAAATTGGTACCAACCGCAAATTCTATTGAAGTACTTACAGCCATTCTGGAAGTGAAAGCCAGTGGACTGATCAGGAAGTAGACGAAGAAACAAACGGAGGAACAAGTGACAGGACTCAAAGAAATTTTCACGGGACACGCGAGGAAGGTTTTGACTTATCTACACGGGCAGATTTAAAACCTCATCGATCTGCAAAAGATCACACCAACAAGAGCGGGAAGACTTTTCGGGTTCGTTCCGAGAAAAGATATCGAAACCACCGACGAGGACGGAGTATACTTGCCATTAATCACGGCCGTGAGCGACACATCAATTCACCTAGAGGAAATCCTACTGGCGTCACAGCGAGCATTCCTGAAGGAAGTGGACAACCTAGCGTCGTACTTGAAGAAACTACACTTAATCAACAACTTGGAGGTACTACAACCGGAAATTCAATTTCTTGTGGACAAACTGAACATTTTTCCGGAAGCCAACAACCCAGTCAACGCACAGAACGCCAACGACATCAAGCCAGTAATCACGCAAACGGAAATACAATTGAAACAAGCGCTGTTGTTCATACAAACGAACCAAACGCAACAACAAGCAACGCGGGTCCAACAAACACCGCCGCTGTCGGAAGGTACCTCGAAGAAGAGACGGTCACGCTGCAGACACCAACGTTGCAGACAGACAATCAACCAAATATTTCCTCACACCCAACCGCCCAGCCAACAGGAAATACTAGAGGATATCAGGCAATTTCGAGCGGCATTCCAGAACTCCCTCAGAACCCACAGCGACGACCAATAAGATTTTCATCTTTTAATCCAAACATGGCTAGTTCTTTCTCTCCGCCACGTGCAGCTACAGTCAACGACTTAAACGATCTTCAGACCACTCAGCATACCTTCTCGCGCCTGGAACTGCTTCCTTCTTTTTCGGGAAGCCCACTTTCCCGTTTTGATTCCTGGATGGACTCGTTTGAAGGCGTAGTTCAAGGATCAGGATGGTCAGAGGAGAAGATTATTCAGATGCTGAGGGCTAAAATGACCGATAGGGCTTTCTCTGTAGCGAAAAATATTGTTAGGGAACATCCTAATGACTATGCGGCTGTTAAGGAAGCTTTGCTCGACTACTTTCACGGGGACGAAAACGTCGACCTGTATATTAAAAAATTTAATAAGGCTAAGCGTAAGCCGGGCGAGAAAATAGTTGATTACGCCCACCGTCTGCAGGAAATCTTTAAGAAAGCGTATCCTGTAGGCAATACCGAGCGATAATTCTCAATTATCCTTATGCAGAAATTTATAGAAGGGTTGGATTCAAAATTGCAGGCTAAAGTAAGGTACAAAGAATTTGGTGACTTTAACGCACTGGTTGCAGCGGCACGCGTTTATGATGTTCGCTTGGAGGCACTTGACTCTGACCGTGAAAAACACGAGTTTGTTAAGGCAATTGACGAGTCGAAAGGTGTGCAATATTCAGAATTGAATGAGATTAAACATGTTAATTGATCAGAAGACGATAGTCACTCATGCCGTCGCAAATATACGTCAAGGAAATAAGACCGTAGATACTCCGAAATCAGAGAAGGATGAAGTTAAAGAAGCACTGCGCGAGCTTAGTCAGGCGGTCAAACAACTCCAACTTGATAAAAGGGATAACGTTTCTTCTTTGGCAGGCGCCCCGTTTAGGAAAAGGGTATCATTTCAAACAGATAGCGTCAATCGGGAAAGAAACTGGAAACAAAACCCTCCACGCTACCCCAATACTAACGCCCACCCTTAACAAGGAGATAGGAACCAAAATAGGCCTACAAGCTATACTCCATCTTTCCCAAGATCTAGTAATAATCCTAATAATAGGCCTACTGAGAATGTAATAACCTGTAACTTCTGCGGTTTCCGGGGTCATACTCAATCGGAGTGCCGAAAATTTCAGCGGCATATGTTGGAACAAGCACAACCTCCAATTTGCTACTCTTGCCGTGTGATTGGCCATAAATCGAACAACTGTCCCCAGTATAGGGCCACTAGGCCTAATATTCCAGGTCCCCCTCAACATCAGGGAAACCAATAAGTATCAACTGTAACTTCGGGTCAGTTGATAAGGAGCCTCAGTTGAAAGCCCGACAAGTCGCAAAATTAACAACAATCATAAACGAATCGACCCCCAGAATTCCACTAAAGATTTTTCAGATCCCTTTACAAGCACTATTTGATACAGGCGCGTCTAGAAGCATTATTCACGAGAAGATATTTCAGAAGTTACCCCCGAGAAATCAAGTAACCTGCAGTTAGCTTGATTTCGATTTGTATGATGTAGGGGAGAAAAAGTTGCATACGCTGGGAAAAGTTACATTGCCCGTACGATACGGAGATTCAGTTTTACGGCAGGAGTTCATTGTTACAAATGGTGTCTCTGAAGACTGTATCCTTGGATGGGATGCGATCCAGAAACACGGTTTTCGGCTTGACGGAGAAGCCAAACGTATTTATTTAGCAAGGGATGAGCAGGGATCAGCCATCTCTAGGGTACCAGATATGGCAATTACGACGGTCAAAAAGACGACGCTATCTCGTCAGACGTCGATCGTAATCGCAGCGCAAATGACAGGGTCATTTCCGTATGTTCCCCCTAAACGCACGTTTATTTTTACCCCAGCAGAGGATTTGCCGGCCGGCATTTTTATTGAAGAATTCGTTGGAAATGTATCGGGAAATGGGAAATATCAAATTATGGTCGAAAATCATTCGTTAAATCAAGTCATACTTCCTAGGAACACAACATTAGGCATCATCGAAGTAATTCATAACGTAATTGGAAAGATTGCTTTACGTAAACTAGAGGAAAAGCCTACTACAAAACATGAGTTAGCTTTAATTTCAGTGGACGCTGAATTTCAAGCTCCGCTCTCAAAAGTATTGAATGACTTTCACAACTTCTTTGCAACAAAAGATTCAGAACTAGGGAGCACTAATCTCATTAAGCATACGATTGACACACAAGGAATAGGCCCTATTCGACAGCGACCCTATCGAGTTACAAACCACCAAAGAAAGATATTGGATGATAAAGTGCAGGAAATGATGGACGCTAATGTAATACAATATTCCCATTCTCCATGGGCGTCACCTGTGGTATTGGTTGAGAAAAAAGGCGGAGACGTAAGGTTTTGCGTTGATTATCGGAAATTGAATGCTATTACAAAAAAAGATTCATTTCCTATGCCGAGGACTGATGAAACGTTAGATAAATTATATGGAAAAAATTTTTTTACAACCCTGGATTTGGCATCCGGCTATTGGCAAATTCAAGTGGATGAACCAGATATTGAAAAAACAGCTTTTGTAGTAGAAAACAATCTGTACGAGTTTAAACGAATGGCGTTTGGCTTGTGCAACGCACCTGCCACGTTTCAAAAGCTAATGAATTATGTACTGAAAGACGTTTTGGGACGTAAAGCATTAGTTTACTTGGATGACGTCATCATATTTTCAGACACTTTTGAACATCATTTAGACGATATCCGGGAAATTTTTACCTTATTAAAAAAGGCCAATTTAAAATTAAAACTTAAGAAATGCCAATTCATTAAACGTTCAGTAAATTACTTAGGCCATGTTATTTCGACTGAGGGAATTAAGCCTGATCCTGGTAAAATTGATAAAATACTGAATTACAAAACGCCCACTTCCGGTGATGAAGTGAGATCATTCCTTGGCTTAGCAGGTTATTATAGGAGATTTATTCCAAACTTTGGTTCTATCGCAAAATCTTTGACTAGATTAACACATAAGGATCTTAGTAGAAAACCTTTTTCATGGGGGGAGGAAGAGCAAGTTGCTTTCGAAAAGTTGCGGACATCCCTGGTTACACCGCCGGTTCTCGCATATCCAAATTTTAATGAAAAATTTATTCTTTTCACTGACGCATGCGACTATGGTATTGGGGCCGTCTTATTTCAAATGCAAAACGGTCAAGAGCGTATTCTAGCAGACAATTAACTAAGGCTTAAGTGAAGTATAGTACAACTGAAAAAGAAGCTCTAGCAGTCGTGGATGCCATTAAACATTTTCGTCATTATCTCTTGGATAAACCCTTTGAGATAATTAGTGATCATCGTCCCTTGCAGTGGCTTAAAAACCAGAAAGACAATAATGGAAGATTAGGAAGATGGGCTATTTTATTAGCCGCCACCAATTACGAATTAAAATATAGACCAGGTCGCATTCATCAGAATGCGGACTGTTTATCAAGGTTAAAAGTAGCCAATATTCAAACTGTGCAGTATATGAAATTGATTTGTGAAAAACAATTGGAAGATAACCTTTGTGTCGCTATCAGAAATTATCTAGAGAAAGGAGAACTAGATGAGATTTTTAAAGTATCGAAACCCGATTGGGTGAAGGAAATTGAATATTTTGAGATAATTGAAGGAACCCTTTATAGACGAGAACTGCCATCTCAGAGTAGTGAAAGGAACGACACTAACCATCAATTGGTTTTGCCATTATCTTTACGACATCTAGTGCTTAAAGAACTACATGACGCACCGATGGGTGGACATTTAGCATTTTATAAAACTTACATGAAAGTTAAAAATAATTATTATTGGTCCGATATGAGAGGCGATATTAAAGAATATTGCCGGGCTTGTGAAGTATGTATAGCTAACTCTTCTTCACAGTATCGAGCACTTTTGCATCCGCATGAAATTGCAAAGGCTCCCTTCGATGTAATTGGAATAGACTTTTTGGGTCCTATCACTCCAGTTTCGCCAAATGGCAATAGCTACATTTTAGTTATTACGGACTATTTTAGCCGTTGGGTTGAGGCTGTTGCCTTAAAAGATCAAACTGCTCATACAACAGCAGAATGTGTGTATAAAACTGTAATAGTTAGGCATGGAATGCCTAAGGCCATTCTTTCTGACCGTGGAACAACTTTCACGTCAAAATTGTTTAGCTATTTTTGTAAAAAATTGAAGATTGATCAGCGTTTAACCACTGCCTATAACCCTGCTAGTAATGGGGAGACCGAGAGGTTCAATCGAACTTTGACGTCTATGTTAAGGAAATAATTAAAGGACGGCGAACATGCTAATTGGGAAGAAATGTTAGACGATGTTTTGTTCGCTTATCGTAGCTCAGTCCATTCTTCGACACTTGACACCCCGTATTATTTACTCCACGGAAGAGACCCAAACATCCCTATTAACGAATTTCTTGATGCGTCCCCCAAAACATTTAAGTCTTCTTCTGATTATGTAGGTAATTTAACAGAACGTCTGCGTTATAGTTTTCAAAGAGTTAGAGAAGAAAGCGAAAAAGCTAGGAAGCGCCAAAGGGAACAATATAATAAGCGCGCAAATGAAAACCGATACGCGGTAGGCGATCGGGTATTATTGGATATCCGAGTAGTTAAAGAAGGAGATAGCAGAAAATTCACTTCAAAGTATAAAGGCCCTTATAGAATAGTAAAAATTTATTCGAATAATACGGTGGATATCGCTGATAACTCGTACACATGTCAGCGCACGCATGTAAATAGATTAAAACCATTGTACGAAACAATGCTATGGAAAGATGAGCATTGCCCGCCACTTGAGACCCCCTCGGAATTTGAGAACCGATTCCGCAAGTCAGTTGCGACTCAAACGACAAATGTGTGGGATCACGAGATCGATGCTGAAGCCGCAAGACAACCCAATGTTGCGTCCAAGGCCGTCACAGACCTGATATCAGACACCCGTTCGGTGGATCATCAACTAGTGGAAAGTGACAATATGATCAAACAGTCTCATCTGCTGATCGAAGGGCGATTGTCTTCGTATGACAACTGCGATGTTACGAATAATCCACAGCATCCAATGGCATTTTCCGAGAATACTCCTATACACGCCGACAAGGATTGCGACCTTCAGCAAATTGAATCCAAGGACGATGTGACATCAACGTTGTCGCATCATGAAAGTGTCACCCGACGCCCGCAGCGAAATAGGAGGAAACCGATTCGTTACAGGAATGGAATGTAGCGACATCATACCGAATAGCCCAGATTGTTAAGGCAACAACGAGTGGACTACTATATAAACCGATCGTTGGGTGAACCATATCACAGCTTTTCTTACTCTCAGCACTTACGAACTCCCTGTCTCGCAAGTTTTTAAACGAGAACCAAATGGAGAGCAACACTCAACAATCCGCTGTAAACGCAAACGGAATTGTCGGCACCTGGACCAAAATGGTGGCCATTCCGATCCAGGTTCAGGATGTCATTGTAGTGGACCTCGTGTCTCAGGCGGACAGCAACTCTACGGTGAAACGCGTCTCACCGGAATCACCACAGCCACTACCATTTGACGCAGGGGAGACCGTCGCCAAGGACTCGCCGAGGCCTTGTGAGACGGAGGACGCCGTCGATCTCAGCCAAGGTGGAAGCCGCACTACGGATTGGCACTTGGAAGCGGCCTGGAAAGCGAAGCAGCTAGAGATCAAGACGAATTGACTGATCGCACGCCTCCTTATCAACCTGTACGACAAGAAATGGCATGATGCCGTCGACACCCTGAAGGGGATCCTCGATCTGGATCCCGAGAAACGTCACCCACCCCTCTATGGATGGACTGCGTGCCACTGGGACTCGCCCCAGAAGCGGTTCGGTGGAAGCGACGACGAGGAGGGTCCTCGTGCTAAGAGGTCGACATACCTCTAAGATAAACGATGAATGAAAAAAAAACAACTTCTATATGTTATCCGTTTTAACTTTCTTATCATGTGTTTATTTCTTGTCTTAATCTCAAACTTCCCTTTCTATCTCCATGGTTACTCTTACGTTTCCCTTTAATTATATCATATGTCCTTATTCGCTTTATCTTTTTATGCCTTTATCGAATGAAAATAAAAACAGTAGTGATTAACCATTTACCTTACAAAATGATGAAAATGAATATATATCAATCCTAATAATCATGAAAAAAAAAGAGAAAACGTTTCGTAGAGCCACGTAAATGAAAGACCCCTTATAGCAAGTTAGTAGTCGTATTGCAGTAGTTTGTAGTATATATTTTGACGGACTAACACAGTAGATGAGTAGGATTTACCGTTGAATACTAACCAAAAGCAACAACAACAAAAAACAAACAAACAAACAAACAAACAAAAGAACATATACTAACGCACGACTGATGGATTTTATGAACCACAATGTGAAATTTCCTTGCCTGTCTTCCTTCCCATCTCTTACATGTCTCCTTCCATCATTGACTCCATAAATACCTTCCAAGCGTAGCCAACTTATTATTTTTCGCCCAATATGCCACACAGTACTGTTGACTTTCCCTTTCGTTCACACACACTGCGGCTTGTCCATAGCCACTCGGAGAATACAGTAATAGCACCGTCCCTCTTTGCCTGGAAGTAATACTACTCGTGGACCTTGGACTTCCACGGCAGAATCTCTTTCCGCGGCAAAATTTTACACGTCTCTTTTCTCGCCCTCCCCACTATGCTATTCCGTATTTTCTTAATTTATCTTTTTGATAATTATGGTTATCTTTTTTCTCTTCGCAACGATACTAAATACTATCAAAAACAAGTTGTGCTTACCCCTCCAAACACTAGTATATTCCAGTGCCCTTTTTCTTCCCTTACGCCGTAGCCTGCTGTTAACGTTGACTGGAAAGCCTCTGACCTTTAAACAGCCGTCGGCTTTTTCCTCACTCTCACTTTCCCACTTCTTTCTTTATATTTTTTTTGTTGTTACTTAGAAAACCCAAACGGTGACGTTTTATATATATATTCTGTCAAATTACATATTTTCTTTTGTTTGTATATATTCTCCAGTTATAGAAATGTCCCCATTTCCATTTCTGCTGCTTCTGTGCCTCCACGGGTTACAATCCCAGGCATTTGATATGACCGTATGCGATTGCGCGTAGCCATCGAAGGTGGGAATCCTTCAATTCTCCGATGCGAAGTGCCAATCGATATCCACCGATAATAAGGCCGTGAAGGTGAAATATGCAGTGTATAGTAAAGAACGTGCCGCAACCAAATTCCCAGGATATATTTGTGCCCGTTGGAAAAATATCCGCCATATCACTATGACCTTTTTCGGACAACTATTGATAGTGCCGGATAAAATTTCAATCGATACCACACCCGCCGAATGCAACGAAATGATTACCAACAAAAGGTGCAACGATAATCGAATGGCTTTTGTGGACGGAAAATTTGTGTTTGACAGTGAACCAGATATCTCTGGATACTGGTTACAAACAATCGATTCGTCAATTATTAACTGTGTTCTCGAAAAAGTCGAGCTTTTTCAACAAAAGGAGGACGCAGACTTCTCAACACCTATCCGAACTGCTTCTGCTGCGTCAGTCAATCTGTCACATAATCATCTAACGCTGATTTGGGACAAAACCTACACGCAGAAAACTAAAGGAACTACCAGACTCGTCGAGGATGACATCGGTATGTTGAACCGATTGCCAGGGGAAAAACAAATCTTCCGACTCCAAGACGACGGGAATCAATTAGACTTCCATTTGACACCGGTACAGCGTTGCGTCTTAATGCAGCAAAACTGCTCCAATAAGACTTCTTCCTATGAAATAATCCGACAGCCTAAACTCTTCGTCACGACCGTGCCTATCACGAAAAACTTAACAACGGTGGAGACCCAAGCGCCACTTGGCACTGAAAATTTAAATATACCCGCCAATATCCAGTATATTCGTGATCATCTCACTGATCATGAAAACGAGCTGGCCCGACAAATTCAGCTACTTCAGTGTGATGCTCGTAAAGCCAAACATGAAAGAGCCGTAACGACTGCTCAATATAATGGATGGCTAGCAGCCTCACAATTAAGCTTACCCCGGTGCACAAAACTGCAAGCATTCGGAAAAACGGTTCTATTAATTCAATGTCAATCCTTGAATGTTACATTTGAAACCGTATTGACCTCGTGCGGACCACAACCAAAATTCCAAAATTATGCTATTAACCTCGATGGCTGGGAACTTAAAATATTCCCCTTGTTATTGGACAAATGGATTTGTCAATTTCAATAACAAACCCTATGCCTTCCGTAATAATACGTGGGAACAACTCGAAGCCACAATTGTGTTGCCTGAACAAACGCAGGCAAACTCTTTCCGTTACGAGAACGTCGAATTTTTCGACTATGAACATCAAAGTAACCTGGCATATACTGACAATATGCTTAACCACATGAACATCATGGCCGACATAGCAGCCGTGATCAACGAACATCCGTCATCCGAATTCACGTCACATGGTAGACCTAGCGCCACAACCATTTTCGTGACGGCTTCTAGTGTTGGAACCTACACATCGTGGTGGGAAACAATCAAAAATTACTTCTTCATCGGCATCTTATGCATCATGGTATTACTCCTTTTACGCATCTGCTACTGTTGCGGTCTCTTCAAGATCATAGGGATCGTATGCCGTCGCCCGCCTAAACGTTCAACATCCTCTGAATCCATCCCCATGCATCCAGTCTGATTATGGGACGTAATCTCACGCCGCCAGGAGTGTTGTAACGAAGCCAATAAATACTTTTATTCAATATGCCTTTCTTTGTGCCATTATTGTTGACTCATATTTGTACCTATGTATTTCGCAATAGCATAACTGCGCAATTGTAACGGCGCAATATAAATTACGCCGCATACCGTATCATATTACATCGGCACTACGCCGCGTAACAACAACTGTAATTGGCGTTATGTGCTGATCAGTATTACACCATCAACATGCTGTATCAAATTTCATTAGTTGCAACATGTAATTGCGCATCAGTTAATTGCGGTGCAATATGCGAGGTTTCGTGGTGAACTAAAGACATGAGAGAGTTCAGTTATCGACGGGTATTCTACTTCAACAGTCAGGTTGAAGTCGGCAGTCGGTGTGCATCTGACTCTCACAGGCGGAGTTCAAGTTTGGCTAGTGACTTCCTAATAGTAACTCTATACTAACAATCTGATCGGTGTCACGTGCTGAAGTGTGTCAATTTCATCTGTATTGTTTTAACCACGTGCCGACGAGCTTCTGTTACCCGCCGCCTTCTCTGATAGCCACGCCCGTGCTTCACACGAGTCACTGCGGTAAGCTTACACTAGGTGTCAGATTACACTTCGGTCTCTCTCTCTCTTTCACTCTCCCTTTGCCGACTACTTATGTCTTATTCCAACTCTTTTCTGTACCGTTGTGCTTTACATAGACAAATATAATCGTCGTGTGGGGAAAATCGCCTCCGAGTCCTATTATTACTATTATTATTATTATTATTTTAAACGTTTTGAATCTGTATAGTTACTCTTCAGAAGGAGATGCTTTACACAATATTTAGAACGGTTTCAGGGGAAATACTAAAATCAATGGGAAAATTTGAATTTTCAATTATCATTATCGACAATCACGTTTTTAATCATCATTTCTTTATCATGGAAAACTTAAGTGAAACTTGTATCCTGGGCTTAGACTTCTTATCAAGCAACAATGTTAAAATTAATACTAGAAACGGACAGATCAATTACGACCGTTTTGGGGTAGAACACAACTTTGGTACAAATATACACCCAATATATAGCTTAACGTTTGGCAAAGTAGGCATTCACATTCCACTCCCCAACCAATCACCAAAAAAAGACGATAACAATGACCTTACTGAAGCAGATTATCGCAGCTTAGAATCTTTTTCCCAATCAGACAATAACATGATATCCAAACGAATTAAACAAAGCCGCGAAGGCGAAACAACCAACATCTCTGAAGAGATACGCATTAAAATAGAAATTTTATTGAAAAAACACGAAGCTCTATTTGCAGAAAAAGAATCAGATTTGGGTTTAGCAACCGATGTAAAACACTCCATTAACATAGGATATAACGCCCCAACTACTCAACGACTGCGCAGAACTCCAGAAGCATTTAAACTTATTGTAAAAACAAAGATCGAAGTAATGTTGAGTAACAAAATTATTAGAGAAAGTCACAGCCCATTTACAGCAGCCATTGTAATGATACACAAAAAAGATTGAGAAATGCGTATGTGTATCGATTATAGGTCACTAAACAAAATAACAGTAAAAGACAAATATCCATTACCAAGAACTCATGAGACCATTGATGCATTGAGCGGATCAGTTTACTTCTCGACATTGGACTTACTGAGCGGCTACTGGCAGATCGAGATAGAAGAAGGCGACAAACACAAGACCGCTTTCATCTGTGAACTTGGACAATGCGAATTTAATAGAATGCCATTTGGATTAACAAATGCGCCAAGCACTTTTCAACGAGCAATGAATAACATCTTGAAATCAGTATTGTTCAGGTTCGCATTGGTTTATCTGGGTGACATCATAGTGTTCAGTAACAATATTGCTGAACATGTGACACATATAGAAGCAGTGTTTGAACTTCTTAAAGGCTTGGCTCAGATGAAGACTCTACCTCAATCAGCGGATTCAGCGGAGTCCGACGTACAGGAACCCCGTGAATCGGACGGCGCGGAAGTCGTCATAGCGTATAGCTCTAAACATCTGAACGACCGCGAAGCCAAGTGGTCAACCACAGAGAAGGAGGGTTACGCAATCATCCACGCAATTGACGTATTTAGGACATATCTATACGGAGGCAGATTTACCGTATTTACCGACTATAGACCTTTAGAATGGTTAATGAGCAAGACAGAACCCGCAGGAAGATTAGCTAGATGAGCACTCAAACTACAAGAATTCGACATCGTCATTGGATACCGGCCTGGGAAATCGCACCAAAATGCTGACACCCTAAGCCGTATTCCCATAGTGCCACTAGCAAGAGTAGAAACAAGGGCAAAGGAAAAAGAAATTGTCCTAAAAGGGCATGAAAGAGATCGAAAAGAAATTGAAAGATTAAAAATCAAACCACAAATGGAAAGTTTAAGGAAACTGGAGGGAGAAAAGCGAAAGTAGTCAGACAGAAAGCAAAAGTTTCGAAAGGGAAAACCATAAACGGAAAACAAAGGTTTTGAAAGAGAAATTGGAAGTGACAGTAAAAGGTCTTGGCGAGAAGACAAATGGCTAGAAGGACAGCAAGCAGAAGAAGATCAGAAAAGTAACAGATCTAGAAGCAGCTTTGTAATCAACGAGAAAGGTTTATTAACAGATAAGCAAGGAAAGCTAGTAGTCCCAAGGGAGTCAGTCAAAAGGATCTTACAAGCAAATCATGACCACATGTTAGTAGGACATTTAGGAATAGAAAAAACAATAGCCAGACTGCGAGAACAATACTTCTTCCCGCACATGCGACAAAACGTAACATAATACATCAAAAATTGCTTAAAATGTGCAAAACGCAAGGCTATGGGAGGAAGTAAAGCACCATTGCAACCTATGCCCCCAGCTGAAACGGTGTGGGAAAGACTTGCGATGGATATTGTGGGTCCAGTTCCAATAAGCGAAAAGGGACATAGGTACATTTTAGTCCTATTAGATTACGCCAGTCGTTGCGTTTTTTCAGTACCGATGAAAGATCATACTGCCCAAACAATTACTACAATCTTGGTTTATGATATTTACACAAAATATGGATCCTCCGAAGTAGTCCTAACAGATCAAGGGACTAACTTCCTGTCGTACTTAATCCAAGAAATTTGCAAAATGTTCAAGATCAAACAAATAAGAACAACGGCATATCACCCCTAAACGGACGGATTAGTAGAACGATTTAACAGAACCCTGTGTGACATGTTAGCTTGCTACGTGGGAAGTGAACCTGGAAATTGGGACAAATATCTCCCGTTCGTCACATTTGCTTACAACACAGCAAAGCAATCAACACTACAACAAACCCCCTTCGCCTTCTTCCTATTTTTTGGACACCCCGTGATCCCAAACGACATCAAAATAGACAGACGATACGAGACATACGAAGACACCAGTATAATGTACTCACATCAATGGAAGAAGGCTCAGCAACTAGCGAAGGAACACCTATTTCGGGCGCAGACAAGACAAAAAAGATATTACGACGAAGCAATTAAATACAACATTGGTGACTTTGTGTTACTAAAAGCCCCACCCACTGCCGGAAAACAGGTGGAATGGACCATTCAAATTACCAAAAATTATTCATCTCTCACTTACGAAATTCAAAACGCCGACAATGAAAAACTAAAATCAATAGTACAAGTCAACCGCCTAGAATTGCACGTCCCAGGAAATCAAGGAACAGACGGAACATCATGTGAGTTCAACAAACCGAGTAATGAGGCAGTACGAAGAGGTGCAGGAAGGCCAAGAAAACACATTAGTAACAACGAAAGAAAGCCTCCTCCTTAAATGCGTATATATCGAGCGACAGAAGAAGCGAAGAAACGGAGTTTCACAACATCACCACACCAAATATTTCCGGTCCTATACCAAATCATCCTGCGCCTACTAGAATGACGAATCCACGATAAAACTTACGGCAACGTAATGAAGTATCAAGATTCTAAAAAACCTTCAAATTTTGATTTCACAGATGGAACTGATAATAATATTCATCCACTTACTAACCATTATTCCATCAACGTATCTCATCTATTCAACCGTATGCGACTGTAACAATGTAAAGACCAGAGGAATTTTCGATATAGAAGCACCATATTACTGCAACAACAAGGAAACAGATACAGCACACTTACCCAGAATACCCACGCTGTACACGTTAAAAACAACGCAGAAACCAGCAGCTTCTTGGAAAGGCTGGACATGCAAACAATGGATAAAACGAAGAAAATAACAGTATGGTCGATTCAACAAGAAGTTATGTTCTTATTAAACACACCTCTCGAAGATTCAGATATTGGTAAACGTCTATACAGCATCTCGTACGCCTGGGGACCAATAAAAATGAGATTTCCACAACCAATCAAAAAAGACGAAAAAGGACAGTACATAATTTATAACGCCACGATACATATAATCTACAAACCCGGATAGAGCAACCCGATGAAAGCTCACTTTCGTTTTGAAAACGATGACCCACTTCCATTGGGGTCAGAATTTGAATACATGGTTGACCAAGCAATACGAATGCAAAACAGCGATATTTGTATCACCGAAGGAGAAACAAATCGACTGGTTGCAGCCACTTGTTCTGAATAGTCTACACGGTGGATATTAGACCAGCAAAATTACCGATTAATCGCACAGGAATCACATCTTTGCATAACGCTTGGATCATCCCAAAACATCATTCTAACAGAATGTAGGGATGATGAAAATGGTGCAACACAACAATGGATTTTTGAAACTGTGAATACTAATCCTAAAATCCAAGAAAACTTCCCGGATACAACGTTAGCGGAAATGCAGGAGATACAACAAGAACAGCGAAGAGCGATCACAACAACGATTAATTCGCCGATATTCGGAGGAATTTTAAAAACTAATCACGGCAGCGGAAATATAATCTGGGACATGATTGCCTGGGGATTGTTGAAAAATGGGAAAGCACCGAGTGAAAAGTGTCTGACTCATCACGGAATAAACAAACAGATAACACTAGAAGATTGCGACGCAGATTGGACCAAATGTCAAGAAGAACTAAGAACAGTGGTAACCAGTAATGACCCATTGGTGCGATCACAAACTACAGTTGCTAACTGCAGCAGAACAACAGAACGAGGACAAGCTTTCGAATATACCTCTGATTTCACCATCAGACCGTTCAACACGAACAACAGTGTTAAAGCCCACACAACAATGCTCGTCCTCCAGGAATGCGCCAACACAAGCTCAATCTGGGGCACATACGAACACACAGGACAACTCATGGCAACAGATAGAACTGGATTATACTCACCTTCATCAGATAGGAAGTGCTTAACACAAAGAGTAGGATGTGTGAGCCTGGGGCATTGTCACAGCTCCAGTAAAAAACCACACTTTAGCTTTGAATATCGCAACCCACATCAAATAAGGACACTTTCAGCGGCAGCCCTTATAGCGCTACATACTCAACGGCGTATAGTGGAATGGAACCCGATATGGAAAGTGACTACAGTGTTGACTTTACAATAGGATATGACAGTGACGAATAACTATCTTCAATATGAACCTCCACAAAAACGCAACAAGCCGGACGACCAACAAAAGGAAACGGAAGCATGCAAAAACTGTCGGATGAAAACGATAGCATCCATATCGGCATCCCGAGCAGAAAAAATCCAGCTGCGAAGGCAAGCTATGATAGACCTGGAAGATGGAAAACTTTCATTATCGATGATGGGAGCTCCTTTATGGATGATAAGAAAGTGCATCCAAAATAAAATGCAATCACAACAAGGTTGGCCAAGACAGAAGATGGCTACATTCCTTAACGAGAGATATGAAAAAGAACAAACGCTACTCCATACAAGCGTAAGAAGAAGTAGGTATGATATTACAGACCTTTTACTTTCCTTCGGAGCAAACCCGGAAATCCTTTACCATGGAAAAACAATCGGTCATACCGCAATAACCCTAAATGATCTACTCTTACTACGGATCCTGAAACATAACAATTGCGAATTTACAGCTCGCGATTACAACGGAGAAACCCCCTTAATGCTGGCAATTTCATACGAAAACCTAGAGTGTGCGAAGTTAATATGGTCACCAACTAATATTAACATTGATACACATCAGGGCAAAACCGTTTTGCATTACCTAGCCATGTATGGTTTAGAAGACCTTGAAACCATAATTTGCGCCAAAAGAATTATCTACATAAACCAACAAGACACCTCAGGTGAAACCGCTCTACACGTAGCAGTCGGATTCAATCGAATCGACATGATTGAAATATTACTGCTACACGGAACAGACGCATGGATAAAAGACTCCCATGGGCGCACGGCGAGATCAAAACCATGCAGTAAAAGAGCGCAAGCCATCCTCGAAAAATGGGAACAGAACGGTAACCCCTTGACTAAAACTAGAAGAAAAGAAAACCACCAATACAGCCGCAAGGGGAAGGAACAAATCAACATAGCCGAAATACCGGGCAGAAAGAAAAGCAAGAATCCATGAAGAAAAGAAAGGAGAAACTACGCCAGCAATCTTTTTAAAAAACACATATAACTCTTTTTCATAAATTTTTGTTGAAGGAATAAGTTTTATTATTCAACCATAGCAACAACTGTAGCCGGTGACGGAAAATGCAAATTGGAGGACTAATTCTTATTATCAAAGAAGGGAAGGAATGTAACAAGCCCAAAGGCTAACCAAAAAGAGCCACACCTATTACATCACTCAAGCGTTTCACAAGTGAAAGTGAACGTATCTCCTCTCTCTTCACCTTCAATATTTGTGTTCTGTAGTAGTAAAAATACTGCATATTTTGTAGCTTGTATTTTGGAGTTGTTTCGGCAACTCACTGCAAATACACGGGATTTGGAAACTTTACACTATAACACTAGATTCATATCGAATACACGTATATTTCATACCGTTTGAATGTAGATCATGAAACTGATTCTATAACACTATATTCACATTGAATACACGTATATTTGATGCTCTTTGAATGTAGATATTGAAACTCACTGTATCACACTATATTCACATTGAATACAGGTATATTTGATGCTGTTTCAATGTAGATATTGAAACTCACTGTATCACACTATATTCACATTGAATACACGTATAATTGATACTGTTTGAATGTAGATAATGAAACTGATTCTATAACACTATATTCACATTGAATACACGTATATTTGATGCTGTTTGAATGTAGATAATGAAACTCACTGTATCACACTATATTCACATTGAATAGACGTATATTTGATGCTGTTTGAATGTAGATATCGAAACTAAATGAATCATACTATATTCACATTGAATACACGTATATTGGATACTGTTTGAATATAGATCATGAAACTTATTCTATAACACTATATTCACATTGAATACACGTATATTTGATGCTGTTTGAATGTAGATATTGAAACTCACTGTATCACACTATATTCATATTGAATACACGTATATTTGATACTGTTTGGATGTAGATCATGAAACTGATTCTATAACACTATATTCACATTGAATGCATGTATATTTGATACTGTTTGAATGTAGATCATTTAACTGATTCTATAACACTATATTCACATTGAATAGACGTATATTTGATGCTGTTTGAATGTAGATATTGAAACTAAATGAATCACACTATATTCACATTGAATACACGTATATTTGATACTGTATGAATGTAGATCATGAAACTGATTCTATTACACTATATTCACATTGAATACACGTATATTTGATGCTGTTTAAATGCAGATATTGAAACTCACTGTATCACACTATCATTACATTTAATACACGTATATTTAATACTGTTTGAATGTAGATTATGAAACTGATTCTATAACACTATATTCACATTGAATAGACGTATATTTGATGCTGTTTGAATGTAGATATTGAAACTAAATGTATCACACAATATTGACATTGAATACACGTATAGTTGATGCTGTTTGAATGTAGATCATGAAACTGATTCTATAACACTATATTCACATTGAATAGACGTATATTTGATGCTGTTTAAATGTAGATATTGAAACTCACTGTATCACACTATATTCACATTGAATACACGTATATTTTATACTGTTTGAATGTAGATCATGAAACTGATTCTGTAACACTATATTCATATTGAATACACGTATATTTGGTACTGTTTGAATTTAGATCATGAAACTGATTCGATAACACTATATTCACATTGAATACACGTATATTTGATGCTGTTTGAATGTAGATATTGAAACTCACTGTATCACACTATATTCACATTGAATACATGTAGATTTTGTAAAGTTTCCAATACCTCGTGTATTTTCAGTGTGTTGCCGAAACAACTCCGAATTAGATGTTACAATCATGCTGTATTTATACTACTAAAGGATACAAATTATGTAGGTAAAGTGGGAGGAGATACGTTCACTTTCACTTGTGAATCGCTTGAGGAATGTATGAGGTGTGGCTTCCTTTGGATACCCTTTGGGCTCGTTACATTCCTTCCCCTCTTCAGTAAGAAGAATTGGTCCTCCAATTTGCATTTTCCGTCACCGACTACAATTGTTGCTATGGTTGAAAAATAAAACTTGTTCCTTCACCCAAAATTTAGAAAAAAGGGTTGTATGTGATTTTAATAAGGTTGTTGGTGTATTGTCTTCTTTCTATTCTTCTTTTATTCTTGCTTTTCTTTCTGCCTGGTATTTCGGCTATGTTGATTACGGCTTGATCATTTTCCTCGCGGCTGTATTGTTGGTTTTCTTTTCTTGTAGTTTTAGCCAGGGAATTACTGTTATGTTTTAGTTTCCATTTTTGGAATATGGTTTGCGCTCTTGTGCTGCATGTTTCTGATCCAGCCACGCGTCCATGGGAGTCTTTTATTCTTGCGTCTGCTCCGTGTAGCAGTAAAAGCTCGATCATGTCGATTTGGTTGAATCCGGCTGCTACGTGTAAGGCGGTTTTGGCTGAGTCGTCTTGTTGGTTGATATTGATGATTCTCTTTGCGCAAATTTGGGTGGCCAGGTCCTCTAGGCCATACATGGCTAAATAATGCAGAACGGTTCTGCTGCTTGGTGTTGTAATGTTAATGTTAGTTGGTGTCCATATTAACTTCGCTTGTTCTTGATTTTCGTGTGAGATTGCCAACATAAATGGAGTTTCTCCTTTGTAAATGCGAGTTGTAATTTTCGGCTGCTGCGATATGGCCAATTGTTTTTCCGTGTTAGAGTATCTCTGGATCCGCTCCGAAGGATAGTAAAAGGTCGGTAATGTCGTACCTTCATCTTCGTACGCTGGTCTGTTCCTCTTCGAATCTTTCAATGAGGAATGTGGCCATCTTCTGTCTCGGCCAACCTTGTTGCATTTTGAATTTATTTTGGATGCACCTTCTTATTACCTGCATTGGAGCTCCCATCATCGTTAATGAAAGTTTTCCGTTTTCTAAGTCTATCATGGCTTGTCTTCGTAGTTGGATTTTTTCTGCTCGGGCTGCTTATAGTGATGCTTTCGTTTTCATCCGACAATTTTTGCATGCCTCTGTTTCCCTTTGTTGGTCGTCCGGCTTATTCCGTTTTTGGGAAGGTTCACACTGAAGATAAGTGTCACTGTCATTTCCTAATATAAGATCAATACTGTAGACACTTTCGCAATCGGGTGCTATTCCACTATACGCCGTTAATCCCTCGTTATCACCTTCACTGGATTCACTGCTGTCATTCAGTTTTTCTTCATTTCTGAAAAAGTTGATCTTCTTTGTTTCTACCTCTCCGCTCCATCCTATGTATCGCACTATTTTCTTGTTCTTATCCGCATTTTTCGCACTTTCTTTTGCTCTGTAGT
The DNA here is from genome assembly GCF_022539665.2 of Daphnia carinata. Classification (NCBI taxonomy): domain Eukaryota; kingdom Metazoa; phylum Arthropoda; class Branchiopoda; order Diplostraca; family Daphniidae; genus Daphnia; species Daphnia carinata. Next base: position 8,743,322 of record NC_081334.1, read on the forward strand.
CCTGTTGCTCATCCTCACCTTCGGTATCGATAATAGTAATTAGCTCGTATATCCTCTTCGTCTCCTGATGGATGATGGTTACTTCCATTGTGTTATCCTGAGTGGTATTCTTATAGGCCAATTTGCGATGAATTGTTGGTTTTTAGTGCACACTTGGCTTTGCAAAACTTTGTTGGAGTTATGCCGTTGAGACACTGGGAAGAGTTTAGTTTATGCATTTTGCAAAATCTTGCTTATTCATAGATGTTCATGTTGTTTTTCATAAGTTCTTGTTTCTCTGTTTCTAATTCGATAACAGGTTTGTCTTTGCATTTAATGTTCCATTTTCTGTTTCATACCCTTTTTGGGTGAAATTGTTTCTACGCCTTGTGTTGCGCTGACATTTGGATTTATCGCAGGGCGAATCGACGAATATCCTGTTTGTTTTGAACTTTCTTTATTCCTTTTTATTGTCATTTTCTTATAGGGGCTCTTGCGTTTTTATTTTTCTTTGTGACTTAGTTTCGGTCGTTCTCTGGTACGTAACACTGTTTGATTTGTTGTTCTGCTCGTGGTTTGTGATGCCAAATTTCGATTTTAACTACTGTTGGCGGTATCGGCGACAAGTTGAAACCGCGTTGTCTAGCATTGATAAGGCGCTATATCCCACTCCTGAGAGTCATTTCCAGCGGTTTCATCCCAAGGATCAGCAAATGTTTTTTTGACTCATTTCAATTTTACTTTTCTGTTGCGAATTTTATACATTTTAAAAACGAACGCCCATGGATCAATGACTACTATTAATTGTATGTTTTTTTTAAGATAATAATAATAATCCGATTTCTTATTCAGGAACCATCCTGGGTATGCGCGATATCGCGTCTGTTACCCATTGAGATTCGCTCGCTTTCTCTGGTGGTTGGAATAGGGGATTGATATTTTCCATCCTACTCCGTTTTTCTCCTGGTTGGTGAAGGAGTTTCTCCAGCGCGAGCACGATGAAGAGATGTTGCCGCTCACAAGAATTTTTGAAAAACATTTTGATTTTGAGCATAATTATATGGATACTGATGCTCCTGATGATTTTGTTATTGATTTTTGATTTTGTTAGTTTTTTAGTTGTGTTAGTCGGGAATAAAAATGTTATGCTGATGTATGCAGGTGAGTATTCTGCATGCATGTATTTATAGTTGTTTTTAACATCTCGTATAGTTTCCTTGTCGTTTCCGTCGGGAAAATTAGGTATGTTAGCGGTATACCGACAACTTTGTAGCCTTGTGGTGTGATGTCCCGATCTGGTTTGTTGAGGAATGATATCTCGATTTGTCGATTCGTGTCATAGGGACGGCTGGTGTTTTCGTGTTCCGGCATTCTTGGGAGTTCCAGATATCCGCTTCCTTTAATCAATGCTTGTGAGTATGAGCTATATGTTGTCCTATCTCCCCACACTATTGTGTTTTGATTTTGAATGAAGTGTCCTTCCTGCTGGGTGGTGTTTAATGGTCCAAAAGGGCTTTCAATGGGATCATCTGGCTTTTCTTGTCGTAGCGTGATTTGTTCTGCTACACAGTTGAGGGTGTGGTATTGTTTTATGGCATACCATTGCCCTTCGCGTGTTGGAGTGGCTATAAAACTCAGTCCTGCTGGTCCGGTCTGCATGTTGTTATCGCCACACATCTTGTCGTTCACCATTTTCCAGCATTCCAGTGGGGTTATTAGTTTAGTTTCTTATGAATATATTGTGTAAAAAGATCCAATCCAAAATGATCCTGTTATTTTCTTCGTTTTTATCCATTGTTTGCATGTCCAGCCTTTCCAAGAAGCTGCTGGCTTCTGTGTTGTTTTAAAGTGTACAGCGTGGGTATTCTGGGTAAGTGTGCTGTATCTGTTTCCTTGTTGCTGCAGTAATATACACGTGTTCCTTCGCTAGTTGCTGACCTTTCTTCCATTGATGTGAGTACATTACACTGGTGTCCTCGTATGTCTCGTAACGTCTGTCTATTTCGATGTCGTTTGGGATCACGGGGTGTCTTCCAAAGAATAGAAAGAATGTGCTTTGTTGTAGTGTTGATTGCTTCGCTATGTTGTAAGCAAATGGGACGAACGGAAGATATTTGTCCCAGTTTCCAGGTTCATCCCCCTCGTAGCAAGCTAACATGTCACATAGGATTCTGTTAAATCGTTCTACTAATCCGTCCGTTTGGGGGTGGTATGCTGTTGTTCTTATTTGTTTGATCTTGAACATTTTGCAAATTTCTTGGATTAAGTACGACAGGAAGTTAGTCCCTTGATCTGTTAAGAGTACTTCGGGGGATCCATATTTGGTAAAAATATCATTAACCAAGATTGTAGCAATTGTTTGGGCAGTCTGATCTTTCATCGGCAATGAAAAAACGAAACGACTGACGTAATCTTATAGGACTAAGATGTACCTATGTCCCTTTGCGCTTATGGGAACTGGACTCACAATATCCATCACAAGTCTTTCCCACACCCTTTCGGCTGGGGGCATAGGTTGCAATGGTGCTTTACTTCCTCTCACAGCCTTGGGTTTTGCGCATTTTAGGCAATTTTTGATGTATTCTGTTACGTTTTGTCGCATATGTGGGAACAAGTATTGCTCTTGAAGTCTGGCTATTGTTTTTTCTATTCCTAAATGTCCGGCTAACATGTGATCATGGTTTGCTCGTAAAATCTCAGTGACTAACGTCATAGGGACTACTAGCTTTCCTTGCCTATCTGTTAATAAACCTTTTTCGTTGATGATAAAGTTGCTTCTAAATCTGTTACTTTTCTGGCTATCTTCTTGTATTTTTATCATTAATTTTTGGCAATATTTATCTTCTTGCTGTTGTTCTAGCCATCTGTCTTCTCTCCAAGACCTTTTACTTTCACTTCCAATTTCTCTTTCAAAACTTTTGCTTTCCTCTTTATGATTTTTCCTTTCGAAACTTTCGCTTCCTGTCTGACGACTTTCATTTTCTCTCTCAAGTTGGTCTTATATCCTTAATCTTTCAATTTGTAGTTTGTTTCTTAATCTTTCACTTTCTTTTCGATTTCTTTCAAGCTCTTTTATGACAATTTCTTTTTCCGTTGCCCTTGTTTATACTCTTGCTAGTGGCACTATGGGAATGCGACTTAGGGTATCAGCATTTCGGTGTGACTTCCCTGATCGGTACCCAATGGCGATGTCAAATTCTTGGAGTTTTAATGCCCATCTAGCTAATCTTCCTGCGGGTTCTGTCTAGTTCATTTGCCATTCCAAAGGTCCATGGTCTGTAAATACGATAAATCTGCGTCCGTATAAATATGTTCTAAATACTTCCTTCACATGGATGATTGCGTAAGCCTCTTCCTCTGTGGTTGACCACTTGGCCTCGCGGTCGTTCAGATGTTTAGAGCTATACGCTATGAGGACTTCCGCGCCGTCTAATTCACATGGGGTTCCTGTACGTCGGACTCCGCTGAATCCGCTGATTGAGGTAGAGTCTGTATCTGAGCCAAGACTGCTCCTATTCCGTATCCTGAAGCATCCGTGTAGATGATAAATTCGCTCGTGAAATCTGGATACCCTAGGATAGGTCTAGTTATGAGACAGTTCTTGATACAGTCAAAAGCGTTCTTTTGTTCCTCTCCCCATTTCTACTCGGCTGATTTTCTCGTTACCGCTGTCAGTGGGTGGGCTTTATCAGCAAAAGCCCGGATGAATTTTCTATAATAGCTAGCCAGACCTAAAAATGAGCTCAATTCCTTCACGTTTTTGGGAGCTGGGTATTTAATGATTGCTTCTAGCTTTTTAGTACTCGGTGTTATTCCTTTTTTCGAAACAGACAGCTCGCTCTCTCTCTCTTGCCATCGAGTTTATTCGAGACTGATGAATGATGAGTGATGAACGGTGAGAGTATATACAGAATATGACGATGTACATGAGACGCGTGTGGTACCTGAGAAGGATCAGCATGGTTAGGAACGATAGGGGAAAAGACAGTAAAGTATAAGTCTACCTGAGAAACCAGAAAGCTTATCGGGTAATTTGTTTAACACACACACACACATGCACAGAGCATACAATACAGATAGCTGAGACCTGCTAGGCTTCGAGAAAGATGGGAAAGAGTAAAGGGAGTCGCACTCACGACAGTGAAATTCTCCAGAAAGAGCAGAGTTACCTAAATGGCATCAAAGAACTAACGCAACATGGTCGAATAACAGACGACATTTATAAAGATGAAAGGAGGGGAATAACGACAGGAGGGGTAGGCGTAGGTGCCAGATTAAATTATTGCGATTTCGTGGAAACAAGTATGGATAACTTTTTTCTTTGTGCTGCTAAGTCGTATGCATTCTGGAACCTTTCAATGATGGTCACCTTGCTCTTCAACGCAGTTTCCATGCCATTCTAGGGCATCACCATTTAATCTGTTGGAGAAGAATCGTATTTTTTGGTCGTCGTCCCCGTTGTTGTTACGTGCTACATGTTCTGCGTCCTTCAGCCATCCTGTTATAAGCTTATCAGTACTTTTTCCTAAAAAACGGAATTGACTTTTTGTCTTCTCTCGAAAATAATTCTCCTAGCGCTTTTACAATGGGTTGAGTTGTGGATTCGTCAGCATCTGTTGTGTCTCGATCAATTCTCGAAGTTTCTTTGTGTGAAGGTCCCATTTCGATTTTTTGTTTGGTATTTTGTTCTAGTCGAAGGAGGTTATCGTTTTGGATCTCGATTTGGTTGTTTAGGTCGTTGTTGAGTTGCTGCAGCTCTGTTATTTGTTCTGATTCTAATTCGTAGTGAAGGGATTTGTCTCCTTCTGTTAATTAGGTTAGGTCGTGTATTTCGCTCACTAGTTTTGTTATCGCTCCTGGTTCGTTGGTGATGTCTAAGTCTTCGGTTTCGGCGAATGTTACCCGTTGCTTTCTATATTCTTTTATCCTGTTCTCCAGATACTCGATTTTTTCGTCTCGGTCCCCTGTCTGTACGTTGGTCGTTTGTAATTCTTTTTCAAGATTTTTGTTCTTTGTAGTAATATCTATCAGGCTTCTTTGTAAACCGGCTTTTTCGGTTAAGGTTTTCTCAAGGATTTCTTTCGTTTCTTTTGCTTCTGTCTGAAGTTGTTTGTTTGTTTCTAAGGCTGCTTTTATCTGTTGTTCGACGTCTTCTAACCTCGTAACCAGTTGTTTTCTTTCACTTTCAAGTTTGCTAATTATTTCTTGTCCTTCTTTTTCAACAGCTATGTTGTTTTCTTCTTTTTTTCGTAAAAGGTTTTGCAATTGGTTCTCTGTTGCTGTGGCGGTTTCAAGGCTAGTTTCTAATTCGCTGATTCGATTGGCAGATTTTTCAAGGGAGTTTTTGAGTGCTTCGTTACTTTCTTGGAGTTGCTCAAGAGAACTACTTAGGGTGTATTTGGAACTTTTTGCCTTTTTCTTGTTGCTATCTAGCTGTTTTCGCAAGCTTTGTAATTCGTAGTTTAGGTCAAACGAATATTTCTTCTCTGCAATCTGCGCAAGTACTAATTCTTTTTGCAAGACATTGATTGTACCAAACAGGAATTTTTTTTCTTTACCATGCACAATGCTAATCTGTTGTAATAAACTGTCAAGGTTTTTAGTATTCCCACCGAAGGACTCTACGTGATTTTTAAATGTCTTTGTGGTGTTTGTAATACTTTCTGCTGTTATACTACTTGTGAATATAGTATTATAGAATCTTGTGAATATAGTGTTATAGAATCAGTTTCACGATCTACATTCAAACAGCATCAAATATACGTGTATTCAATGTGCATATAGTGTGACACAGTGAGTTTCAATATCTACATTCAAACAGCATCAAATATACGTCTATTCAATGTGAATATAGTGTGATACAGTGAATTTCAATATCTACATTCAAACAGCATCAAATATACCTGTATTCAATGTGAATATAGTGTGATACACTGAGTTTCAATATCTACATTCAAACAGCATCAAATATACGTCTATTCAATGTGAATATAGTGTGATATAGTGAGTTTAAATAACTACATTCAAACAGCAACAAATATACGTGTATTCGATGTGAATATAGTGTTATAGAGTGAGTTTCAATATCTAAATTGAAACAGCATCAAATATACGTGTATTGAATATGAATATAATGTGATTCAGTGAGTTTCAATATCTATATTCAAACAGCATCAAATATACGTGTATTCAATGTGAATATAGTATGATACAGTGAGTTTCAATATCTAAATTGAAACATCATCAAATATACGTGTATTCAATGTGAATATAGTGTTATAGAATCAGTTTCATGATCTACATTCAAACAGCATCAAATATACGTGTTCAATGTGAATATAGAGTGATACAACGAGTTGAAATATATACATTGAAAGACTATCAAATATACGTGTATTCAATGTGAATATAGTGTGATACAGTGAGTTTCAATATCTACATTCAAACTGCCTCAAATATACCTGTATTCAATGTGAATATAGTGTTATAGAATCAGTTTCATGATCTAAATTGAAACAGCATAAAATATACGTGTATTCTATGGAATATATTGTGATACAGTGAGTTTAAATAACTACATTCAAACAGCATCAAATATACGTGTATTCAATATGAATATAGTGTGATACAGTGAGTTTCAATATATACATTAATACAGCATCAAATATCCGTGTATTCAATGTGAGTAGTTTTATAGAATCAGTTTCATGATCTACATTCAAACAGTATTAAATATACATGTATTCAATGTGAATATATTATGATACAGTGAGTTTCAATATCTACATTCAAACAGCATCAAATATACGTGTATTCAATGTGAATATAAACTTCAACCCATTACCCTTTCGAAAGAGATCTACCCGTTCTACACGCAACTACGTACCCCTGAGTCAAGTAGATAACCCCGAAACTATTATACGATCCAAGCGGATACGTGTCCAAGAAACCGACAGAACAAACCTATCCTTTGTAGATAAAATTGCTAATTTTTTTTCACCAAAGAAATCGACAAACCAGTCTAATTTAACAATAAACTGCGAAGCTCCAAACGGAGAGTATACTAAGATAGAGCCCATAACTACCGAACTAAGCCCTATTGTTCCGGCAACACAGACCGCCCTTATTCTTGAATCACTTAGCATAAGCGAACCCCCCAAAATCCGTCTAGGAATTGGCGAGGAAGACCAAACACAACTCAACACCCCGACAGATAATTCGGTTCTGGAAGAAACCAAACCGGTCAATAAGATCAGCATAGAACATAACGAAACCATCATACCCCACCACGATTTAGTCGACAATCACACCACACAAGAAACGGACGGAACTATCAGTGAAAACCTAACAAAAAACAAAATACCTGTCACTCCACACTCTTCCCCTACCACCCCCGACTCATTCTTCGAGTTGGTCGATCGCCTCTCAGGTCACCTCCACATTGCACCACCAAATACCAAGACACCACCGGCAAATATGCCATCACACACGCTCAACTCCACGTTAGAAGTCATTAACAATCCTATACCTTTTGTACCTTACGTCGTCACCATCAAATACTTACCGTAAAATCGAACGACGAAAAGGCAGGGAAGCTATCACCATGCTGAACCAACAACAAAATTTTTCGGCAAGCCCCGCCGTTCGCTTCGATCGTTGGATTAAACTCTTCGACAACGTCGTGGATATGTCCAAGTGGGACAATTCCGAAATTATCAACATGCTGTCAACTAAAATGTCGGGCGAAGCTTACGACTTATTGCAGAATATCTATGAATCCAGCGATACTTACGAGTACGAAGACATAAAAAAACTCTTCCAAGAAAATTACCACGGTTCCGAAGACATCGACTTTTATCAAAGCCAGTTTGACGAAATTCAACGGAAACCAAAAGAAAACATTTTAAATTACGCCTATAGATTAAAAACTCTCTATAAACGAGCTTATCCCTCTAACTATCAAGAAACGCCAGAAGAACAAACAACTCAATTAAGACTACTTCGGCAAAAATTTCTGCAAGGGCTCGAACCTGAACTACAAAACATTGTAAGGCACAAAATGGTGTCTAGCTTCGAAGAATTGGTGTCTATCACACAGAAATACGCCAAGCGCGTCCACTCGGAAACGATAGAAAAAGACAAACGAATATTTGTCAATGCAGTGACTAATACACAAAACGATACAGCGATATTACAAGCAATCGAAAAGGAAAGTGACCACATTAACTCAATCGCCTCCACCCTGAAGATAGCCACCACGAAGCCCACTCGACAAGAAACAAACACATCTCCTGATTTAAACAACAAAATCGACCGCCTAACGGATGTCATTACAAATCTCGGCAACCTCATGAGAACAAACTTCCGCCAAGAGAATGGAATCCGCCAACCAATAAGAAGCAACTCCAATTATTCCCCAAACCAATCAAAACAAGTCAGTTTCTCAAACCCCGCCCCACGCAACACTTTCACTCGCCAAGGCCAAACAGGCGGATTCTGCCAGCCATTCACAAACGCCTTCGGCCAAGGCGACGAAAATATCTCAGGTCAGCAACGTCCCCAACAAAACAGGTCAATGCAAAACGCCGTAGGGTGCTCCAACTGCGGTCTCACTAACCATAGCACCGATCTTGCTTTCGATATTTAAAACGGCAGACAACACCAGGTACGCCATCTACCTGTTACGTTTGCCAACAGCTGGGCCATATAGCAAAGTTCTTGTCCCAATAAAAGAAACTTAATAAGGCCCAACGAAACTAACGACTCTATGAATCAGGGAAACGAATAAGGGCCGGCCATAGAGAGGGGTCGTCGGAGAATAGGTCAGTAAGCTCTGAACTGTTACCATCAGTTGCAAAAATTACAGCATTCAGTAAATCAGCAGCCCCACGACTTTCGGTAGAAATTCACGATATTCCATTCAAAGCATTGTTCGATACTGGCGCGACCAGAAGCCTATTACATATAGATATTTTTAATCAAATAGCGTCGGAACATCAACTAAGTTGCTCGGAGTCCGACGTAGAATTATACGATGTGCACAATAGGAAATGGACACCAACTCTCTCTTTTTGTTTTCCCAGAGTATGGATTTACCTGAGGGAATATTTATAGGCAATTTTATGGATGCTAGAAAAGATAGCGGGAAATATCAGATCGTCGTGGAAAATAAATCTAATAGGGCACATACTCTGCCGAGAGATAGTTCCATAGGAGAGGTAGAATTCTCTTGTCAACTGATAAGCAAAGTTTCATCAGGTCAAGAGTCTGCTTCCTAGGCGAATCCTCCGGACAAGGAGTGCGTGCCAGAACCAGATGTAGATCCCAAATATAAAAAAACCTTTGGCGGCACTTCTCAACGAATTTACCGACTTATTCGCGACAAAAGACTCTGGGCTAGGAAGTACAGGTCTAATAACACATGTAATCGACACAGAGGGAAAAGGACCTATTCGACTTCGACCTTACCGTGCAGGCCAAGGCTAAAAAGAGGAATTAGAGAAACAGATAAAAGAAATGTTGCAAGCAAACGTAATACGGCATTCCACGTCCCCATGGGCAGAACCAGTAATTTTGGTAGTTAAGAAAACAGGAGAAATTCGTTTTTGCATCGACTATAGGAAACTAAATAATTTAACAAAAAAAGACTCTTATCCACTTCCGAGAATTGATAGCACTCTAGACCGACTATACGGAAAGAAATTCTTTACAACTTTAGATTTGGCTTCAGGATATTGGCAGATCGAGCTAGAAGAATCATCTAAAGAAAAAACTGCCTTTATCGTAGAAAATAATCTTTATGAATTCATTAGAAAGCCTTTTGGATTGTGTAATGCGCCGGCTACCTTCCAACGATTAATGAACCATATACTTAGAGATGTAGCAGGACAAAAAGCTCTAGTATATTTGGATGACGTAATTATTTTTTCCGACTCCTTCGAAAGTCATCTAAGCGACATTCGCGAAGTCTTTTCTTTAATTAAAAACGCGGGACTAAAATTAAAACTCAAGAAATGTCAATTTATGAAGAAATCAGTAAATTAGCTTGGGCATGCTATTTCTACCGACGGCATCGGTCCCGACCCAGATAAAATAGACAAAATCGCCAACTATAAAATTCCAACCTCAGCGGAAGAAGTGCGATCGTTTCTAGGCCTAGCAGGATATTACCGGCGTTTCATCGAAAATTTCGGGGCAATTGCCCAACCATTGACCGCAAAAACCCATAAAAATGCATTAAACAAGCCCTTCGTTTGGACTGATGACGACCAAACAGCTTTCGAAAAACTCCGCACATGTTTAATCACTCCCCCGCTATTAGCCTACCCTAACATTGATCTCGTATTTTTATTATTCACCGATGCCTGCGATTATGGCATTGGCTCGGTCCTTTCACAGATACAGAACGGTGTAGAGAAACCCATAGCATACGCAAGTCGGCAACTAAAACCGGCTGAACAAAAATACGCCACAGTAGAAAAAGATGCATTAGCCGTTGTATTCTCTATTAAACATTTCCGACACTATTTACTAGATAAACCATTTACGGTGATTAGCGATCACCGCCCCCTTCAGTGGTTAGAAGAACAGAAAGACAACAACGGCAGATTAGGTCGTTGGCCTATCTTATTAGCCGGTACCAATTACAAAATTAAGTACCGGCCAGGCCGTGTGCACCAAAACGCCGATTGTTTGTCACGCCTTCGCGTCGCCAATATTCGTGAGGATAACGTAGAAATAGATATCATAGCTGGCCAAACAGCAGACCCGTTATGCCAAGCAATAAGGAAATATCTGGACGACGGAGTTCTTTCAGAAGAGAACGAAAAAAATATGCCAATTTGGGCAAAAGAAATTAATTTTTATCAAGTTACAAGCGGTGTGCTTTATAGAATAGAAACACCGACGGCAAAAAGCAAGAGAAATATTTTAAATCCCCAAGTTATTCTGCCCCTTACCTTACGTCGAGTAGTACTAAAACAAATGCATGACGAACCTATGTCAGGTCACCTTGCCTTCTTTAGAACCTATCTAAACGTTAAAAATAATTACTATTGGCCCACGATGAGAAAAGATATAAAAGAATACTGCTCTGCTTGTGAAACTTGCATCGCAAATACTAACTCCAACCTCAGAGCCTTCCTCTTCCCACATGAACTAGCTAAATTCCCATTTCAGATTATAGGAATAGATTTTTTACGCCCCATCCAACCAATATCCCCTAACGGAAATAACTGTATTTGCGTCTTCACCGATTACTTCACGAAGTACGTAATTGCTGTCGCCCTACCCGACGAAACTGCCCGTACCACGGCCGAATGTGTATATAAAAATGTTGTCTTGACCCATGGGCCCCCACTAGCTATCGTCTCAGATAGAGGACCGAATTTTACCTCCGGTCTCTTTAAATACTTTTGCAAAAAACTTAACATCGAACAAAGATTCACTACGGTATATAACCCGGCAAGCAATGGGGAAACGGAAAGATTTAACCGGACCCTCACGACTGTGTTAAGAAAAGAACTCGTAGACGGGCAACATCATAATTGGGAAGACGTATTGGGAGAAATCTGTTTTGCGTACCGAGCATCCGTTCATTCCTCCACCAAAGAGTCACCCTACTACATGATGCACGGCCGGGAGCACCAGTACCAAATGACCGATTCCGGAAGCACATCGCTACTCAAACTCGTGTAGAGGAACAATCCGATAGTGAAAACGACCTCGACCAGAATATTGTGGAACGAAGCGATGTTACGGATGATATAGAGCTAGAAAATAGTACGCCTCAGAGTGCGGTCACATTGGAACCAACGAGTGCAACCGTGTCAACCCCAGACGACGTGGTTCCCGAACACGTGGGCTATAACCCTACCGAAACCCCGAATGAAAACCTCCCACGGTTGCGTGCCAGGTCAACGATCCGGCCAAGGACACGTCTTATAGCAGAAATTTAAACTAAAATACGAACAGCAGTGCGGATTTGTGGTGGCCTTATAAACATCTTGTTTTGACCTTAGGAAAAAAACAATAAACTAATAAAAAAGGTTAAGTGCTACAGCAAACACTCAAGTGGGACCGTCGCGACCGTTTACAACCAGGATGCAACGCCTTAACAAGTTCATGAACTTTACGCCACATTGCAAGTGGGACGAAAAGGAGTATTTAAGCAACCCAAAAACGACGAACAAGCATCCACTTCACCTCCAGATCCAACAGAACAATCATGTCCGTTCAATGGGAACCCCTTACCGATGAAGACTGGAGCTTCATCGAAAACATCTGGAAGCAGGGGACCCCTTTAAACGGCACCATCAAGCTGGACAACTCAAACGACAACGACGAGACAGCCAGCCTGCCAGACGACCGCTCCCCGTCCGAGAAAATAGGCGAAAGCCTAACAGACTCGGACTTAGATGCTTACTTTTCAAACCCCGGCAGCCTGAACCACTTGGTCGAGGACGCATTCGGAAACACCGATTGGGGGAAGTTCCTGGCATTGGATCGCTATGTGACCCGTTTGAAGAACGGCACTAGCAACATAAAATGGACGCCGTTCGGCCTTCCTACCATGGAATGGCCACCTACTGATTTCATCCACAAAGCAAGGAAGGCGCTGGAGGCTCAGCCGAGCAACCTACCAGCAACCAGCCAAGGATGGCTGCCCACGGCCAGGGAAACACTACTAATATTTGTGTTTTCCATTATCATTGTATTTGTTGTCCTAAACATGTAATGTGCTGAATGATAACAATAACAAACAAAAAAAAACAAAAAAAAAACCCTCTTAACTTCCTTGGTCAAAAAAAAATTATAATAATAATAATAATAAATAAATAAATACAGTAATGATACAACAAAAACAAAACCAAAACGAAAACAAACAAGAAATAAACAAACAACGAAACAAACAAAAAAAAAAAAAAAAAAAAAAAGCAAAAAAAAAAACAAAGTGACTGCAACTACATAGACGATACATATATGAAAGCACGTATCGACTCCTTTTTCTTTTCCCACACTACCATTTCTTTCCGAACTTCTTTCTTTCTACCCCAGGGATACGCCGCGGGCAACAATATGGTGCGCCCTCTATGTTTCCCTCGCCTTCTCCATATAGCCATACGAACTAAGCACCTTACTGCCGGCTCCCCACGTCCCACGGTAAACCCATGTCCCAACTTTTTACACGCGTGACACGACGATCACGCAGACCTTCCCTCCCTTCCGCCATCTTGTATGATGCTCCGGATACAAACGGATAAAAGTTCCCCACGCCTCTTACTTCAACGAACTCTCCACTAGCCATCTCTAATAAACACACCCCCACCCCACCATGCCCTTCTTCACGCTCCCGCAATAATTAAAGTCACCCTCCCTTGCGTGCAGGCTACCCTCCAACAAACCTTTTACCCCCCCAACCACCCTCCCTTCCGCCCACCATTCAGGATGTTTAGTATACAAACGGATACAAGTCGAACACCCCCATTACTCAAACAAACCCTCCACTAGCCCCCACCCCAGCAGGTCCATCTTCACGCTCCCGCAAGAGTTTAAATTACCCCCCCCCCCCCTGCGTGTAAACTCCCCTCCAACAAACCTTCTTTCCCCCAAACACCCTCCCTTCCGCCCACCGTTCAGGATGTTTAGAATAAAAACGGATACAAACGGCGTACGCGAACGTACGTCACCGTAGCTCTGTACCACCTCTCCCTCTCTATTGTCTCTACCTTCTCTTCATGAATTTTTCCTTCCCCATCCTCTCTCCACAGCAGCATTGCCATGTTCCTCCTGTAATTCTTTAGCGCGACCAGTACCCCCAACCGCTGCCCCCCCCCCATATAAGCTAAGATATTTTAGACCCGATCAGATACAGCCTCATAAGGCTAAATAGCCCAAGATATTTTGTGTCCCTCATTGTTCCATACGTATATGTTACCCCCCTTCAATAATTGTATTAAAAGTAAAAGAGTACTGCCAAGAAATATGGTAGTTAAACGAAGATGTTTTTTATGGTTACGTAGATCATGCTGACCCTTATCACGCTGACGCTACTGCTCTCATCGGCAGGAGCATTCCAAACCACGACATGCAACTGCAATAACCCGACGGGAGTTGGACTTCTCCAATTCTCCGACGGTCTGTGCGAGCCTGCCACGCGCGCTCCTCACACTAAGGTGGACTACCGAGTAATGACCGAAAAAAAGGCAGCCTTCAACTTCCCTGGATATATCTGCGGCAGATGGAAATCAATCAAACACATCACAATCAATTACGTGGGACAAGCCATAATCGTCCCGGAACGCATCGCCATGGAAACAACAGCCGTAGAGTGCGATATCATGAGGCAGTCAAAGCGATGCAACGAGAGCCCAATGACCATATCAGAAAACAAATGGGTATTCAATCAAGAGCCAGACGACGTAGGATATTGGCTAAGGACCACTACTGCGGTCACCATCAACTGCATGTTGGAAGAAGTCGTCCTCTCCCGATCCGATGGAGGCGATATAATTACCACACCAATGGGAAAAGCCAACGTGTCGCACGGTTCAATATCTCATAATCACCTCACCTTATTCTGGATCGACACATATGGGAAAACAACCGATATCTCCCTCAGGCAAATAGAAAAAGGTGTAGGATACTGGTACGAATCATCAACAAACGGAACCTGGATTCTCCAAGATGACTCCAAACAACTAGACTTTCATGTACGTCGGATGTCACGTTGCCAGACAGTGAAATGCGACAAAAAGATCGACAGTTGGACCGTTGTTGGAGACAACCATTTATTCATCATCACATACCCGTTGGGCCCAGCCGCAGCCACCGTGCCTTCAATAATCAAAAACAGCACATCTAACGCGAACGACTTCCTAGACATCAACATCCGGCAAAACGCTAGGATCCAATATCTAGAAGATGCCGCCATCCGCCACGAGAACGAACTCATCCGAATCGTCCAGAGCATACAATGCGACCAGCGCCGCGCCAAACACGCACAAGCTGTTTCAACTGCTCAATACAATGGATGGTTGGCAGCCACACAACTGGGTCTCCGTCAGTGCGTGAAACTGATCGCAACCGGAAACATCGTCTCAGCCGTTCAATGCACACCCACAACGGTCACTTTCACGATGGACATCACCATTTGTGGGCCACAGCCGTGGTTCGGAAATTCTACCATCGGCCGATCCGGTTGGAAACTAACGGAGTTCACACCATGCTACTGGGCTGGTGGAATCGTTAATTTCAACGATAAACCGTATGCCTACCGTAATAACACGTGGCAACTGGTCGTAGCATCCGTCGTCGTTACGCAGCGTGACCTAGCCGACGCTTTCCGTTACCAAGACGTCGATTTCTACGAGTACCAGCATCAAACTAATCCCGCATATACAGATACGCTGGTTAGCCCCATGGATGTAATGGCCGATATTACAGCAGCCATGAATGAATATGCCGCGACTGGGCCAAATCTAAACACAGGAGCATCGGCAAACGTCGTTTCGGCAGCTGAAAAAGCCGGTCTCGGCACTTTTACCAATTGGTTCAAGAATTTTAAAGTCTACTCGTTTATCATTCTACTTATCGCTGTCTTCCTTTTACTCGCTCGCGGCTGCTATGCCCTCGGACGTGAGGTACCGTGGTTTGATATGGTTTAATGTGGTTTAATATGGAAATGTTGTTGTAAACGCGCCCCCCTCCTACAGCAGTGTACCGACCGCAGAATAACCGCCCAAGAGAACCCTAAATTTCTTTTGGATTGCAGGACGCAATCTGGTATGACGGGGAGCGATGTAACGAATCGTCTAGCGAAGCCCCTTCTTACCCTCTCTTTTTCAAATAGACTAGAATTTTATAACTGTAGCCTTTTTTTTTACTTAAAGCCTTCATTTACTAACCTAGTTTTAAGACACCTTTAAAAATATAATAAATAACGAAGACATGTCCCGGTACGTCGGCTAAAAATAGATTTATTTTGGTTGGTCTGAGATTGCCCGAAATGGACTAAAGTTGCCCGACTGATTTTTAGCTATCGTTCAAATTCGTCCGATACCGTCCGAAATTGCCCGCCTATACCTCTCCAGGGCGCCCAAAATCGCCCGATACCGCCCGATATCGCCGTCTATCTTTTAACACTGTCCCATAGGATGATTAACGTATAAAAAGCCATCGACAACTCGCAGTAGTTAGTCGTCCCTTGAGAGAGCTATCTCGTGTGTACCTCAGCATCCTTCTTAGCCGCTACCTCTTCCGCACAAGTTGAGCGTAAGTCCCCTTCTGGGTAATATTCGCTACTTGTCTTAGTTGCTCCTTAGTAGTCTATGCCCAAGTAAGTGTTACGTAATTTTATGGATTGGCGGAGAAAAAGGCCCAGACGAAAAAGGCCCGGACGAAAAAGGCCCGCAAAAAAGGCCCATACGAAAAAGGCCCACACGAAAAAGGCCCACTTTTTTCCAAATTTAAAAGTGGGCCTTTTTCTCCGCTCAAATTCCATGTTCCTACAAATTTTATATTTGTTTCCAAAATGTATTTCAACTTCCTATTCCGTGGAAGTTGGAATGTACAAAGGTTGCTGAAACCGTTACGTTCTATAAGGTTTGCCGAGCTCAAACAATGTTAGCGTATGTACGCTAGTTAATCTTTGATTATTTTTTCGGTAGCAATCTAATTTCGGATTATGTTAGTATTTATATATTGCTAATATCCCGTTAAATAAAGTTCATTTTTCACAATTTTTGTTTATTGAACTACTATCGCTTCTTCAAATATAATATAAGAAATAAATGTTTTTCGCACTTAGCCTTGTTCTGTGCACCTTTTTTGATCATTTCGCAAAACCCCAGTTCATCTCCCTTATAACTTCCCTTTGTCGATACTTATGCCATAGGTAAAGACCACTGATTCGTTGTGAATACGGAAATTGAATGAGTTCCGCGGGGCTTTTGTGGTTGCTGGGAACAAAGATATATTTCGAAGTAGGAAAATCGGCAACTATGCGGGATGAGAAGATAGCGCAAATATCCTTGGAATAAAAATTTGCCGTTTTTAACTCAAAATTATATTGATTCTGCATATGGCATGATATGCAAAATCCCATATTAGATTATAGTTTAAATGATGCTTTTTTTTAGGCCCAAAAACGCCCTCGTAGCCCCATTTATAGTCGCGTACATGAGAGCCAAAGTAGCCCCATTTATTACTGGCCCTCTCGACTGTCCGGAAACTTTTGCCAGCTATTTTAAAGGGCCTTTCCCGTGAAAGAAAAATTCCCCCCAAGAAATCATGTATAAAACTAATCTTAAGGAAAAATTTCATTTTCAGAATCATCTATGTCCGATGATTAGTATATTTTTAAGAGTTTAAAGAAAAACCGGTTTTTCCATAAGCCGCTCTCGGCTGTCCGGAAACTTTCGGCAGGTACTGTATGTACCAGCCGTCCAATCGGTGGAGGAAAGACACAAGGAAATAAGTCCTTAACCACCCGTTCGGATGACACGGATACAATCAGCGGAAGAGAAAAGCGAGTTGGAGTCAAAGAGGAAGCGGACTCAGCAAAGACTATTGGCTGAGGCCAAGGCTGAGCAAAAACTAAGTATCCATACAAATTCGGCTAAGACTAAAGCTCCTATTCTTTCACAGGCACCTGTCAGTTGTACAGTGGTAGCGTCCGAACGAGTGGCTAAGACTAAAGCTCCCGGTCTTTCCCAAACAACTGCCAATCATACGGTGGTACTAGCCAAACCAGCGGCTAAGCGTAAGAGGACAGAGGAGGGCCCAGCAACTCTCCCTGTCGAGAAGCGTTTCAAGGATGGAAAGTCTACAAATTTAATGCGCCAGTTACCATCTCGAGAAAGGCCAAAGGACTTGAAGGGTAAGCGTAAGCGGGAAGAAAATACTCCAGGTCCCTCTTCCTGACGAGAAACGTTCCAGAACATGAAATTCCCCTTTACCCTAAATTAGTAGAAGCGTGTATTCCCAAAATTGTGTGCATGTCTGTGTGAATGTGTGCGTGCAAATGTGTATATCTTTGGTATCAGTAATCTAGTCAAAATTCTTGTTGCGAATGATGTGTGTGTGTGTGAATGTTGTTTGTACGTATTCACAGTTTGGTTTTAGAACATGCACTGCTTTAAAACTCATACCAAAATTGTCTTTTCTTTTCTTTGCTGAATGGGATAAAGAATAAAAACAAATGGATTTGGTAACGGCATTATAGCTGTATTTGAGATTCCATTTATAAACCACACTTGTATGGAACGACTAGTTTATGCGTAAATATATGGCAGGGAAATACAAATTTGGTAGACAATGGGTAGCTTCAAGAGAACAATTGGTATATACAGTAGTAGGAAAGCGATAGGAAGAAAGGTAGTTCCCATTTGTTTCCCTTTCTGCATCACAAACAAAATATCACACATATAGACACTCATTCACTAACAGAGTAGCACAACAGTCGAGACGTGCAGAATGAGCGATGAGTTGTGGGCTATAAAAAAAGGGAGGAGTGGAGGATGGCGGAAGCCATAGTAGACGAGAGGCAAAGTGAAGCCGAGGAGGGAAAACCCGACTGATAGTGTTAAAAAGAGGAAGATAAAAACTCGGAAGAAGGCCTCGAGTGTATCCTCGCCATGTGGCGAATCACGTTGTTCTTGCGCGTAAAAGACAGTGGGCAGATGGGGCAGCGGAAACGCCCTGGCCTTCCGCACTCGAGTCGGGTGTGGCGGTCGCGGTTGTCGCGCCGGTTATAGCCGCGGGCGCAACAGACACAACGGTTCTTAGTAGCTTCTCCCTCGGATTCCACATCCACTTCCGATTTCTCGTTCTTTGAATCTTCCACCTGAACTTTAAGGTGAAAACGCAGAGAGAAAGAGAAAACAACAACGTGTCAGCCTCTTTCTCCTCGTGCTCTATGCTTCATTCTCATCCTACCAGTTGGCGCCCTCCCAAGCCATGTAAACTCCTAGCTCATTTGCACTGACCCTCGTACAATACGCTTGCCTTGTGACTGGTTGAAAGAAAGAAATAGGGCAAAAGAGTGCCCTAATGTTGCAATGGAACGAGCTATTTTTCTATCGATTCAATAAGCTTACTATCATAACGGATGGAGAAAACGGGTAAAGGCAAATGTGAAGAAAAGGAGCCAATATCCAAAGAGCATGTCGGAGGCAAGGTTGTTGGGGAAATTATAGAAGAAATGAAAAGCGAGGAAAGCAATGGTTGGGTCACCATCAGCTAACCCTTTGATCTTTAAGGCCTCTGCTGTATTTAAAAATGCCGTTAGTTGATCCTGTGATACACTCACTTCTCCTCTGTACATGCAGTCAACAAGTGCTTGCAGGTGATTGAACTTGACATCTTTTAGAAATACCTCAGCTTGTTTGTCCCAATGTAATGAAAGTAATTCCTGTTAACGAAAACATTTATTAGTATGGTCAAATGAAATATCACAAATGATTAGCAGGCTATTAATAAAACTATTAAGTACCTGAAAGTAATTAGAACAGGGACATAAAACCAAACAATGCACTTGAATACACTTCCCTTCGGCAGCCAAGGTAACATCAACCAGGCTACCCTTTTGAAGAAGCGCATCCATCACAGACACTAGCATGCTGTGATGGTTGTTCCATCTTAAGCAGTATTCCTGCACCCCACTACTCTGTCCCATTTTGAAAAAAATATCCTGTAACTGCAATACAAACAAAAGAATTAAGCAACTATTGTGTTTAAGGAATATGGACACATATTCCATTTCAGTTCAACATGATGAACTTTTTCAGTAGAACAGAGAAAACTTTACAAAACATAAAATGTCTACACGGTGACATGTCGAAAACAATCAAAACGATGGTTATTTAAACACTTGTACAACAACAGTATCAATGCACGAAAGTAAACAACAGCAGACGTAACTATAGCTGTAGCTAACACGAGAAACTGTCGATATACGTGCAACCAGAGTCATAGAAACCTGGTTGCTCTACGCTGTGTGTAGATGCTACAAGGGTTTGTGGTGACTTGTGGTCCCGATTTCACCGATTTTGTGGGCGGAGCTGGCAGCGACAAAGAGCCATCTGTTGACTAGAATTAGAGATATCCTAACATCTTAAAGGAAAACCCTAAAAAAACTACAAACTAAACATCAGTTAAAATGCCTAGTGGATAGCACCTCCGATTACAGTGCGGGAGACTCTAGTTCGAATCTAGTCGCTGTAATTTCTTTTCTCAGTTTCCTAACGTATGCTGGCCACGCGTTGCGCCAAGTTCCACTTTCTACTGTTTTTCCACTCATTGCACTTCTGTACTAAAATTTTATATTACGTAATTTTATATTAGTATTATATCTATTAAGCCGCTGGCAATTAACTTATTTGCGCAAGAAGTATTGTGCGCTGATAGGCCGTTATTATAGTAGGCCATGCTTGAAAGACACGCTTGACTTGGCCATCCATTTACTCTAAGTCCAAACCGATGGAGTAAAGTACTAAAGTACTTCCCCTCGTTTGGCGGGTCTGCTATGATTGGCTGTCGAAATTTTGGCAGGACATAGCTCATTGGTTGGGGGCCATGTAGTACTCCACCAAAACCGCTAGGTTCGCTATTTAACTGCCAGAATGGGACCACAAGTCACCACAAACCCTTGTAGCATTTACATATAGCGTAGAGCAACCAGGTTTCTATGACTCTGGTGCAACATTGAAGCTCCTTTTTTTTATTTTGGTGTAGATGTAATGTAGGTTATCATGGTGTACTAGCATGGTGTAACAACTCTCCATTTTAAGGCCTATCTCCAATGAAGCCTGTTTTCTGACAAGGTGGGTGTGGCCTAACTGAGGTTAGATACAGACTTGCCGCGCCGATCAATTTTCCGATCGCGATCTCCGATCCGATCTTTTGAGTTTGATCGGATCGGGCGATCCGATCAAACTGCGAAAGATCGGATCGGCGATCAAATTTTGCCGATCATTTTTAGCGATCATTTTTGTGCAGCATCTAACGGTAAAAATTTACACTGTTTCGCGAAAATAGCATTGGCTGTCACAGCGACAGTCACTGGCGGCCATTGAGGGTGAACACTAAACAGTTTCCTTCAATTGGCATTCGCATAAATAGCAGTGAAATAGAACCCTGCGGCTGAAAATCTACAGCTAGATGGCAAAAAGTTTGATCGCTAAAAACGATCGGATCGCGATCAATTTTTTGGGATCGCCGATCCGATCTCCGATCTTTTTCAAAAGATCGGATCGGCGATCAATTTTTTGATCGGAGATCGGATCGGCGATCAATTTTTGATCGCGATCGCGGCAAGTCTGGTTAGATATAGCCGACGCCACCATCGGAACCATTTAGAAGTACTGAGGAGATGTACTAGTATCGCGGTAGGACAGTAATTACAAATACAGTGGTCTAATGGATAGAATTGCAGTACGGGAGTCTCGAGTTCGAACCCAGTATAAATCTTCCTTTTTTCTCCTTTCCTAACATAAACTGGCCACGCGCGGCGCGTACAAACAACAAGTAAAAACAAGATTTTTTTCCACGTCTCCCACATTTTATACGAACTAAACATAAAAATACGATAATATAACTACACAAAGGTTAGAAGTTAATTTTGATATGCAACAGGTAATGGGATAATGGGACACGTCCCCTTGTTTGGACTTAGAAAGTTTTTCAAGTAGGTGCAGCCTTTACCTTTTACTTCAATATCGGCCACTAGGCGTCTCTGACAATATATAACCTAGACCCCAAACAGGCTTCAGCCGAGATAGGCCGTTATAACAAAGAGTTGTTACACCGTGCTAGTACACCATGGTGATATTATTTCAATAATATTTCGAAAAAAAGGGGTGGAGACAAATCTTATAAATGGCAGCTACGCGAATTTCGCAAACTGGCAACGTTTAAGCAAAGCGTCACTCTTTGTCCTCACTCTTAACCCTATCGGCATTTTCACTTTGATTAGTGTTCTTGATACACTCGTGTTTGAGATTGGGATTGGGGACCAATTTCTTCCACGTGCTAGAAGCGTGGGCTTAAAGGTTCCGCTGAACATTTTGAGAAAGAACAAGATCGTGAGACGATGTAAGTTGTGAAACAATTGAATTAGATGACACCGGACATTTTACAATTAGATTTATTGGCCGAACTGTGAGACATAATAAAGCAGATAATTGTGACAAAAACTGTGAAACTAAGAAGATGGGAGAATCACGCAGGGATGTTTATGGAGATCTTGAAAAATTATTAGAACCAATTAAAACTGTTGATGTAATTCTAATATTCTCTTAGTGACTGAGGAAGCTAATCTTTTGTCAAATTAACAGGAAAAATGGAAGTTGGTTCCGGCTTTTCTCAAGAACAAAGGGTTGGTTGAACAGCATATTGATTCGTACAATTACTTCATCAATGTGGACATCAAGAAAATTATTAAACCAATGAAAAGGTAGTGAGCCATGCTGATCAAACATTCTACCTTAAGTACTTGGACATTCATGTTGGAAAACCAGATTCCATAGAAGACGTGAACCATGTAATAATTTTTAAAAAATCCTTTAAAATATCAGCCTTTATTCCATATGCCGTTTGAATTAAATAGTCTCGGCTGACCACTCCTCATGAGTGTAGGTTAAGAGACATGACTTATTCAGCTCCAGTTACTGTTGATATCGAGAACACCAGGGGACAGCAAAGAGTTATATGCAATGGTATTTCTATTGGAAGAATGCTCATCATGTTAAGGAGCTCAAACTGCACATTGACTGGTATTTCACCTGCAGAAATGGCAAAAAAGAATGAATGTCCATATGATTGTGGTGGTTATTTCATTGTTCGGGGAAATGAAAAGGTAAAAACAATTTTGGTAAAATGCTGTTTAGTCAAGCTTTTCACATCAGTCAATTTTAGGTGATCTTAATTCAAGAACAAATGTCGAAAAATCGGATGATTGTTGAGCAAGATAGAAAAGGAAACATGTCATGTCAAGTAACCAGCAGCACGCACGGAACGAAAACGCGCACCAATGTGATCATGAATAAAGGAAAATACTATTTGAAGCAAAATAGTTTTCAGGATGTAATGTTGTGATGCGCTATTCTGTAAGCATAGGCTGACTTGTTTTCTTTCAAACACTTCAAGGATGTCCCTGTCGTCATAGTTTTTAAAGCTATGGGGATTTTGGCTGATCAAGAAATAGTCCAAATGATTGGCACTGATGATCGTGTAATGACGGCATTTGCGCCTTCTTTAGAAGAATGTGTGCGCGCATCGATCTTTACTCAACAGCAAGCACTGAAGTATCCAATACATCTTCAAAATTCTGTATATTTATGCACATAATAATCTTTTTGGAATGCCTACTGTAGGTATTTGGGCAACAAACTGCGCCAAAAGCGTTTTTTGGGGGGGTCCAAAGAAAACGCCTGTGGAAGAGGCTAGAGAGATGCTTGCCACCGCCGTGTTAGCCCACGTTCCGGTAAGGTTTTACGTTTTCATGGATGTGCAATGTCATAATTATCATATTTGCATAGGTGGAAAATTTCAACTTTAAAGCTAAAGCGATGTATTTAGCTTTGATGATTCGCCAGGTCATTCAAGCCGAAAATGATCCAACGTCAGTTGACGACCGTGATTATTATGGCAACAAGCGCATGGAGTTAGCGGGTTCACTACTTTCCCTGTTGTTCGAAGATTTGTTCAAGCGGATGAATTTCGAATTAAAGGCAATCGCGGACAAAAACATTCCCAAGGTTAAGGTGGCCCAGTTTGATGCAGTTAAACATATAAGGACCGATCATATAACTTTGGGGTTAGAAAATGCCATTGCTACTGTAATACTCAATTTTCCCTTGGTTCGATCTTCAAAATCCGTAACTTTATTTTCCTTAGGGAAATTGGACGATTAAACGCTTCCGAATGGATAGGCAAGGCGTCACACAAATGCTTTGCCGCTTGTCTTACATTTCTGGACTTGGGATGATGACTCGGGTTAATTCTCAATTCGAAAAGACACGCAAAGTATCTGGTCCCCGATCTCTCCAACCTTCTCAGTGGGGTGACAATACTTTCTCTTTGTTACCAAATGTCGTAGTTTTATATAATTTCAATTTTTAAAAATTCTTTTGATAGGTATGTTGTGTCCGTCAGATACACCTGAAGGAGAGGTAAAACTAATTAGCTTTAAAACAAATGTGATTTGTGTTCCCCCGAAACGTAAAACAATTTAATATGGCCTTTATGGTGATATCATTTAGGGATGCGAGCTAGTAAAAAATCTGGCAGTGATGACTCATATTACGACGGAGGCAGAGGAAGAACCCATCATCCGGATTGCACAGAATATGGGAGTTGAAGATATTAATCTATTCAGTGGGGAAGAGATCAGCGACCCGATTATATACACTGTTTTCCTCAACGGTTCTTTTAATTTTTATAGATGTCTCATTAATTACGATTGTTTTCACTGCATTATCTATTCGTATTTTAGGAAATATTCTAGGACTCGTCAAAGATTAGGAACGCTTGATCCGATATTTCAAACTGGCTCGCCGCCACGGCTACATCAACACCTTTGTTTCCATTTATCCCCATTTTTAACAAGAGCCGTTTACATCAGCTGCGATGGTGGTCGTCTATGCCGGTACAACATCTAGGTTATGAAGTTACCAATTTTGTATTGTTTGATTTCTCTAACCGTAGGCCATATATAATCGTCCGAAAACGAAAACCAGCTGTAATAGAAAGACATATGCAAGAACTGGCAGATGGCTTTCGGACATTTGAAGACTTCACTCATGACGGGCTGATAGAATTCTTGGATGTGAATGAAGAGAATGATAGGAACGTAGCTTTGTACGAGTCGGATATCACCGTAGAGACGACTCATCTTGAAATTGAGCCATTTACTTTGCTTGGCGTCTGTGCAGGATTAATTGCGTATCCTCATCACAACCAAAGTCCGCGAAATACTTACCAGTGCACCATGGGCAAACAGGCGATGGGTACCATCGCGTGCAACCAACGAAACCGAATTGATTCTCTCCTCTAGAACTTGGTTTACCCACACAAACCAATGGTTAAGACACGCACGATTGAGCTCGTCAATTTCGAAAATATTCCAGCTGGCCAAAATGCTATGGTCGCCGTGATGAGCTATTCTGGATTCGATCTGCATTCCATCTCGCATGACAGTCGGTAAACTGATTGAACTTTTGGCTGGAAAAGCGGGGCCCATGGAAGTAAAGTTTCACTACGGTACCGCTTTTGGCGGATCTAAGGTGCGAATTTTAACAATCGTTTGGAATTTTTTCATGTCATTGTTTTACAATAGGTCCAAGACGTTAGTGAAGAACTGATCAAACATGGATACAATTACCAGGTAAAGAGTGTGTGACTTCTGGAACAACAGGGGAGCAGCTTACAGCTTATATTTATTTTGGAACTGTACATCAGCAAACCGCGATCGTATTATAATTGTGTACGGATTTAATTTACTTAATAATTGTTAGGTATACTATCAAAAGTTGAAGCTCATGGTGATGGATAAGATGCATGCGCGTTCGCGTGGACCACGAGCTGTCCTGACACGGCAGCCTACCGAAGGTCGTGCCCGCGATGGGGGCCTTCGCCTTGGTGAAATGGAACGTGATTGCCTCATCGCGTACGGATCTAGGTTTGCATAAATCGTCACTGACCATGGATATTATTAAAATTTTACTGATCGTATTTTTCTTCCAGCATGCTAATCTTGGAGCGATTGATGATCTCGAGTGATGCATTTGATGTTGATGTTTGCAGATCGAATTCAGAATAGCTCATCACGGCGACCATAGCATTTTGGCCAGCTGGAATATTTTCGAAATTGACGTGCTCAATCGTGCGTGTCTTAACCATTGGTTTGTGTGGGTAAACCAAGTTGTAGAGGAGAGAATCAATTCGATTTCGTTGGTTGCACGCGATGGTACCCATCGCCTGTGTGCCCATGGCGCACTGGTAAGTATTTCGCGGACTTTGGTTGTGATGAGGATACGGGATTAATCCTGCACAGACGCCAAGCAAAGTAAATGGCTCAATTTCAAGATGAGTCGTCTCTACGGTGATATCCGACTCGTACACAGCAATGTTGCTATCATTCTCTTCATTCACATCCAAGAATTCTATCAGCCCGTCATGAGTGAAGTCTTCAAATGACCGAAAGCCATTGCCAGTTCTTGCATGTCTTTCTATTACAGCTGGTTTTCCTTTTCGGACGATTATATATGGCCTACGGTTAGAGAAATCAAACAATACAAAATTGGTAACTTCATAACCTAGACTGTTGTACCGGCATAGACGACCACCGTCGCAGCTGGATTTTTTCATGTCATTGTTTTACAATAGGTCCAAGACGTTAGTGAAGAACTGATCAAGCATGGATACAATTACCAGGGTAAAGAGTGTTTGACTTCTGGAACAACAGAGGAGCAGCTTACAGCTTATATTTATTTTGGACCTGTACATAAGCAAACCGCGATCGTATTATAATTGTGTACGGATTTAATTTACTTAATAATTGTTAGGTATACCATGAAAAGTTGAAGCACATGGTGATGGATAAGATGCATGCGCGTTCGCGTGGACCACGAGCTGTCCTGACACGGCAGTCTACCGAAGGTCGTGCCCGCGATGGGGGCCTTCGCCTTGGTGAAATGGAACGTGTTTGCCTCATCGCGTACGGATCTAGGTTTGCATAAATCGTCACTGACCATGGATATTATTAAAATTTTACTGATCGTATTTTTCTTGTAGCATGCTAATCTTGGAGCGATTGATGATCTCGAGTGATGCGTTTGATGTTGATGTTTGCAATCAGTGTGGTCTCATGGGATATTTTGGTTGGTGTCACTATTGCAAATCAAGTGCTTCTGTTTCTACCATCCGTATTCCCTACGCTTGCAAGCTTCTCTTTCAAGAACTTCAAGCGATGAACATTGCTCCACGCCTCAAATTGGACAAGTATTTTGACTAACTTGATAGGTTCCAACATTAGAACTTGGTAAACATTACAAAATTCAAGTGGTTTAAATAATATCCAATAGTTCCACAAATTCTTTTCAAAATGGAGTTAAGAGTTTCAAAGTTGGTGTAAGCTAACTTTGTATATCGGTACAAATGTCAACTTTTTCGATCAAGTGGCAGTGATAACACTGTATTTACATTACTTGTCTCAAAGAATGGAACAATATGCGCATAGCTCTGCATAATATTCTCAATTTGATGCAGTTGAATGAAATACTAGTTTAAATTCAGTTCATAAGCGTCGTTTACCTAACTAGTTATATTCTATTGTACACTTATTCGGTCACCACGTTCAGACGCTAAGGCTGTTGGTTAAGTTAATGCCTAATAATTAGTTACGTTATGCTTTAATTTGATGCAGTAGCTTCGGGTGTATCTTAACTGTGTAAAAGTTAGTTCGTAATCTATGTTAGCAAAACTTAGATTTAATTGTTATAAATCTGTTGAAAGTGTGGGTGAAGGCGCAATTTTTGTAGCGTCATGCAAAGCTATTAGCAACTTCTCAGTCTTCCTTGTCGTTTAGTTGAGTAGAGAACGCCATTTTTGTGATCCTGTTTTCGGGATATTTTTTTAGTAATATCTCTGTTGAAAATTTGAATAGGAAGCCATCGAATGAAGAGCTGATGCTGCCATGTCGGTTAAAGACAAATTAATGATGAACGTATTTGCTGGATGAGGTCTTAATAGCCTTTTGAATCTGCAATTAAAAATCAAAAAGTTAGAATCCATTGATTATTCATTGTTTACCTAACACTTAAGTGTTTTGAGACACAACTGGAAATTGAAAAAGCACCTCGAAAAGATAAAAAGGACTGTCTGTTGGCCACTACCCCTACGATTGCTATAGTTGAGACAATTAAGCCCATAATGACGAAGGCTTTTCGAGGAACCTGATTCAAAAACACCAACTGCTCCTTGATCTAGAACGCATTCTCATTAGTGTTGGATAACAACAGTGAATCGTTGAAATGGATATTCGTCGAGTTTCTCATACCGTCGATGCTATTGGCGGCATTCCTGCTGAAATTCATTTGATCGGCAGCTGAAATTTGTCTCGAATTGTAAGCCGCGGAAAATCTGCTCCTTCTGTGAAAAAGGTATCATAATCAATTTGTGTAATTCATAGGGTCCTTTTCTAAGATAATCTTTATTTGCTGAACGAATACCACTTCGTGATTAAGATGTAAAGTATCAGATTGGCATGAATGCATTCATGCCAATCTGTACTGTATTTATCGTGCTATTAATATTGACTAAACCCCTCGTTGATGTAGTTTTGTCATATGTTTCTCTACCTTGCTGCTGATGATCATAAACCGGCTTTTTCGGTTAAGGTTTTCTAAGGATTTCTTTCGTTTCTTTTGCTTCTGTCTGAAGTTGTTTGTTTGTTTCTAAGGCTGCTTTTATCTGTTGTTCGGCGTGTAATGTTTCGAACCTCGTGTATTACAGTAGATTGTCGTAACAATTCCAAATTACAAGGTACAAACATGCGGTATTTATACTACTAAAGAACACACATATTGAAGGTAAAATGGGAGGGGATACATTCACTTTCACTTGTGAAACGCTTGAGGGATGTAAGAGGTGTGGCTGTCTTTGGATAGCCTTTGGGCTCGTTACATTCCTCCCCTTCTTCGATAAGAAGAATTGGTCCTCCAATTGTATAATGATGAATAATAAAGCTGGTTCCTTCACCCAAGACTTTTATTAAATTTTGTTGTCCTTTTTCTTTTTCCGTCACCGGCTACAGTTGCTACTATGAATACAAATGATGGCTATGGTTGAATAAACTGATTCCTTCACCTAAAAATTAAGAAAACGAATTGTATGTGGTTTTACTAAGGTTGTTGGTATAACTTCTTCTTTCTTTCTTCCTTTTGTTCTTGCTTTTCTTTATGCCCGGTATTTCGGCGATGTTGATTATGTTTTTTTCATTTCCCTCGCGGCTGTATTGTTGGTGTTCTTTTCTTCTAGTTTTAGGCAGGGATTTACCGTTATGATTTTGTTCCCATTTTTCAAAAATGGCGTGTGCTCTTTTACTGCATGGTTTTGCTCGTGCTGTGTGTCCGTGGGAGTCTTTTATCCGTGCGTCTGCTCCATGTAGCAGTAATATTTCAATCATGTCAATTTGATTGAATTCTACTGCTAAATGTAAAGCGGTGTCACCTGAATCATCTTGTTGGTTGATGTTGATGATTCTTTTTGCACAAATTTGGGTAGCTAGGTTTTCAAGACCATACTCGGCTAGATAATGCAAAACGGTTTTGCCCTGATGTGTGTCAATGTTGATATTAGTTGGCGACCATATTAACTTTGCGCACTCTTGGTTTTCGTATACAATTGCCAACATTAATGGGGTTTCTCCATTACCGTTTCGGGCTGTAAATTCGCAGTTGTGGTGTTTTAGAATTCGTAGTAATAGTAGATCGCTTATAGTTACTGCGGTATGAGCGATTGTCTTTCCGCGGTAAAGTATTTCCGGGTTCGCTCCGAAGGATAGAAGAAGGTCTGTAACGTCGTACCTACTTCTTCTTACGCTTGTATGGAGCAGCGTTTGTTCTGCCTCATATCTCTCGTTGAGAAACGTGGCCATCTTTTGTCTTGGCCAACCTTGTTGTACTTGTATCTTATTTTGGATGCACTTTCTAATTACCCATAGTGGAGCTTCCATCATCGATAATGAAAGTTTTCCGTCTTCTAGGTCTATTATGGCTTGTCTTCGTAGCTGAATTTTTTCTGCTCGGGCCGCCGAAATCGATGCTATCGTTTTTAACCGACAGTTTTTACACGCTTCCGTTTCTTTCTGTTGGTCGTCTGGCTTGTTACGTTTTTCCGCTGGTTCACATTGAAGATAGTTGTCGCTGTCGTATCCTTTTGTGAACTCAACACTGTAGTCACTTTCAAAATCGGGTTCCATTCCACTATACGCCGTTAACCCTTCGTTCTCATTTTCACTTGATTCACTGTTGTTATTCACTTTTTTTTCATTTATGAAGCAGTTGTTCTTTTCTGTTTCTATGCCGTTCCATCCTATGAATTGCACTAATTGTTCGTTATCACCCGCATTTTTCGCACTTTCTTTTTCTCTGTACTCATGTTGACTATCCTCACTCTCGGTGTTGTTGACAGTTATTGTTTTGTATAATTTTTCTATCCTTCTGGGGATGATGGTACCTTCATAGTCGTAGACTTTGATGTAATTGTTTGCCATTTTGAGATGATTTAATAGTTTTTGATGATACACTTTGCTTTTGCGAAACTTTGTAGGAGTAATGCTGTTGCGATACTGGGGAGAGTTTAGATTTTTCATTTTGCGAAATGCAAAATCTTTCGAAGTTCTTCATGTTGCTTTTCTTTTTCCGTATGTTCTTGTTTTTTGTTTTCTGTATTTGATTAATTTGATAACTGGTTTTCATGCATTTTAATATATTCCATTTTCTGTCTTGGAGTTGGGTTGAATTCTTTTTCGTTGCGTCTTGTCGCTGTGACATGTGTGTTTGCCGCAGGGCGAATTTGTTCGTTTTAAACTTTTTTTTTTTATTCCCTATTTTAGTCATTGTCAGTTTTTATGGTTTTTTTTTTTTTTTTTTTTTTTTTTTTTTTTTTTTGGAGGAGTCATCTAGGGTACGCGCGTTATCGCGACGTTTACCCGCTCAAGTTTGCCCGTTTACTTTGGTGGCTGGAGTCGGGTGATGATATTTATCATCCTACCCCAACGTCTTCTCGTTTTCAAGAGGAGCGTCTCCAGGAAGGGAGGGCCGAACGCTGGGACATCACGAATGTCTGGCAGATTTATGAATATCTTCTTCATGGCGCGCCTCCCGAACGTGATCCCACTGACTGAATACTTTGGGTGTTTTGTTTTGTAGTTAATGTTTTAGTTGGAAATACAAAATTATTATTCCAGTTTGTTTGTTCGTCTGTTTGTTTTACTATAAAATTTTCAAGTATTGGTAAGTGAGTTAATTGGTAGAGTGTGGGAAAAATTTATTTTATTTTATTTTTTTTCGATTTCCTGAGGGAAAAAATGATAATCAACTTAATTGTTGGATTTTTAAATGCTGATAAATGCGTTATTTGCTGGGAGGGTGCTACTTTGTTATGAATTGTCTAAGTTGTTAGTGGATTTTTATTATTGGATTTTTTCTTTCAATTTCCTTGGGACTTTTACTTTTTGGCTGGACCACTGTTGTCTGTCTCTGGTATGCAACGACATAGGTCTTCCCAGACCATGCCATATCTGACGACGTAAGTCCATGCGGTATTTTTTCCGGTACATCGTTTAGGTGTGTCAGCTTCATCGATAGATGGATAGATTGATGAATTTGGTGCGCTTGGCCGTGGTGGTCGCGGTTGACCTTGCCTTTCAGTTGACAGCTGTGCGGGTGCGGATGTTCTTGTGAATGGTTGTTCGATGGCGATTCTGAACGGTAATTTGTTTCTCGTGCTGGTATCATTGATGCAAGTTCGTGTTCTTAGCCCAGTTCTATCTGTTGCCATGAGCTGCCCTGTGTGCTCGAATGTACCCCAGATTGAGCTGGTGTTAGCGCATTCTTGAAGTACTAGCATTGTCGTATTGGCTTTGATACAGGTGTTTGTGTTGAACGGTCTGATGGTGAAATCAGATGTATATTCGAAAGCTTGTCCTCGTTCTGTTGCTTTGCTACAGTTGGCTACCATTGTTTGTGATTGCACTAAGTGATCGTTGCTGCTTACTAGTTTTCTTAGTTCTTCTTGACATCGCGGCCACTCTTTGTCACATTCTTCTAATGTCATTTGCTTGTTTACTCCATGGTGTGTTAGACATTTTTCGTTTGGTGTTTTTCCGTTTTTCAATAGGCCCCAGGTAATCATGTCCCAGATTATATTTCCGCTACCGTGATTAGTTTTTAAAATTCCTCCAAATAGCGGTGAATTAATCGTGGTTATGATTGCCTTCCGTTGTTCTTGCTGAATTTCCTGCATTTCTGCTAAAGTTGTGTCTGGGAAATTTTCTATGATGTCTGGATTGGTGTTTACAGTTTCAAAGATCCATTTTTGTGTTACGCTTTTCTTATCATCTCTGCATTCTGTCAATATGATAGCTTGGTATGTTCCTAGTGTAATACAGAGATACGATTCTTGTGAAATTAATTGGTAGTTTTGTTGATCTAGAATCCACCGTGTTGAAAATTCTGAGCATTTGGCAACAATTAGTCGACCTGCTTCTCCTTCCGTGATACAGATATCACGGTTCTGGACTCTTATTGTTTGGTCAACGATATATTCGAATTCTGATCCTTGAGGAAGTGGATCATCTTTTTTGAGACGAAAGTGAGCGGTTAACTGAGTGCTTTCGTCTGGTTTGTATATTATGTATATCGTGGCGTTGTAATTTACACTTCGGACTTTTTCGTTGATTCTGATTGACTGTTGATATCCCATTCTTATTGGTCCCCAGGCGTACGAAATGCTGTACAGACGTTTTCCTGAGTCTTCCAAAGGATTGTTGGGCAGGAATGTAACTTCCTGCTGAATGGATCGTTTCCGCTTGGTTAACTGGAGTTCCCTGTAGTCCTTGCACACCAATGTATCTAGGTGAGTATTTTGTATGCATGTATGTATAGTTGTTTTGAACATCTCGTAGAGTTTTCTCGTAGTTTCGGTAGGAAAGATTAGGTATGTGAGCGGTATGCCCACAACTTTGTAACCTTGTGGTGTTATGTCCCGATCTGGTTTGTTGAAGAACGAAATCTCGATCTGTCGATTGGTGTCGTAAAGACGGCTGGTGTTTTCGCGTTCCGGCATTCTCGGAAGTTCCAGATAACCGCTTCCTTTGATCAAGGTTTGAGAATATGAATTATTTGTTGTCCTATCTCCCCATACTATTGTGTTTTGATTTTGAATGAAATGTCCTTCCTGCTGGGTAGTATTTAATGATCCAAATGGGCTTTCAATTGGATCGTCCTGTTTTTCCTGCCGTACGGTGATTTGTTCTGCTACACAGTTGAGGGTGTCATATGTTTTTATGGCGTACAATTGCCCGTCGCCTGTCGGAGTGGCTGTGAAACTCAGACCTGCTGGTCCGGTCTGCATGTTATTATCGCCACACTTCTTGTCGTTCACCATTCTCCAGCATTCCAGTGCGGAAATTAGTTTAGTTTCTTGTGAATAAATGGTGTCGAAAGATCCGATCCAGAATGACCCAGTTATTTTCTTCGTTTTTATCCATTGCTTGCAGGTCCAGCTTTTCCAACAGGCTGCTGGTTTCTGTGTCGTTTTTAAAGTGTACAACGTGGGTATTCTGGGTAAGTGAGCTGTATCTGATTCTTTGTTATTGCAGTAATAGGGTTCCTCTATATCTAAAATTCCTCTGGTCTTTACGTTCTTGCAGTCGCATACGGTTGAATAGATGGGATATGTGGATGGAATGATGGTGAGTAATTGGATGAGTGATAGTATCAGTTCCATCTGCGAAAAGAAAATTTGGACGTTTTAGAATCTCGATACTTCGTGGCGTTGCCGTAAGTTGTATCGTGGATTCGTCATTCTAGTATGTGCAGGATTAATTGGTATAGGACCGGGGAGATTCGGTGCGATGATTATACAATTTTCCGTTTCTGCTGCTTGATGCGGATGACAACACGCTCTACGAACAGGTATTCTTTTGTTGTTGATGAAGTTTTTTCTTGGTCTGCCTGGTCCTCGTCGCACTGTTTCATTTCTTGGTTGTTGTGGTGCACTAGATGATCTTTGTGTTCCTTGGTTTGCCGGGACGTAGAGTTTTAGGCGGTTGACGTGTACCACTGATTTTAGTTTTTCATTGTTCACGTGTTGAATCTCGTAAGTGAGGTTTTAGAAATTTCTGATGATTTTGAATGGTCCATTCCACCTGTTGATGAATTTTCCGGCAGTTGGTGGAGCTTTCAGTAGCACAAAGTCACCAATGTTATATTTGATTGCTTGTGTTCCTTTGTCGTAATATCTTTTTTGTTTTGTCTGTGCCCGAAATAGGTGTTCCTTCGCTAGTTGCTGAGCCTTCTTCCATTGATGTGAGTACATTACACTGGTATCTTCGTATGTTTCGTATCGTCTGTCTATTTTGATGTCGTTTGGGAGCAATGGTTGTCTCCCGAAGAATAGAAAGAATGGGTTTTGTTGCAGTGTTGATTGCTTCGCTGTGTTGTAAGCAAATGTGACAAATGGTAGATATTTGTCCCAATTTTCTGGTTCATCCGTCACGTAGCAAGCCAACATGTCACTTAGGGTTCTGTTAAATCGTTCTACTAATCCGTCTGTCTGGGGATGGTATGCTGTTGTTCTGATTTGTTTGATTTTAAATAATTTCCAAATGTCTTGGACTAAACTCGACAGGAAATTAGTTCCTTGATCTGTTAAGACAACTTCAGGGGATCCATATTTGGTGTAAATATCATTAACCAATATTGTAGCAATTGTTTGGGCAGTCTGATTTCTCATAGAAACCGTGAAGACGAAACGACTGGCATAATCTGATAGGACTAAAATATACTTATGTCCCTTTGCGCTTTCTTGAACGGGGCCTACAATATCCATCGCAAGTCTTTCCCACACCCTTTCGACTGGGGGCATAGGTTGCAATGGTGCTTTACTTCCTCCTACAGCTTTGCGTTTTGCACATTTTAGACAATTTTTGAGATATTCTGTTACGTTCTGTCGCATGTGTCGAAGGAAGTATTGCTCTCTAAGTCTGGCTATTGTTTTTTCTATTCCTAAATGTCCTGCTAACATGTGGTCATGATTCGCACGTAAAATATTGGTAACTAACGGTAGTGGGACTACTAATTTTCCTTGCCTATCTGTTAATAGACCTTTTTCGTTGATTACAAAGTTGTTTGAGAATCTTTTGTTTCTAGTGTTCTGGCTATCTTTTTGTATTTTCATCATTAATTGTTGACAATATTTATCTGCTTGCTGTAATTCTATCCATTTTTTTCCCTCTGAAGACTTTCCCTCTTAAAACTTTCGCTTTTTTTGAATACTTTCTTTTTCTTTCTCAAGGTGTTCTTGTTTCTTTAATCTTTCAATTCGTAGTTTTTCTTTTAGTCTTTCACTTTCTTTTCGCATATTTTCAAGCTCTCTTATGACAGTTTCTTTTTCCATTGCCCTTGTTTCTACTCCTGCTATTGGCACTATGGGAATACGGCTTAGGGTGTCTGCATTTTGGTGTGACTTCCCAGGCCGGTACCCAATGACGATGTCGAATTCTTGTATTTTTAGTGCCCATCTAGCTAATCTTCCTGCGGGTTCTGTCTTACTCATTAACCATTCTAAAGGTCTATGGTCTGTAAATACGGTGAATCTGCGTCCGTATAGATATGTTCTAAACACGTCAATTGCGTGGATGATTGCGTAAGCCTCTTTCTCTGTGGTTGACCACTTGGCTTCGCGGTCGTTCAGATGTTTAGAGCTATACGCTATGACGACTTCCGCGCCGTCCGATTCACGGGGTTCCTGTACGTTGCACTCCGCTGAATCCGCTGATTGAGGTAGAGTCTGCATCTGAGCCAAGACTGCTCCTATACCGTATCCTGAAGCATCTGTGTAGATGATAAATTCGCTCGTGAAATCTGGATACCCTAGGATGGGTCTAGTTATGAGACAGTTCTTGATACAATCAAAGGCATCCCTTTGTTCCTCTCCCCATTTCCACTCGACTGATTTTCTCGTTAGCGCTGTCAGTGGGTGGGCCTTATCAGCAAAAGCCCTGATGAATTTTCTGTAATAGCTAGCCAACCCTAGAAATGAGCTCAATTCTTTCAGGTTTTTGGGAGCTGGGTATTTGATGATTGCTTCTAACTTTTTTGTACTCGGTGTTATTCCTTTTTTCGAAACAATATATCCTAAATAGTCTAATTCTTTTTTGAAAAATTCGCATTTCTTTCTTTTTAATTTTAGTCCTGCGTCTTTAAGAAGCTTAAACACTGCTTCTAGATGTATCACATGTTCAGCAATATCATTACTGAACACTATGATGTCTCCAGATAAACCAATGCAAACCTGAACAATACTGATTTCAATATGTTATTCATTGCTCGTTGAAAAGTGCTTGGTGCATTTGTTAGTCCAAATGGCATTCTATTAAATTCGTATTGTCCAAGTTCACAGATGAAGGCGGTTTTGTGTTTGTCGCTTTCTTCTATCTCGATCTGCCAGTAGCCACTTAGTAAGTCCAATGTCGAGAAATAAACTGATCCGCTCAATGCATCAATGGTGTCGTCAATTCTTGGTAATGGGTATTTGTCCTTTACGGTTATTTTGTTAAGTGCCCTATAGTCAATACACATACGCATCTCTCCATCTTTTTTGGGAACCATTACAATTGCTGCTGCAAATGGGCTGTGACTTTCTCTAATAATATTGTTACTTATCATTACATCTATTTTTGTTTTGACGATTAGTTTTAATGCTTCTGGTGTTCTGCGCAATCGTTGTGTAATTGGGGCATTGTATCCTATGTTAATGGAGTGCTTTACATCAGTTGCTAGACCCAAATCTGATTCTCTTTCTGCAAATAGGGTTTCGTGTTTTTTCAATAGATTTACAATTTTAATTTGTATCTCGTCGGAGATGTTACTCGCTTCACTTTCTTGGGTTTGTCCAATTCGTGTTGATTTTTTGGTAATTACTGATTGGGAGAAAGATTCTAGTCTGCGATAATCTGCTTCTGTCAGATCGTTGTTGTAGTTCTATCTGACGAACGGTCTGGGAGGAGTGGAATATTAATACCTGTCTTGCCAAAAGTTATGCTATATACTGGGAGTGTGTTTTTACCAAAGCTATGTTCTTTTCCGGAATGATCGTAATTGATCTGCCTGTTTTTAGTATTAATTTTTACATTGTTGCTCGATAAGAAGTCTAATCCTAATATGCAAGTTTCGTTCAAGTTTTCCATAATAAAGAAATCATACTTAATGACGTGATTGGTGTTAATGGTGATTGAAAATCCATATTTCCCTTTTGATTTTAGTATTTCTCCTGACACCGTTCTAAATATTGGCGAAGGGGAGTCTTTAACATGTTTAAGTTCTTCATACTCCTTTAGATTAAAAAATAGGCTGTCAGAAACTAAACTGGCTGCTGCTCCTGTGTCTACTAAAGCCTTAATTTCTTTTCCAAAAATTCTAATGGGTATACGTATTAGTTTGGGTATCGCTATTTCTAAATTTTGTGTTGGAGGGCTGTATGGTAGGGATATTGTGATTACTGCATTGGACGGTGGTTCGGGTTGTTGATACCTGCCATATCCGTCCAACATTCTCGCGCAATGTGTCCTCTTTTATTGCACTTGTGGCAGATAATAATTCGATTTCCTAGGTCTTCAGTGGTGTTTGGTTGATTTTGTCGTGGCTGTGGGTATTGATGAGTATAGGCTGGGTTTTGATGATACACTTGATGATTGTTATGTGGTTGAAAGTTCGGTCGATTGTAGTGTATCGGTCTTTTGTTGTACGGGGGTCTCTGGGGTGTTTGCTGGTAAGTTGGGTAATTTGATTGCTTATATCCCGTGGAGGTACCTTCTCTTCTTGGTGAAGTATAGTTGGTGCGATATGGGCTGTTATCTCTGCTTCGATTGAAGTTTCGGTCACTACTGGAGCCTCTGCTATTCGGTCTCTCGTGAAATCGGACTCGCGGATTTTGTGGTCTGGAGTAATGATCACTTGATCGCGAAGATCTTTGCTCGTATTGATCTGTGGCTGCTATGGTTATATCAGTATCCTGTGACAATTCACGGTTTTTATTAGTATTTTCCAGTTCACGTATTTTTTGTTTTAGGAATTCGATTTCTGTCTTTTGTTGTGAAAGTTCGTTATCTTGTTGTTTCTCGTGATGCGTTATCCCTGCGATTACCGCATTTATTTCTTTCTCTTCTGCAGTCTCCTTGCTATATAGGATGCCTTCGGATATGATAAGTTGTTTACATAACTGATCAAAATCTTCGGGGTCTTCGGGCATTCTAAAATAGAGTTCAGCTCTGAATTTTGGTAAAATGCCTTGCATCAGAATTTTGATTTTGGTATAATCTCTCATTCTTTTGACTGTGTTTATGAGTCGGCCTTCGACGATGGTTTGGTTTTGGTCAGATTTTTCTTCTTTGCCTTCAATGAACTCGTAGAGACTGTTGATTCTTGAGATAAAGGCTTTGCATTTTTCTTCAGGTTTTTGTTTTAGTGTGGATAACTTTTTTCTTTGTGCTGCTAGGTCGTATGCATCCTTGAATCTTGCAATAATTACAGTTTTCCATTCGTCATAACTTAACTCGTCACCTTGCTCTTCTACATAGTTTCCATGCCATTCTAGGGCGTCGCCTTTTAGTCTGTCAGAGAAGAATCGTATTTTTTGGTTGTCGTCCCAGTCGTTGTTACGTGCCACATGTTCGGCGTCCTTCAGCCATTCTGTTATTAATTTATCAGTGCTTTTCCCTTTGAAGATTGGAATTGACTTTTTGTCTTCTCTTGAAAATAATTCACCTAATGCTTTTACAATTGGTTGGGTTGTGGATGTATCGAGGCTATCGGTATCTGTTGTGTCGCGGTCAATTCTTGAAGTTTCTTTCTGTGAAAGTCCCATTTTGATTTTGTTTTTGAGAGTTTGGTACTTTCGTTCTAGTTGAAGAAGGTTGTCGTTTTGGATCTCGATTTGATTTTGTAGCTCGTTGTTGAGTTGCTGTAGTTTTTCGAATTGTTCAGTTTCTAACTCGAAGTGAAGGGATTTGTCACCTTCTGTTATTGAGGTTAGGTCGTTTATCTCACTCACTAATTTTGTTATATCTCCTGGTTCGTTGGAGTTGTCTAAGTCTTCGGTTTCAGCGAATGTTACCTGTTGCTTTCTAAATTCTTTTATTCTGTTTTCCAGATACTTAATCTTTTCTTCCTGGTCTCCTACCTGTATGTTGGTTTTTTGTAATTCTGTTTCAAGATTTTTATTCTTTGTAGTAATATCTATCAGACTTCTTCGTAAGCCAGTTTTTTCTGCTAAGGTTTTTTCAAGGATCTCTTTTGTTTCTTTTGTTTCTGTCTGAAGGTGGTTGTTTGTCTCTAAAGCTGCTTTTATCTGTTGCTCGGTGATTTCTAACTTCGTAACCAGTTGTTTTCTTTCACTTTAAAGTTTGCTAATTATTTCTTGTTCTTCTCTCTCAACAGCTATGATATTGTCTTCTTTTTTTCGTAAAAGGTTTTGTAATTGGTTTTCTGTTGCTGTGGCACTTTCAAGGCTTGTTTCTAATTCAGTGATTCGATTGGCAGATTTCTCAAGCGAGTTTTTTAGTGTTTGGTTACTTTCTTGGAGTTGTTCAAGGGAGCTACTTAATGTGTATTTGGAACTCTTTGCCTTTTTCTTGTTGCTATCTAGCTGTGTTCGTAAGCTCTGTAGCTCAAAATTGAGGTCAGACGAATATTTTTTCTCTGTTATCTGCGCAAGTACTACTTCTCTTTGTAAAATACGGCTGATACCTAATAGGAATTCTTTTTCTTTACCATGTACAATGCTAATTTGCTGCAATAAACTGTCAAGGTTTT
This sequence comes from Daphnia carinata, assembly GCF_022539665.2. Lineage (NCBI taxonomy): Eukaryota > Metazoa > Arthropoda > Branchiopoda > Diplostraca > Daphniidae > Daphnia > Daphnia carinata. Next base: position 8,782,900 of record NC_081334.1, read on the forward strand.
CGGTGTTGCCACCAAGGGATTCTACGTAATTTTTTAGTGTCTTTGTGGTGTTTGTAATAGTTTCTGCTGTTATACCATTTGGTACTTGCAACGATTATTCTAACAACGTATATGAATACAATTGTAATGCGTTGTGGGTCTCTTTAATAATTTCTTGTTTCTTGGATTCTATTTGTTGGATTTTTGCTTTTGTCGTGGTAGTCTGATAGGTTTTGTTCGGTAGCCGGAGAAATAGGACCTGGAGAAATAGGACCCGGAGATTTAGGACCTACAAATAGGACCTGGAGAAATAAGACCTGGAAAAATAGGACCCAATCTTCAAACATTTTTTGAAGGGTCCTATTTCTCCCTATTGAGGGTCCTATTTCTCCAGCCTTGAGGTCCTATTTCTCCATCTTAAAAAAATTAAATGTGTAATGGGCTTAATTTTCCGGTATGTTGAAAAAAAAACCGAACGGCTTATATTGGTTTCTGCACTTCAAACACCGTTATGAATATGACGCCTTTTCACTGCATTATAACTTTTAAAAAAAAATTTACATTCATAATATTTTTGCAGGATTATATGCTTTTTCTATTGCTTTTTAGAGCTCATTTAATAGAAAAGTAATTTTGTTTATACAGTATTTGGATTTTCGCATTTCACATTTTCTTACTGGTGTTTTCAGGCCTACCATCACCCGCCCTTTACTAGTGTCGCTATTCACTTTTTTTTTCTTCGTGCCTCAATGAGGATTCTTGGGAGGGCACATAAGTACCTCTTAATACACAGATAACTAAGAAAATTATTATATAAAAATAATTTAAGAAACGTTAATTTCATAATAAAACACTGTTTGCCCTTGCGCAAAATATTGTTTTTTACGATATATATGGCAACGGTTACTACAAGCAGACGACTGTTTCAAGCTCGAAGTGTCAACATCCTACAATTCTATGAATCGTTGAAGTTGCTTATTGTAAGCGGTGTTTGTTTGACAGGTAAGTGGCTAGTTTCAGTAAAATTAAAAATTTTCTATTACCTAGGTTTGGCAGTTTTGGTACATTTCAAATTCATGTTGGCATTAGCACCACAGAAGAAAAAAATTTACTTGGAAGGAAAGGTATTTAAAGTGTAGACATAATTTTATTAGTTGCAGTTGGAAATTTGACACACATTACTAATCCGAAATGTTTCTTAGGTGGTTACTTTCAAGGAGAATCATGCAACTAGAGCATGATTTACCATGAACCATTTGGGAACCAACTTGTTAGCTGCCTTATAGCTATCATCCTTCTGGTAATCTAGATTTTCACAGATTTTTGTTTGTGAAATTTATGTAATCATTTTTCTTATCGTTCAGATGAAATAACAGCATTACAGCTGTTAGTTACGTCAAGACATTAATCTCAAGATGCAAGTACTGAGCTTTAACAGATTTCAATTAACAGAAGCAAGACATCCAATTCTGTTGTTGAGGAGAAAACCAACTACACACCCAGCTATGAATGGACACATATGTGTAATTGAATCTAAATTAATTTTATTTTTATGGTTTAAAGGCTTTTCGTTCTAATCTTCCTGCTAGATAGTATCTGAGAGCCATTCTTTAATTATCATTTCACTTAGATGCATTTTCAACTAGTAACTACATTAATTTATTATCGTCTTAGGTAGCAAACCGAAATCGGTACCATCGCTGAGCAGTGCCCAAGAAAATGTCCAGGAGCACGTAACACTATTCCTTATTATTGATTTCCATGATATCAATATTGGATATGGATCACGGGATCTCATGTTGAAGGCGAGGGGGAGGAGAACACCCAATCCGTTAGAAAGCTGAAAAAAGAAATGACCGTCGAAGAAAGGCACTTAATCCGTGCCCAAAAGTATAGGATACATAAACATTTTTACGTTTTGCGTTTAATTATTTAGAGTTACTTGTGTGTGAAAAGGCTACAACTCATCGAATCGGACTTTTATAAGCATGCCAGCATTAATGAAACGGCGCGGACGCTAGATCTTGATCTCGATGTCGTTGTCGTTGATCAAATTTTCAACTTTTGGGTTCTTAAACGAAAGGTGTGTGCTCCCAAATTCATGTGTCTCTACTACAAGCAATCAATTTTCTTTTTTAAAATTTCCAGTCCAACCGAGACAGACCATTGCTACCGCCCAAAACCACTGAAACGGAAAGATTAAGTCAGCAACAACAGCAAGATATGGAACGTATGAAATTGTTTGTACAGCTACGACAAGACCTAGAGAGGGTATGAACATACTTCTCATTAACTTTATTATTTTTATCTCGTTAAATGCAGAGTTGTCAGTAAAAACTGTTATTCGCTGTAAGTTCGAAATTTGTGTTACATGGTCAGCCGAAGAGAGAAATTATCACGATCGTATTTTCGATTGCGAGAACAAACCTTCCACAAGCAACAGCGATTTTGTCTCCGTCTGATCTCCAAAAAACTATCACCCCAGCAGAACTGACGCCAATCATGGCTCCTATGTCTATGACCTTGTATATTTACGTGGGGAAACGATCAAAAAAGAAGGCTTTGAACAAGTCATTCAACTCATAGCAGGCGTACAGTCGAACATCCCCGCAATGAAAAAGGTTTGGCTTTTCCGTAATTATCGATGACAAGAAAACAGTTCTCAATCTGTGTGCGTTGAATTTATTTGGTTGCAGGATAAAAATGGAATCGTTGGTCGTCCCAATCATTTAAAGGAAGACAACCCATACAAACGCACGTACATGAATGGGGGCGAAAGTCGTTGATTCCGTTCGCTATCTTCCATCAGTGCCGAATCGGCTGCCTCTGATACTGAAACAAACAGTAGATGGAAGAGACCGGTATTTCAAATCATCTTCCTGTTCGAGTTTCTACGCCGATCACAATTTCCCATTTTTTATTCTTTCCGTCCAGGTGAGAACACCTTCGCAAACATCAATTACCTCGGTCGACAGCGATTTCGATGTAGCCATTACACAGCTTGGTTCCAAAAAAGCCGGTTCGAAAACTAGTGATAGAGCTGGCAAGTTCATTTACACCGACAGTGAAGAAGAAGCGGGACCTTTTAGGCTTTTGATGTTACCTGCTAAATTTTTGTTTAATTGTTTGTATTTTGTAAAAATAAATGTAAATCAATTACCAAAAATTTATGGTTTTATTTTAATTTAAACAAATTTTCTTGCGTCCTTTGGCTGCCGCGATCCGGACATTCCGCGGATGTTCCAATACGTACGTTCACTGAACGTATGGATTTGCCATCCTGCAGACGGCCAACTAAGGACGTCCGTAGTACTCCCAAATAAGGACGTTACCAGGACTTCCAATTAATTACGTCCGTAGGACGTCCTCCAGTGGACGTCCCTAAAACCGGACATTAGGACATTCTGGTGACGTACATCTGCCGTCAGAATGGGACGTCCCGATCGGCCAGCCAGGACGTAGATGGAATGTCCCTGGGGCGGACAAAGGCTAGTAGGGTATGTATGTGCTATAATCTTTTTGTTTAAGGAAGGCAAGCCAGCATATGTCATCCAATTTCAGGGGAAAAGCAGGACTCTGATAAAATGAAAACTCAACTTAAACGGAAGTTAGATAAGTTGGAGAAGAAGAAACTAAACAAACAAAGGAAAAATAACAGATGCCAAGGTAAACTTTGATTTCGACAAAAAAAATAGACCTTCAACTAATTTTACTTTTCTGTATTTTAACAGATAAAAGAATACTAAGCGCAATAGGTTAAAAAAAATGTGGAATTGATTGCGAGCTTGATAAGCCAATTAGGAAAGAGAATAAAATCAACATCACAAACGAGAAAGAAGTTGGTAGAACGCATCGAAGAACAAGAAAAGAGAAAGGAACAACAACAGAAAAGGGATAAATCAACATTAAGAAAACGAAAAATGAAAGGAAAGCATAAACTGAATAAACTAGCGAAAAAAACAAACTTATCGTATGAATTGCCGATATTGACATGGATGAGCTGCCTCGTGTTCCATTATTTACAAGCCGTGCCATGATAGTTTTGTATAACAATACACTGGCATGCCTTCCATGATCCGAGCGGAACTCATTATTTTCGTTCTTGCCACGTAGGTCTCTATTTATGGTTTTGCGGCATATATTTTTTTTATTAAAAAATGTGCTTGTCTTAAATTATATATATATAATTTTTTTATTATTTATCAGTGTATTAAGGAGTACTTAGGGAAAGCATGCCCCTCGTCTCCGGGAATTCGCATGGAATAAGGATATCAGCCAGGGGGGAGGGCGATACTAGGACTGGAAACGCCACTAACGAAAGGTCAAGGGCAAAAAATCAAACACTGTGTAAAAATAAATATAACTTTTATACATGAGCTGTGTAAAGCAATAGATAATGCGTGTAATCGTGCAAAAAAAATACAAATATGAATTCAAACAAAAAAGTTATGATGGACTGATTACACGAGCAATTGATAACGTGGTTTGGAGTGCGGAAAACTACATAAGCCGTCCGGTTCTTCCTGAATAACAGTGGGCTTTAGGGCTATTTACCAAGGAGAAATAGGACTATTACTATGGAGAAATAGGACCCTTATGAGGGAGAAATAGGACCCTTCTAAATATGATTGATGATTGGGTCCTAATTCTCCGGGTCCTATTTCTCCATGTCCTATTTTGGGGTCCTAAATCTCCGGGTCCTATTTCTCCAGGTCCTATTTCTCCGGCAATCGTTTTGTTCTAACTCTTGTTCAAATTCTAAGTCCACAAGAGTTTTCCAGTGGTCTAAAAATTTTTCTCGTTGACAGTTGGGATTTTGGTTGGTTGTGTCTGATTCGGGAAGTACAGGGTACAACGGTGGAGATAATTTGTCGACAATGTTTGGAAACAAGGTATTCTCTTTACGAGTAGTCTCTGGTACAATATGATCAAGCGGCATTCGCTTACCTTTGATGGTCTTCATTGGTCTGGTAGAGTTGTTGGAGACTCGTCGGGGAAGTGTAGAGCACAATCACTGAAATAAGGTACGGGTAAGAAACTTTGTACTGGACAACAAGTGTGAGTCTCGTTGGGACCTCCAATTGTAATGTTTCGAACCTCGTGTATTACAGTAGATTGTCGTAACAATTCCAAATTACAAGGTACAAACATGCGGTATTTATACTACTAAAGAACACACATATTGAAGGTAAAATGGGAGGGGTTACATTCCATTTCACTTGTGAAACGCTTGAGGGATGTAAGAGGTGTGGCTGTCTTTGGATAGCCTTTGGGCTCGTTACAGGCGTCTTCTTACCTCGTAACCAGTTGTTTTCTTTCACTTTCAAGTTTGCTAATTATTTCTTGTCCTTCTTTTTCAACAGCTATGTTGTTTTCTTCTTTTTTTCGTAAAAGGTTTTGCAATTGGTTTTAGGTCAAACGAATATTTCTTCTCTGCAATCTGCGCAAGTACTCATTCTTTTTGCAAGACATTGATTGTACGAAACAGGAATTTTTTTTCTTTACCATGCACAATGCTAATCTGTTGTAATAAACTGTCAAGGTTTTCAGTGTTCCCACCGAAGGACTCTACGTGATTTTTAAATGTCTTTGTGGTGTTTGTAATACTTTCTGCTGTTATACTACTTGGTACTTGCAACGTTTGTTCTAACAATGCATATGAATACAATTGCAATGCGTTGTGTGTTTCTTTGCTAACTTCTTGTTTCTTGGATTCTATTTGTTGGATATAATTTCTTTTGTCGTGGTAGTTTGATAAGTTTTGTTTCGTTCTGATTCTTGCTCAAATTCTAAGTACACCAGAGTTTTTCAGTGGTCTAAAAATTTTTCTTGAAGACGATTGGGATTTTGACTGGTTGTGTCTGATGCAAGGAGTACAGGGTACGACGGTGGGGATAATTCGTCGACCACGTTTGGGTACAAAGTATTCTCTTTACGAGTAGTCTCTGGTACGGTGTAATCAAACGGCATTCGCTTACCTTTTGATGGTGTTCCTTGGTCTAGTAGGGCTGTTGGAGACTCGTCGGGGAAATGTAGACAACAATCACTGAAATAAGGTACGGGTAAGAAACTTTGTACTGGACAGCAAGTGTTTGTCTCGTTGGGACCTCCAATTGTAAAAAGTTTCCAATACTTCGTGTATTTGCAGTGAGTTGCCGAAACAATTCCGAATTACGTCTTACAATCATGCAGTATTTATACTCCTAAAGGAAACAAATGATGAAGGTGTGGGGGGTAAGGCCCACTTTTCAATTTGGAAAAAGGGGGGCCTTTTTCATGTGGGCCTTTTTCGTATGGGCCTTTTTGTTGGGCCTTTTTCGACTGGGCCTTTTTCGTATGGGCCTTTTTGTTGGGCCTTTTTCGTCTGGGCCTTTTTCGTCTGGGCCTTTTTCTCCGCCAATCTTTGATGCTGTTTGAATGTAGATATTGAAACTGATTCTATCACACTATATTCACAATGAATACACGTACATTTGATGCTGTTTGAATGTAGATATTGAAACTAAATGTAACACACTAGATTCACATTGAATACACGTATATTTGATACTGTTTGAATGTAGATCATGAAACTGATTCTATAACACTATATTCACATTGAATACACGTATATTTGATGGTTTTTGACTGTAGATATTGAAACTCACTGTATCAATACTATATTCACGTTGAATACACGTATATTTGATGCTGTTTGAATGTAGATATTGAAACTAAATCTACCACACTATGTTCACATTGAATACACGTATATTTGATACTGTTTGAATGTAGATCATGAAACTGATTCTATAACACTATATTCACATTGAATACACGTATATTTGATGGTGTTTGAATGTAGATATTTAAACTCACTGTATCATACTATATTCACATTGAATACACGTATATTTGATACTGTTTAAATGTAGATCATGAAACTGATTCTATAACACTATATTCACATTGAATACACGTATATTTGATATTGTTTGAATGTAGATCATGAAACTGATTCTATAATACTATTTTCACATTGAATACACGTATATTTGATGCTGTTTGAATGTAGATCATGTAACTGATTATATAACAATATATTCACATTGAATACACGTATATTTGATGCTGTTTGAATGTAGATATTGAAACTAAATATATCACACTATTTTCACATTTGTAATGTTTAACTTGTAAATGACTTTCAACTCGGCTTACTAATTACTAAGTGTATTTTCACAAGACTAACAAGACTAATCACAGGTTTAATGTAAGATTCTCTAAAACTCTACTACACTTCAACGCTCTGGACACAGACACACAATGTACTATAACGCACTAAACTCAGACCCCGAGCCCCCTTCTTGTCACAGCTTTTATCCGTTAATATGAGGTCACTCTTGACGTCAATGATCACGTGAAGACGAACTGATCGTAGAGGTGAAGAGCTGACTGATACTGGTTTGGCATGGGAAGGCTCCGTGAGGATGAAGAACTGTTTGATACTAGTTCGCCGTGGAATCATCCAAGGCTGGAATCTATTAATTAGCTAAGCTAACTAATTGGTGGCGTTCTTCGGTATATGTCCTCATCACATTCCTCCCCTTTTTACAGAAGTTGCCTTTGGGGTTACAGGGTTGGAGAATATATTTATGTATACGGAAGTTATAATGAAACAGATAGGTCTACAAAATTTCTAATTCTAATTTATGCATTTGCTTCTTTTCTTTCTTTCTTCCGTAGGGATTACAATTGCTAAACATTTCTTGTTAGTAAGAGAGTGGAATAGTGGAGGGGATAGGTAAGGGTTATTTTTTTTTTTTTTTTTTTTTCATGCGAACCTTATAATTGTTGCTTTTTGTTCCGGTGTGTTTCATTCGTTTCTTGCCCTTCGTCGAGCTCCCTTGTGCATGATGGAGTTTGATTTTACATGCGTTGTGTCTCATCGTGCTGCCGTTGATACTGCTTTGTGGATTTTCGAAGTTATAGCGTATCACAAGCCTCATTTGCTCTTCCGAAGATTTCTTCCCACTGATCGAGAACTGTTCTTCAATTCCTATCGGCCATCGATGAGTGTTGAAAATTGTCCTCCTCTTGACTTTGGGTTCCGACGAGTCAGTTCCACCGACCGCTATTATGTGTAAGTCGCAAATTGGTTCTTTTCTTAGCATTCCATTTGACTTGTTTTTTCTTTTTCCAGTCAGTTTCCAGGTTATGCTCGCTACCGCGACATTTACCCGGTCCGGTTTGCACGATTCCTCTGGTGGCTCGAGTCTGGTGAGGATATCTATCACCGCAACTGTCGTTCATCGCTCTTCTTCAATGAACAATTGCAAGAACAATCCCATCACTCAGTGGCAATGCAGAACGTACACCGTCTTCTCCGTCGGCTTTTGATTGGCACCGATTTTATGCTGGTTAGTTCCTTGTATTTCCAGTAGAATACACAACTTTAAAGGTTGGTTGTCTATGGACGTTTTTCCTTTTTTTTTTTTTTTTTTTTTTAAAAGGTTTGGCTAGGTACAAATGATAGGTAGGTTTATTAGTTATTAGGTTTATTAGTTACATAGACGCTACAAATTTTACGTTTAACATCGCATATAAATTTGTTTCTACTTGTGGTTACAAATTTCATTTTTGGGGTGCAATGAGGCATCCGTCATTCCAACAGAGTCCCTTACCCGGAATGATTTGTGTATCATTATGGATATGTGACAGCATGGGAATTTCTTGCTCGTGATTGTTAGTGTTATTTTTCTTTGTACACAAATTGAAGATTGTAGCAAATGGTATAAATGCAATGCAGACATATCCAATCAAGATTGTTACAGCTATTACACTCACTGCTAGTATTCCATACTTAAATATGGAAACCCAATTGGATATATCCCAGAAATCAACCTGGGCCTTGTTATCTAAGACTAATCCAGAAAGTGAATTAGTATTAGATAGTTGTACTCTACCAATTAATTCCGTTAAAACATTTAACTGTTCTACGTTATTTGGCTCATACATCGAATGATGCTGAGGCAAATAATCGTACGTTTTTAGAGGTAATTCCTCAAATGCTGTAATCAATTTTAGTTTTACCACATGAATTGATGGTTCTTGGAGTTTCCATTCTCCATTTATCCATGTATAGGTTTTATCGTTGAAATTTACATATTGACCGTTCCAGAAACAATCCTGGAAAGGATGAAGTGACCAACCATCCTTTCCAACAGTGAAATTGGTTTTCGGGTCTGCCTGAAAAAATGGCTGATAGCCGCACTGTGTTTGTACAGCGGCCATTTTTACAGGTACAATTTCACATTTCTGTAAAATTAAACTTTTGCCGTTTCCGGTTATTCTACTACATGTATCTAGATTTAGTGCACGGGCTGCAAGCAGTCCATTTGTTTGTGCTAAAACCATAGCTTGATTACGCTGTAGTGAAGTAATGTTGCAATATAATTGACGGACTTCGTTGGCCAATTGTGATTCGTGTTTGATCGCCTGCCCTTGGCCAAAAGTATTTATTACTAATGTTTGCGGTCGTTTTTGTTATTCCTAGGTGACCAGCCAATTTGTGGTCGTGATATTGCTCCATAACCTCTTTTCGTAGCGTCGCCGGTACTACGATTTTTCCCCTAGCTGTGGTTAAAAGTCCGCTAGGTAAATATCGAAATTCGTCTTCTGCATCCTTGTTTGCCTTCTCTAAGTTTTTTACTACTTCTTTGCAAAAGGTATCTTCTTGCTGAGCAATTAGCCAGTCGTCAGCTACGACTTGCTGTGATACTACAATATTAACCGGTATTCTGCTCAATGCGTCAGCATTTTGGTGCAGTTTACCAGGCCTATACTGAATTTCCATCTCAAATTGTTGCAAGAATAAGAACCATCTGGCCAATCTTCCTGTTGGCTCCCTGACCTTTTGGATGTATTGCAGAGGCCTATGGTCGGTCACTATTACAAGGTTAGTGCCGTATAGGTAATGGAAAAATGCTTTTACTGAGTGAATAATCGCATACGCTTCCTTCTCTGTGGTACACCATTTTAGTTGAACATCAGTTAGATGCTTAGAGGTGTATGCAATAGGGTGTTCTAGAGACTTATTCCATTCGTCTGTCGACTCTTCGACTACTCTTGAATCATTTATTGATTCCTCACTGGGCCCTGGGTTGGCATTTGGATGGGGCATCTGAGAGAGGATTCCGCCTACTCCATACCCGCACGCATCCGTGTGTAAGATGAAAGGGCGCGCGAAATCAGGATATGCGAGGGTAGCGGCGGAACATAAACATTCCTTGATGCCTTCAAAAGCGCTTGTTTCCTCCTGCCCCCATTGCCATGGTACTGTGCTCCTCGTGAGCCGTGTTAGTACATGGACTTTGTTGGCGAACTGATCTATGAACCGTCTATAGTAATTTGCGAGTCCTAGGAATGCTCTGACTTGGTCCGGGTTTTTTGGTGCCGGATACTTTTTTACCACTTTTATCTTGTTTGGGTCTACCATGACTCCTTTTTGTGACACTATGTGCCCAAGATATTCTACCGCGTTAGCTGCAAATTTGCACTTTTGAATTTTGACTTTAAGTCCGTTTGCTTTTAAAAGGCGAAACGTCGAGGTCAGATGCTGTACGTGTTTGGCCATGCTGGTGCTGTATACAATGATGTCATCAATATATACCATTACGCACTTGCCAATTAACGTTCGAAGAACAATTTCCATTGTCCTCTGGAACGTGCTCGGCGCGTTGCATAGACCAAACGGCATCCTTATATACTCGAAGTGTCCCATTTCTGCTGTAAATGCGGTTTTATGAATATCTTCCTCAGCTATCTCAATTTGCCAGTACCCACTGAACAAATCGAGTGTTGAGAAAAATTTCGCTCCGTGTAGCAAGTTCAATGTATCGTCTATTCGTGGTAGAGGATACCGATCCTTGACTGTCACTGCGTTTAAGTCCCTATAGTCTACGCAAAATCGTAGTTCTCCTGATTTCTTCTTTACCATCACTATTGATGCCCTAAAAGCGCTATGGCTTTCTCGGATGATGTTGTATTTCAACATTTCTTCGATTTGCTGCTTAGCTATCGGTTTAATAGCTGCTGGCATTCTATAGGTTCCTCTCATTTTTGGGTTTCCCGTAGTTACTATCTTATGCTTGAGTACATTTGTTCGTCCTAGTTCTATCAACTGGGATGCGAAAACTGATTTGTGGTTATGTAATACTTGCTCCATTTCTAGTCTGTCTTTCCCTTTCAGGTGTGACAGTTCAAAGGTTACTGTTTGGCTTTCCTTAATGCTATATATAGGTATGTTGATTTTCTTAAGGCTAATTACAGATTCTACTCCGTTTACTGATAATGTTAGTGTTTTATTAGCTATATCTAATTTTGTTTTGTACTTTTTGAAGAAATCTAGTCCTAAAATACATCCTTCTTGTGTTTCAGGCAACACGAAGAAGTCATGCTCTAGTCTGCAATTTGGTGTTAATTTAAGACTTAATTTGAAACATCCCAATGGGTGCATGATGTTTCCTGACGCAGATTCAAACGACTGACTAGGTTTAGTTTCTAATTCAGTTATGATCGCTTTATGAGGTAATAAGGCAAATCTCTCAGATGAAATAATACTAGCTGCTGCACCTGTGTCGATTAAAGCTTGTGCTTTCTGATTACTAAATTCCACGGGTATCCTAATTAATCTACATGTTTGTTTAATCTTTCCTATTCCATTTTTGATTGGAACCTTTTCGGATTTTTGGTCCGACAATCTTTCGCTATATGTCCTATGTTGAGACATCTATGACAAGTAATAGTGTTTTCTCTGTTATTACCACTTAATCTTTGTTTTCTCGCTAGCTCTGCCGATGGGTGAGGGCTCTTGGATCTTGGACGCTCGTCGTAACGCTTTGTCCGAGAATCGAGTCTCTCCCTATTCTGATACCTCTTGTCCTGGTATCGTTCTCTACCGTATGACCGTTCACGCGACTCGGACCGGTTCCTGTCGTACGATCTGTTACGGTTGTAAGAGTGATCTCTACGGTCTCTACTATACGAATTATCCCTAGATCGCTGTCGATCTTCCCATTTAACGTTATTATATCTTGACGAATCCCTACCTTGCTTATAGGTGTCAATATTGTTTACGGACCAATCTTGTCCCGATTTCGACGCTGTACCTGACAGATTTAATTTCGTTAGGTTGTTTTTCAACTCTTCTAATTCCAGTTTTGTTTGAGTTAATTCAGCTTCTATATCTCTAGTCGGTTTCGGTGCTTCAAATTTGAATATTGGTTTTAGTTCTAGTGCCTGTGTGTTGTAGGCGATTTCTTCTGACTCTAACGCTGCTTGTTTGAAATTTTGCCAGTTTGGGGTGCTAGGGTATTTATTATGGAATAGAATTGTCTTGATGGTTGGCAGCAATCCATCTAGTAACATTTTGATTAGTGTATCATCTTTAAGAGCTGTTAGTTCAGCGCTTTCTGCTTGTTCCTCATCGCCTTCCTTGTAGATCGCACTATATGCCTGTGTTATTTTATCAATAAAATGTCTAACGGGTTGGTTAGGTGATTGTTTTACTGACAGTAGTTTCGATTTCTGTTTGGCTTTATCCGCGGGATGTTTGAAATGTTCCTTTAATGCATTCCGCCAATCGCTATAAGATTCTCTCGGTGCTACCCGTAGTCTATCGATATGCCATTGCAATGCTGTCCCCTTTAACCTTGTGGCTAAAATCTTTTTGGTGGATTCCCTCGGCCATTCGTGAATCGTTGCTATTGCCTCCGCATCTCTTAACCATACTCCTATCGGTTGGTCGTTCACATTGCCACTATAAATAGGAATGTTCTGTGTTTCGTCTCTACGTGTAATGGCTACTGCTAATGCTCGTATATCATCGTTTGCTGTCATTCTTGGTGTTTCGTTAGTTGTATCGGTTTCGATAGCCGGTTGTGCTAGTTGTTCTAAGAGTGTCTGGTTGTTTTTATTTAGTTGTTCTATGCTTCCTTTAAGATAATTGTTTTCGGTATCTAGTTTAGCTGCTCGCTCCGCTGCCTGTTTCGCTAACTGGAGCGCTTGTCCTAGTTCCGTTAATTCGTTTTCCAATGACACGATTTTCCTATTCTGTATGGCCAGGGTGTGTTGTGCTATCTCCAACTCGTTTGTGCTTGCGGCACTCGCGATTGTTTGTTGTAGCGTTCTAAACTTTTCTTCTAACGACTGATTAGCCGTTTGTAACGTTGATATTTCTATTGTTTGCGTAGTTTGCTTATCGTGTAAGGTTGTTTCGTTAATCTGGCTAATGTTCAAATTGTGCTTAAGTTGATTGTTTTCTGTTTGTAGGTTAACAAATTTGCTTGTCTGGTCAATTTGTTCCTGTCTTAGAAATTCCAACTCTGCCTGTTTGGTTTTTATTGTATCGTTTAGATGCGAAATTTCCTGATTCTTATCTGTTATATTTACTATTAATTTCTTATGTTCTACCTGTAAGGCGTGAATTTCTTTTTCCTGATCAATGCTTTTTGTTTCAAGAGCTTTGTAACTTAATTGTAGTTTCTCGAATTCTATTTGGATGTTACTGTATTTATTCAATAAGGTTGTTCCTTCTCCAAGTAGTTGGCTTTCCCTTTCTTTCAATTTCTCTAATTCCTGCTGAAGCTTTTTCTTGTCCTTAATTAACTTGGTTTTAACTGATGTGTGTTCGGTTTCTACTTTTCTTATGGTTGATTCTAAGATTTGAACGTCCTGGGTCTTTTTTACTAGGGTGGTTATTAGGTTAGTTTTTTCTCCTTGCGTTTGCTCTAACTGTTGGGTTAAGCTGGTTGCTTGATATTCGATGGTTTGTTGCTGGATAGTAGCTGTCTGTAGTAAGGCTAAACCTTGATTTTCAAGATCTTGTATTTTTGTTTCAGCCGCGATTAGTTTTTCCGAAATTAATTTATACTCTAAGTCTTTATCTTTTAGGCGTGTTTTTAGCTGTTTGGTTGTTGCTTTATCTTTAGCTGCTTCTAATTCTAATTTATACTGATTAATTGTTTGATGAATCTCTATTAGTGCAGTTTTTAGAATATCCCTCTCCTCTACTAGCTTATTTCTCTTTTTACTGGGTAGATTCTCTGTAGAATGATATTTCGTTAATTGTTTCTCCTCGTCGCTGTCCCTTGGGCTACTTTCAGCGCTTCTAGTTCTTTTTTGAAAAGGTACAATACGAACTTCTGCTATTTCACTCTTCTGCTCGTTTTCTAAACTGGGATATACTTTTTGGGTTGTACGCTTAGTATCTACTACGCTTCGTCTTGTGGGACGATCTTTTACTTCTACAGTTTCTTCTACTGGGGCTGACGGCTTGTATATATCTATTGCTAAGTTGTCAGATGACATTTAGGTGACTTACCCTTGTAGCGGGGAGTTCTAGACGATTTCCGGTCGTCTGCGATGTTTAAGTGGGTAGACCTGCTGGTCCGCTGCTGGGCAGGAGTCCGGGGTCGTCGGATTTGAACAAAGTTCAAAACTGGACACGTTCACCAAATGTAATGTTTAACTTGTAAATGACTTTCAACTCGGCTTACTAATTACTAAGTGTATTTTCACAAGACTAACAAGACTAATCACAGGTGTAATGTAAGATTCTCTAAAACTCTACTACACTTCAACGCTCTGGACACAGACACACAATGTACTATAACGCACTAAACTCAGACCCCGAGCCCCCTTCTTGTCACAGCTTTTATCCGTTAATATGAGGTCACTCTTGACGTCAATGATCACGTGAAGACGAACTGATCGTAGAGGTGAAGAGCTGACTGATACTGGTTTGGCATGGGAAGGCTCCGTGAGGATGAAGAACTGTTTGATACTAGTTCGCCGTGGAATCATCCAAGGCTGGAATCTATTAATTAGCTAAGCTAACTAATTGGTGGCGTTCTTCGGTATATGTCCTCATCACACATTGAATACACGTATATTTGATACTGTTTGAATGTAGATCATGAAACTGATTCTATAACACTATATTCACATTGAATACACGTATATTTGATGCTGTTTAATTGGAGATATTGAAACTAAATGTATCACACTATTTTCACATTGTATACACGTCTATTTGATACTGTTTGAATGTAGATCATGAAACTGATTCTATAACACTATATTCACATTGAATACACGTATATTTGATTCTGTTTGAATGTAGATATTGAAACTCACTGTATAACACTATATTCACATTGAATACATGTATATTTGATACTGTTTGAATGTAGATCATGAAACTGACTCTATTACACTATATTCACATTGAATACATGTATATTTGATACTGTTTGAATGTAGATCATGAAACTGCTTCTATAACACTATATTCACATTGAATACACGTATATTTGATGCTGTTTGAATGTAGATATTGAAACTCACTGTATCACACTATATTTACATTCAATACACGTATATTTAATGCTGTTTGAATATAGATATGGAAACTCACTGTATCACACTATATTCACATTGAATACACGTATATTTGATACTGTTTGAATGTAGATCATGAAACTGATTCTATAACATTATATTCACATTGAATACACGTATATTTGATGCTGTTTGAATGTAGATCATTAAACTGATTCTATAACACTATATTCACATTGAATAGACGTATATTTGATGCTGTTTGAATGTAGATATTGAAACTCACTGTATCACACTATATTCACATTAAATACACGTCCATTTGATACTGTTTGAATGTAGATCATGAAAATGATTCTATAACACTATATTCACATTGAAACACGTATATTTGATATTGTTTGAATGTAGATATTGAAACTCACTGTATCACACTATATTCACATTGAATACACGTATACTTGATACTGTTTGAATGTAGATAATGAAACTGATTGTACAACACTATATTCACATTCAATACACGTATATTTGATACTGTTTGAATGTAGATCATGAAACTGATTCTATAACACTATATTCACATTGAATACACGTATATTTGATGCTGTTTGAATGTAGATATGGAAACTCACTGTATCACACTATTTTCACATTGAATACACATATATTTGATGCTGTCTGAATGTAGATTCTGAAACTCACTGTATCACACCATATTCACATTGAATACACGTATATATGATTCCGTTTGAATGTAGATATTGAAACTCACTGTATCACACTATATTCACATTGAATACACGTATATTTGATACTGTTTGAATTTAGATCATGAAACTGGTTCTACCTCACTATATTCACATTGAATACACGTATATTTGATACTGTTTGAATGTAGATATTGAAACTCACTGTATCACACTATATTCACATTATATACACGTATATTTAATACTGTTTGAATGTAGATCATGAAACTGATTCTACCACATTACATTCACATTGAATACATATATATTTGTTACTGTTTGAATATTGATCATGAAAGTGATTCTATAACACTAAATTCACAGTGAATACACGTATATTTGATACCGTTTGATTGTAGATCATGAAACTGATTCTATAACACTATATTCACATTGAATACACGTATATTTGATACTGTTTGAATGTAGATATTGAAACTCACTGTATCACACTAAATTCACATTGAATATACGTATATTTGATGCTGTTTGAATGTAGATGTTGAAACTCACTGTATCACACCATATTCACATTGAAGACACGTATTTTGATACTGTTTGAATATAGATCATGAAAGTGATTCTTTAACACTATATTTACATTGAATACACGTTTATTTGATGCTGTTTGAATGTAGATCACGAAACTGATTCTATAACACTATATTCACATTGAATACACATATATTTGATGCTGTTTCAATGTAGATATTGAAACTCACTGTATCACACTATATTCACATTGAATACACGCATATTTGATACTGTTTGAATGTAGATATTGAAACAAAATCTATAACACTATTTAAATTGAATACACGTATATTTGATGCTGTTTGAATGTAGATATTGAAACTCACTGTATCACTCTATATTCACATTGAATACACGTATATTTGATACTTTTTGAATGTAGATATTGAAACTGACTGTATCACACTATATTCACATTGAATACACGTATATTTGATGCTGTTTGAATTTAGATATTGAAACTGATTCTATAACAGTATATTCACATTGAATACACGTATATTTGATACTGTTTGAATGTTGATCATGAAAGTGATTCTATAACACTATATTCACATTGAATACACGTATATTTGATACTGTTTGAATGTAGATAATGAAACTGATTCTTTAATACTATATTCACATTGAATACACGTATATTTGATGCTGTTTGAGTTTAGATATTGAAACTAAATCTATCACATTATATTCACATTGAATACACGTATATTTGATGCTGTTTGAATTTAGATATTGAAAGTGATTCTATAACACTATATTCACATTGAATCCACGTATATTTGATACTGTTTGAATGTAGATCATGAAACTGATTCTATAACACTATATTCACATTGAATACACGTATATTTGATACTGTTTGAATGTTGATCATGAAAGTGATTCTATAACACTATATTCACTTTGAATACACGTATATTTGATGCTGTTTGAATGTAGATATTGAAACTGATTCTATAATACTATATTCACATTGAATACACGTATATTTGATGCTGTTTGAGTGTAGATATTGAAACTAAATCTATCACATTATATTCACATTGAATACACGTATATTTGATACTGTTTGAATGTTGATCATGAAAGTGATTCTATAACACTATATTCACATTGAATACACGTATATTTGATACTGTTTGAATGTAGATCATGAAACTGATTCTTCAACACTATATTCACATTGAATACACGTATATTTGATGCTGTTTGAGTGTAGATATTGAAACTGATTCTATAACGCTTTATTCACACTGAATACACGTATATTTGATGCTGTTTGCATGTAGATATTGAAACTCGCTGTATAACACTATATTCACATTGAATACACGTATATTTGATGCTGTTTGAATGTAGGTAATGAAACTCATTGTATCACACTATATTCACATTGAATACACGTATATTTATACTGTTTGAATGTAGATCATGAAACTGATTCTATAACACTATATGCACATTGAATACACATATATTTGATGCTGTTTTTAATGTAGATATTGAAACTCACTGTATAACACTATATTCACATTGAATACACGTATATTTGATACTATAAAGTTTCCAGATCCCGTGTATTTGCATTGAGTTGCTGAACCAACTCCAAAATACAAGCTACAAAATATGCAGTATTTATACTACTACAGAACACACATATTGAAGGTGAAGAGGGTGGAGATACGTTCACTTTCACATTTTCATAGGTGTGGCTCTTTTGGTTAGCCTTTGGGCTTGTTACATTCCTTCCCTTCTTCGATAATAAGAATTGGTCCTCCAATTTGCATTTTCTGTCACCGGCTACAGTTGTTGGTATGGTTAAATAATAAAACTTATTCCTTCACCACAAATTTATAAGAAGAGTTATATGTGTTTTTTAAAAAGATTGCTGGCGTAGTGTCTCCTTTCTTTTCTTCTTTGATTCTTGCATTTCTTTCTGCCCGGTATTTCTGCTATGTTGATTATGGCTTGTTCATTTTCCTCGCGGCGGTATTGTTGGTGGTTCTTTTCTTTTATTTCTTGTCAGGGAATTACTGTTATGTTTTAGTTCCCATTTTCCGAGGATGGCTTGCGCTCTTTTCCTGCATGGTTTTGAACTCGCCTTGCGCCCATGTTAATCATGTCGAATATCATGTCGTAATATTTCAATCATGTCAATTCCATTGAATCCGACTGCTACGTGTAGAGCGGTTTCGCCTGGGGTGTCTTGTTGGTTTATGTTGATTATTCTTTTGGCGCAAATTATAGTTGCAAGGTCTTCTAGCCCATACATGGCTAGGTAATGCAGAACGGTTTTGCCCTGATGTGTACTAATATTGATATTAGTTGGCGACCATATCAACTTCGCACATTCTAAGTTCTCGTATGAGATTGCCAGCATTAAGGGAGTTTCTCCGTTGTAATTGTGTGCTGTAAATTCGCAATTGATATGTTTTAAGATCCGTAGTAATAGTAGATCATTTAGGGTTACTGCGGTATGAGCAATTGTTTTTCCATGGTAAAGGATTTCCGGGTTTGCTCCGAAGGAAAGTAAAAGGTCTGTAATATCATACCTACTTCTTCTTACGCTTGTATGGAGTAGCGTTTGTTCTTTTTCATATCTCTCGTTGAGGATTGTAGCCATCTTCTGTCTTGGCCAACCTTGTTGTGATTCCATTTTATTTTTGATGCACTTTCTTATCATCCATAAGGGAGCTCCCATCATCGATAATGAAAGTTTTCCATCTTCCAGGTCTATCATAGCTTGCCTTCGCAGCTGGATTTTTTCTGCTCGGGATGCCGATATGGATGCTATCGTTTTCATCCGACAGTTTTTGCATGCTTCCGTTTCCTTTTGTTGGTCGTCCGGCTTGTTGCGTTTTTGTGGAGGTTCACATTGAAGATAGTCGTCACTGTCGTATCCTATTGTAAAGTCAACACTGTTGTCACTTTCCATATCGGGTTCCGTTCCACTATACGCCATTAACCCCTCGTTTTCATCATCACTTGATTCACTGTTGCTATTTACTTCCTCTTTATTCCCGTAAAAGTCGTTCTTTTCCGTTTCTATTCCATTCCATCCCATGTATTGCACTAATTGCTTGTTTTCGTCCGTACCTTTTTGCACTCTCCTGCTGACTATTCTCACTTTCGGTATCGCTGATGGTAATTAGTTCATTTCTCTTTTCCATCCTCTGGGAATGATTATACCCTTATATTCGTAAACTCTGGTGATGAAATTATTTGCCATTTTGAGATGATTTGTTGGTTTGCAATGTGCACTTTGCTTTACGAAGCTTTATTGGAATTATGTCGTTGAGATACTGGGAAGAGTTTTGTGTGTTTGCAAATTTTTCAAACGGTTTTCGCGTTGCTTTTTCTTTTCTCTTATGTTCTTGTTTCTGTGTTCTTAATTTGATAACAGGTTTTCATGCATTTTAATATATTCCATTTTCTGTCTTGGAGTTGGGTTGGATTCTTTTTCGTCGCGTCTTGTCGCGCTGACAGGTGGGTGTGCCGCTGGGCGAATCGACAAATATTTTGTTCGTTTCCAACTTTCTTTATTCCTTTTTTAGTTATTGTCTTTTTCGCATAGGAGTTCCACTCAGAAGATCGGAGTCTCTTCTTTGATTTGTTTCGTATGTCCTTCAAAGTGTCGGATTTGTCGCGGCGGGATTTTGGTTACAAGCGGCCGGGACTCAACGACTATTATTATTTGTATGTGTTGTTTTACTGTATTTATTTATTTATAATTTTTTTTTTTTTAAGGAATCATCTAGGACATGCGCGCTATCGCGACGTCTATCCTCTTTGCTTCGCTCGGTTTCTTTGGTGGGTGGAATCAGGCGATGATATTTATCATCCTACGCCAACCTCTTCACTTTTACAGCGGGAGCGTCTTCAAGAAGAAAATGATGACCACCTGGCCATCACACATGTCTCGCAGATCTACAATTATCTGCTTTATGGCGATCCTCTTCCCGAACGTGATTCCACGGACTGAAGATATTGTTTGTTTTTATTTGTAGTTAATGTTTTAGTTGGAAATACAGAATTGTTATTTGAGTTTGTTTGTTCGTCTGTTTGTTTTTACTAAAAATTTTTCAAGTATAGTGACGGGGAAAAATTTTTTTTTTTTCGATTTGGTGGATTTAAAATGATAATCTACTTAATTATTTTTAAATGTTGGTAAGTGCATTATTTGTTGGGAGGTGCTACTGTATTATGGAATTGACTAACTTGTTAGTGGATGATTCTTGATGGACTTTCACTTTTAATGACCTTGGGGATTTTTATTTTTTTGCTGAAGTGCTACTGTCTGCTTCTGGCATGCAGCGACATAGGTCTTCCTAGACCATGCCATACCCGACGACGTAAGTACACATGGTATGTTTTCCTGTACATCGTTTGGGTGTGTCAACTTCTTCGATAGATGGGTAGATTGGTGAATTTGGTGCTCTTGGCCGTGGTGGGCGCGTTTGACCTTGTCTTTCGGTTGACAGCTGTGTGGGTGCGGACGTTCTTATGAATGGTTGTTCGATGACAATGTCTGAATGATAATTTGTTTCTCGTGCCGGTATCATTGATGCGAGTTCGTGTTCTTCCTCTATGCCATCATCGTATCTGCTTGTAAAGTTCCGGTTTCCGCGGATATGTTCTTTAATCTTCGAGATGGGGTTGCAAATGATGAAGATCCGTAAGCATACGAGGAAAAGCACAAATCCTATCGCTGATAGACCTATTATCTTTAATTTGTCGAACCATGAGAACATATGATCTATCTGATTATCTTGTTGTTCTGACATCACAATATCTCCAACAGAATTCGAATTTCCTTCTTGCATTCTGCCTACTAGGTCATTCAGGATATTTAATTGTTCCATCTCCATTGTTTCGTGTGCTGGATGACTTTTCAGAGAGTAGTCGAAGTCATTGAGATGGAGTTCTTCAAATTCTGTAATTAGGTCTAGATTAGGCATGTGAATGCTAGGTTTCTGGCGTATCCAATCTCCTGTTGTAGAGTTGTGTTCCCAGGTGTGTGGATTTCCATTCAAATTCACTAACGGTGTTTTCCAAAAACAATCGGAGAATGGATGAATTGACCATCCATCTATTCCGATCGTACAGTTTTTTCCTTCGTAAGTAAAGAACGGTTGAAATCCACATTGTGTTTCATTTGCTGATATAAAAATTCTTTTGGCTTCGCATTGTTGAAGTGTCATTGCTTGACCTAAGCCTTGTAGTCTCGTGCAGATAGGTAAACCTACTGCTGCTGCGGCCAAAATTTCATTGGTCTGAGCTAAGATAACAGCCTGTGTTCTTTTGATGGCCGATAGTTGGCAATAAACATCTCGAATTTCTTTTGCGAGTTTGTTCTCGTGTTCTGTTTCAATGCTGATTTTATATTGGTCGTGCATCTTGCTTATTTCGTATTTAATCTTGTCGTTGAATTCTTCGATGTTTTTAGGTAGACCGCTTTCCAGATTTTCAGTGTTTATTGACTCTTCCGTTTTCTGATCCATTAACAGGGACTCGGCTGGCGGTAAATTTTGAATATTGTCTTCTTCTATGGCCTGGATTTGATTTTCTTCTGTTGTAGACGTCGTTCCCGTTGTAGCTAATGGGGTCATTCTGGCTGTCTGTGTTGATGATTGTGAGGTCGTTGGACTCTCTTTCACTGTTGTCGTACTGTGTGTAGTTGTGCTCGGTTGGTGTGTTGTTGTTGAAACTGTTGTTGTGGATATTGTCGTAGTGGGCGTTGTTGTCGTTGACGTAGGTCTAGTAGTTGTAGTGGTTGTTGACGTTGAATTTATTTTAACAGTTGTCGTAGGCCTAGTAGTAGTGGTAGGTTAAGTGCTTGTTGACGTGATCATTGGCTTTGTAGTCGCTGGGGGTTTGGTTGAAGTTGACGTCATACTGGGCTTAGTTGTAATCTTATGCGTTGCTGTGGGTTTGTTTGCTGTTGTGCTTGTAACTGGCCTAATTGTAGTCGTAGTTTTTACCGTTGTTTTTGCCGTTATTGCCAATGTGGTTTTTATTGTGGGTTTCGTAGTTGTTGTAGCGCTTGTCGTTGTTGTGGATTTTTCTGTTGTGGGCGTGGCAGGGGGAGTGGCTAAAGCTTTGTTCTTTTCTGATTGGTTGTTGATCTCCCTTTGCATTAGTGGCGGTATAGATGGGAGTGCTTTCCCGTCCAATGGCTGTTGAGTGTGTAGCGCTATAATGGCTGCCGCTGAAAGTGTCCTTATTTGATGTGGGTTGCGATATTCAAAGCTAAAGTGTTGGTTTTTTCTGGAGCTGTGACAATGCCCCAGGCTCACACGTCCTACTCTTTGTGTTAGACATTTCCTATCTGATGAAGGTGAGTATAATCCAGTTCTATCTGTTGCCATGAGTTGTCCTGTGTGTTCATATGTGCCCCAGATTGAGCTTGTGTTGGCGCATTCCTGGAGGACGAGCACTGTTGTCTTGGCTTTTACACAGTTGTTCGTGTTGAACGGTCTGATGGTGAAATCAGAGGTATATTCGAAAGCTTGTCCTCGTTCTGTTGTTCTGCTGCAGTTAGCAACCGTAGTTTGTGATCGCATCAATGGGTCATTACTGGTTACCAGTGTTCTTAGGTCTTCTTGACATTTCGTCCAATCCGCGTTGCATTCTTCTAGTGTCATCTGTTTGTTTATTCCGTGATGAGTCAAACACTTTTCACTCGGTGCTTTCCCATTTTTCAACAATCCCCAGGCAATCATGTCCCAGATTATATTTCCGCTGCCGTGATTAGTTTTTAAAATTCCTCCGAATATTGGCGAATTAATCGTTGTTGTGATCGCTCTTCGCTGTTCTTGTTCTATCTCCTGCATCTCCGCTAACGTTGTATCCGGGAAGTTTTGTTGGATTTCAGGATTAGTATTCACAGTTTCAAAAATCCATTGTTGTGTTGCACCATTTTCATCATCCCTACATTCTGTTAGAGGGATGTTTTGGGATGATCCAAGCGTTATGCAAAGATGTGATTCCTGTGCGATTAATCGGTAATTTTGCTGGTCTAATATCCACCGTGTAGAATATTCAGAACAAGTGGCTGCAACCAGTCAATTTGTTTCTCCTTCGGTGACGCAAATATCGCTGTTTTGCATTCGTATTATTTGGTCAACGATGTATTCAAATTCTGACCCCAATGGAAGTGGGTCATCGTTTTTAAAACGAAAGTGAGCTTTCATCGGGTTGCTCTCTCCGAGTTAGTAGATTATATGTATTGTGGCATTATCAATTATGTACTGTCCTTTTTCGTCTTTTTTGATTGGTTGTTGACGTCTCATTTTTATTGGTCCCCAGGCGTACGAGATGCTGTATAGACGTTTACCGATATCTTAATCTTTGAGAGGTGTGTTCAACAAGAACGTAACTTCTTGTTGAATCGAACGTTTCCGCTTTGAATGTGGAAGTTGTCTATAATCCTTGCACACTGGTGTATCTAGGTGAGCTTTCAGTGCTTATTTGTCAACAAGTAGCTCATTGAAATATGCAAATCATACCATTCACCAAGTACTACTTTCAACCAACAACATTCAGTTTTTTTAACGTCTGCCGGATGAAAGGGCTCTGCGTTGATCATTTCAGTTCTAATTTAACATGCGTTACTATATCTCTTTCAGTCCTTGGCTGTTGTTAAAATTAAAAGAAGACGATGGCTTAATCTGAACGCTGAATGGTGAAACACTGAATGGTGAACTGGTGTAGCATATATTTGAGTTGCATTGTGCAAATTTCAGAAGCATAGTTTCATTCGCAACTTTGAAAGTGAAAAGCTGCGCGAGGATCGACTGCTGATCAACCAAAAGAAATGTCACAGGTTCGAAGCACACAACAAATCACACTTGACTTAAAGCTTGCAATATTTATTATTGAACAGGTTCCTTATTGAATGATAATTCTTAAAAAAAAATTCTAAAATTTTTTTTTAACTTAACGAGCTGCATCTCCAGTTCCGCTCCATTTTAACAATGATGTTATAGTTCAATAACAGGTCAATGCCTGTATTTGGGAATTAATGGCCAATTTCTGAAATATGCAAATTCAGTTACAACTTCATATCAACAAGTCTCACATTATGTTCATGTGCTCGCTGAAAATTTTACAATCACACTTTGTTTTCGATTACACGACAGAAACATTAAATCTTCTGGAACTATTATGCATTCTAGAGAAACGATATCTTAAGTCTGATGTGCATATGAGCTGTCAACGAGTTTAACATGCAGCTGCAAGCTCTTGAATGTCGTATCTTTCAACAAGGTTCACAATCGAGCAGGTAACACCATCCAGTATTCTCATTTAATTTTTGATTATTGCAGTAATGTTTCAGATAACGTTTACGCTCCTGACTAAAATTGTCAATTGACAGTGGATTCCGGAAATTGGTCATATATGAGAAGGAGAATTCATTCAATGAGTACGATTTAAACCCGAAACGTTTGCGATTTCATTAGCGTAATGCTAAATCAACGCTGTTATACAACTGACGAATGAACGTTTGTTTGCCGATTCATTCGTGACCCATCACCAGATAGCAATGGAAAGGTTGTGTAAGGATTGATAACACAAAAATAGCAAAAACTACAACTGGCACTAGCGATAGGCTTAACATTTTGCCTACCCCTTTTTCGTCCCTCCTACCATTGATCGGATAGGAATAGCGTGACATTGAAATACCTGGAGTAGGGTTCGACAACCTGAAACACATTTCCAACTGCCACCGGCAAGTGCTTAAACATTTTTTCTTTCGAAGTTAAACGAACTGGAGTAAAAATGCATGCAGGATGAAAACGCAGATAGACGGAAAATCGCGAATCGAGGCCGGAAATTGGGGGGGGGGGGCTTGCCTACAGGACGAGAGAAAACGAAGTGCAGACACTAAATACTAGAATTCTCCTATTACCGTCCTGGGACGGGCCGCCATATACTAGTCTTCTCTCTTTATAAAAGCCAAAGGTCTCTTTGTGGGAGGAGTTTGTTTGCGTATCTGTCTGTGTGTTTGTCCGAAAAACCTAACGGCGTGCGCACGCAGTGATTGGTTCGTGTTCAGTCACCTGATTTTTTTATACCTGGAAAAAGGTACTACTACCCGAAAGAGGTTCAAACAGCCTTTGGCAAAGCTTAACATTTTTTTTCCCTTTTGCCATCTGTTTCGCCATTGGTCGTGTTGACATCACGTGGTTTTTTTTTACCTGGAAAAAGGTTCGACTACCTGAAAAAGGTTCGACTACCTGAAAAAAGGTTCGACTACCTGAAAAAAGGTTCGACCTGCCTACGGCTAAGCTAGCTTTTTCCCGTTTTATGTTTTCCCTTTTTTTAGTCATTTCCAATCACCACATTCCGCATTTTAGCAATCCGTTTTCACCATCATTGACACATTGACGTCAGACGAAATTCAGCTACCAAACGACGTAGACAAAAACGTCCTGCTGTCATATTTTAACTATGGTAAGCGATTTCTTATACCACATTTTTTTCCAAAATTCAACATTTCTGTTTGTTTCAATATAATTTTCATTTAAACAGGTGATAATTCAGTTGCCAGTGGTTTCTTTTGATGTCTCTTAGTTCTCCCAAAAGTCAGCCATTGGATGTGTTGTACTAGAAAATGTTTTTTTTCCCTGCTCATTTAAACAGGTAACATCCTACATTCAAATTTGTATAACTTATTTGCAGATATTAGCTTGCAACAAGTTCCATTACCCTCAGGTTAACGTTGTTCAACTTTTTCAACATTGTCCAGTTGAACGGGCTTGGTATTTCTAATTCAGTTTAATTTTTAGATGGGTCAATGTTTGTGTTGACTAATTGACTGTTGCATACATTCCAGAACGGCAGTGGCATCACCTGAAGATTACAATTTTCTTTCGCTCACATTTGATCAACAAAAGGCAATGCCACCTTATAGGTGTACAGCACTACTGGTGCACGATAGTAATCTTTTACATAAAGTTTAACAAGACATGTTTGGCTTAAGGTATTCAACATTTATTTTTCAACAGGTACCTCAAACCTGCACAGATAAGCATTCCAAAGGAACCACTGTCCTCAACGAACAGTGTTGAACTTTGTCAACCCATTTCAGGTGAACGAGATCTGCACTTCTACTTCAGTTCTCCTTCAACAGGTGTTGGTATGGTATGGTAAGCAATAGACTACTGTTTACGTTCACAAAAAGATAGTGTGGCTTCATATGAATCACACAAATTTTCTAATTACAGGTGAAGTATTACTTGAGTTGCATTTTGCACATTTCTCAGGCCCACTTCATTTGCAACTTTGAAAGTGAAGTAATACGCAAGGATGGATTGTTGTCCGATCAAAAGATATGCCAAACGCACAGGTATTAAACATTCAAACAAGTCAAGTTTTATTGAAAGCTTTCAGTGGTTTTTTGTCAACAGGTGCCTCATTGAAGCGGGCATTCAACAAATTCCGCCACACTAAACCAACTGCGCTCAGCTTTTTCAATATCTTCCAGGCGAAAGAGCTCGGTATTCTCAGCTGTTAACTGACCAGGGTAACCGATTTCTTTAAGCCAATTTTTTAGAACGCGTTTACAACCAGGTAATAACAGTTTTTAACCAGGTGATAACAGTTATGGGTTTTCCTTGACGTCTGGGCTTGCGAAAAGGGTGCCAAAACTAAACTAAACTCCTACTAAACTACAACAAACCCGTGAGACTCACAGGTGCAAAGCACTAAACCAGTCACGTATGACTTGAAGCTCTCAGGGTTTATTCGTCAACAGGTAGCTGATTCAAACATGCACGTTTAAGCAATCAACAAGTAATACCCTAATAAACCAACAGAATTCAGTCTTTTCCAACACCTTCCAGATGAAAGGGCTGAGCATTTTTACCTTCAGTTCTATTTTAACGTGCGTTTATGTTTTCTTCCACTGCTTTGCTGTTTTAATTTACCAACAGACAGTGGCTTCATCTAAAATCCTCAAATTTTCCCGTTTATAGGTGAAGCATTCCCTTGAATTGCAATCTGCAAATTTAGGAGACACGCTTCATTTGCAACTCCGAGAGGGAAAAGCAATATTAGGATGGATTGCTGGTCCACTAAAAGAAATGTCATCGGCATAGGTATATAGCAGCATCAATTAGTCACGTTTGACGTAATCCTTTCAATGTTCATTTGTAATTAGAAACCTCATTGATACGGGCAGATATTGAGGTTCAACAAGTACGACCATTCTCAACCTATGGTGTGCAACTTTTTCGACAAATTTCAGGTGAAGGGCTGTGCATTTCCAAATCAGTTCCATTTTAAAGTGTTGTGGTGCTTCTGTTTACCAATTGGCTGTTGTATGCGTTTACACAAAGACATAGTGACTTCTTTGAAGATCACAAATTTTCTCACGTTTACAGATGAGGCATTCATTGATTTGCATTCTGCAAATTTCACTGGCCAAGTTCATTTGCAACATTAAAAGTGAAGATCTACGCCAGAATGGACTGCTGATCGACTACAAGAAACAACAAACTCACAGGTGTCAAGAATTCAACAAGTCACGTTTCATTTCAAGCTTTCAGTAGTTACTTATTAACAGGTGCCTCATTGAAACGTGCAGATGTTGGCATGCAGTGAGTTCCACCATCCTCAATCAACAGAGTTTAACTTTGCCAACCCATCCAGGTAAAGGATATACACTTCCGCTTCAGTTCTTTCTCAACATACTTTGTGGTTTTGGTTTACCGTTTGGCTGTTGTTTACGTTTTCAAAAAATCGTTTTTTAAATTTGAAGATCACACATGTTCTCATGTTTACAGATGAAGAATTCGTTGAGTTGCATACTGCAATTTTCTCAGGCACACTCCATTTGCAATTTTCGAAGTGAAGAGCTACGCGAGGACGGACTGTTGATCAACTAAAAGAAATACCAAATTCACAGGTGTCAAGCACTCAACAAGTGACATTTTATTTATAGCTACCTCTGGTTATTTGCTAATAGGTGCCTCACTGAAACGTGGAGAGGTTGGCATTTGACAACTTCCGCTAAATCAAACAACGGCGTTCAACTTTGTCAAACCAGTACATGGGATAGGGCTCTCCATTTCCGTTCCAGTTCAGACTGATGATTAATGAAAACAAATTCAAAATCAAAGGTGCAAAGCACTAGACAAATCACCTTTGATTTAAAGCTTTCTGTGTTCATTTGTCAACAGTTGCCTCATTAAAACGTCCAGATTTTAGCATTCAACAAGTTCCTCCAACCTCAACCAACAACGTTCAATTTTTTCAAACCTTGCTGGCGAAGGCACTGTGCATTTTCACTATAGCTATTAACTGGTTGTGTTAAACGTTTTTTACCACATATTTTTTGTATTTCTGTTTTTCACCGAAGTTTTTCACTGGAACAGCTGATAGCATTCTGCGGCTAGATCTCTATTCTGCAGTGCACTCCTCAACAAACTGTGTATGCCATTTCATCGAAGGCCTCAATTACATTTGTACAGAATTGGTTAAACTTCCGGGTGACAAGTGTGACTGCCACGTAACCAACACATAAGGATCTGCGTTTCAACCAGGGACAGCAGTTTTCTTTGACTTCTGCGCTCGCCCAAAAGGATGCCTAAACTAAGCTAAGCTAAACCACCACTAAACTGCAAGAAATTTGAAAGTCACACGTACAAAGCATTCAACCAGTCACATATGACATAAAGCTTTCAGTGCTTATGTCAACAAATAGCTCATTTAAACATGCACAGCATACCACTCAACAAGTGCGCTACTCTTAACCAACAGCATTTCGTTTTTTAACGTCCCCCAGATGAAGGGGGACATCTGCATTTATCACTTCAGTTCTATTTTAACATGCGTTATTGTTTTCATTCTCTGTGTGACTGTTGTTAAGATTAAAAAGAAGACGGTGGCTTAATCTGAAGATCACAAATTTTCTCCTGTTTACAGGTGAACAAACGAAGCATATGTTTGAGTTGCATCCTGCAAATTTCTAAAGCATACTTTCATTCGCAACTTTCAAAGTGAAAAGCTGCGCGAGGATGGACTGCTGATCAACCAAAAGAAATGTCTAACTCGCAGAGTCGAAGCAGACTTGCCGCGCTAATCAATTTTCCGATCTCGATCTTCGATCCGATGTTTTGAGTTTGATCGGATCGGAGATCGAGATCGAGGCGATCATTTTACCGATCATTTTTGTGCGACATCTAACGCTAAAAATTCACACTGTTTAACGAATTTAGCATTGGCTGTCACAGCGACAGTCACTGACGGCCATTGAGGGTGAACACTAAACAGTTTCCCTCAATTGGCATTCGCAAAAATAGTAGTGAAAGAGAACCATGGGACTGCAAAATCTACAGCTAGATGGCGAAAAGTTTGATCGCTTAAAACGATCGGATCGCGATCAATTTTTTGGGATCGCCGATCCGATCTCCGATCTTTCTCAAAAGATCGGATCGGCGATGAATTTTTGATCGCGATCGCGGCAAGTCTGATTCGAAGCACTCAACAGATCACATTTGACTTAAAGCTTGCAATATTTATTATTCAACAGATACCTTATTGAATAGAAATTCATAAAAAAAAAAAATTTTTAAACAAATTAAAAAAAACTAAACTAGCTGCATCTCTAGATCCATTCCATTTTAACACTGATGTTATATGGTAATGGTAAATTAATGGTTATGGTAATGGTCTGATGGTTTTGTTTTGTTTTGTTCTGACTCTTGTTCAAATTCTAAGTCCACAAGAGTTTTCAAGTGGTTCAAAAATTTTTCTCGGAGACCGTTGGGATTTTGGCTGGTTGTGTCTGATTTAGGGAGTACGGGGTACAAAAGTGGGGATAATTCGTCGACAACGTTTGGGTACAAAGTATTCTCTTTACGAGTAGTCTCTGGTACGATATGATCAAGCGGCATTCGCTTACCTTTTGATGGTGTTCCTTGGCCTGGTAGAGCTGTTGGAGACTCGTCGGGGAAATGTAGAGCACATTCACTAAAATAAGTTACGGGTAAGAAACGTTTTACTGGACAACAAGTTTTTTAAGTCTCGTTGGGACCTCCAATTGTAAAGTTTCCAGATCCCGTTTATTTGCAGTGAGTTGCTGAAACAACTCCAAAATACAAGCTATAAGATATGCAGTACTTATCCTACTACAGAACACAAATATTGAAGGTGAAGAGGGAGGAGATACGTTCACTTTCACTTGTGAAACGCTTGGGGGATGTATTAGGTGTGGCTGTCTTCGGATAGTCTTTGGGCTCGTTACATTCCCTCCCATCAGATATTGAAACTCAGTGTATCACAGTATATTCACATTAAATACACGTATATTTGATGCTGTTTGAATGTAGATATGAAACTCACTGTATTACACTATATTCACATTGAATACACGTATATTTGATACTGTTTGAATGTAGATCACGAAACTGATTCTATAACACTGTATTTACATTGAATACACGTATATTTGATGCTGTTTGAATGTAGATATTGAAACTCACTGTATCACACTATATTCACATTAAATACACGTATATTTGATACTGTTTGAATGTAGATCATGAAACTGATTCTATACCACTATATTCACATTAAATACACGTGTATTTGATGCTGTTTAAATGTAGATATTGAAACTCACTGTATCACACTATATTCACATTGAATACACGTATATTTGATGCTGTTTGAATGTAGGTATTGAAACTCACTGTATCACACTATATTCACATTGAATACACGTATATTGTTGAGTTTAATTGACAAATTACTTAACTGCTGACACTTCGTTGATACTTCTTTATTTGAGATTTTACTCCGCACGTGCGGTCGACAAGACAAGTAGTTAGACACACATACAGTTCGTCTGAATTATAAGGGGAGAGCAGAGCAAAGTAAAAGGGGATACGAGTACAGCATCGCCAGATGGGTTATAATAGGTTTGAAGGAATATATATCATATATTTCAACATCCCCACTCAAACCGAAATATCAATCACACCAATCCTCTTCCGCATGTCTTGAAAAACCGGTCCGCCCAGCGCCTTAGTTAGGATGTCGGCCAGTTGGTCCTTCGTTCCCACGTAGTCGACTGCAACGATTTGTCTCTGGTACTGCTCTCGAATGTAGTGGAACTTCACATCAATGTGTTTGGTTCTGCGATGAAATTCTGCGTTCGACACCAGCTTGATGGCTCCTTGGTTATCACATAGTAGTGTTGTTGGCTTGATTTGAGCGGTGCCAATACTGTGGAGGAGTCTCCGCATCCAGGTGACTTCTTTAGTGGCCTCACACATCGCGACGTACTCCGCCTCAGTGGTTGAGAGCGACACGCAGGATTGTCGACGACTAGCCCATGTTATTGGTCCTCCATGAAAAATGAGGAGGTAGCCGGTAGTTGAGCGACGCGATTGTACATCTCCAGCGTAGTCGGAATCTGAGTACGACAATAGCAGATCAGGCGATCCAGTGGTGTGGTAGGAGATTCCGTGGCTCGCAGTATCCTTAAAGTACATCATGATTCTCCTCACAGCAGTCCAATGAGCAGCTTTTGGTTTACTGCAACGTTGCGCCACTTTTCCGACGGCGTAGGCTATATCCGGGCGGGTGCAGACCATTAGATACATAAGAGTCCCCACTGCTTCTCGGTAAGTTGATTGGTCAAAGTCTTGTTTGTCCTTTCCCTCTCCAAAGGTGGCAGCCATGAGATCCGTGAAGGGATCGGCAGGAACAATCTTTGAGTTGCAATTTGTTAGGCCGAATCGATCCAACATCCGACGAACATACTGCTCTTGAGATAGAGTGATAGTTAGAGTTGGACGGTCTCTTGCAATCTTAATCCCGATAAAGAAGTTCGCAGCATCAGAGGTTATTTCCAGTTGATCACGCAGATAGTTAATGACTTTTGCAAGGCCCTCTTTACGGGTTCCACAGAGCAGGCCGTCATCTACCCAGATAGCCAGGATAAGGACTTCATCTCGATCTTCGCGAAAATAAACACAAGAGTCTGCATCGCTACGATTAAATCCAAACAAAACCAGAAAACTGTCGAACTTTTCATTCCATGATCTGGACGCCTGTTTCAGCCCATAGAGGCTCTTCAGCAGCCTGCATACTTTAGTCGGATGATTGGGTGTACTGAGGCCTTCAGGTTGGTCCATATAAATTTCTTCAATGAGATCACCGCGCAAAAACGCAGTTTTTACATCCAGCTGCATTATTTCGAGGTTACGCGCTGCTGCTACTGCCAGTACTGTTCGCACCGATTCATGTCGAACAACAGGGGCATAAGTTTGATCATAGTCAACCCCCGCTCTCTGCGAGAATCCTTTTGCAACTAAGCGAGCTTTAAAACGAGTTGCCTTTCCGTCAGCATCGTGTTTGATTTAGAAGAGCCATTTGTTCTTAACCGTACGCCGGCCGAGTGGAAGATCTTCCAGGCACCATGTTTTATGAATGGCAAGAGAGTCAATTTCTTCTTTCATAGCAGCTTTCCACTCTTCTGACTGTGGAGACGAAATGGCCTCTTTGAATGACTTGGGCTCGTCTAACTCAAGACTAAGAAGGGCACCATCATAGACACTCAGGAAATTTTGGTCTTCAATTAGACGCCTCACCGGTTTACGAATCCTTGGAGATCTGATTGGAGGTGGGAACTGATTGATTTGTTCCATACCTTGACACTGAGGTTGAGTTCTGGCCGGTGATTCGAAACCATAAAAAGGTTCTTCGTCATCACGATGATGGAATTGATCGTCAATAGTTTCAGACTGCCGATCACCGTCTGCTGCCGATTCACTTACATCAGGAACGGGCTCGGCGGCACGTCCAGTGGGTGCTATTGCACCCCCGCCCTCTCCGTTTTCCCAATCAGTGTCTGACAGCAGGTCAGAGATAAGTGGCATAATTCCACCGGCTTGATCTTGATCAGGCTCTTCACCAAAGATAACGTCTCTAGAAATCTTAACTTTCTTTGTTGATGGATCAAAGAGACGGAAAGCCTTCTGAGTTTCACAATAGCCCACGAATACACATTTTAGACTTTTAGAGTCGAGTTTAGTGCGCTCATCCTTCGGGACGTGCATGTAGGCTACACTTCCAAATATTTGGAGATGAGAGAGATTCGATTTTCTTCCATGCCATCCCTCGTATGGAGTCTTGGATTCCATTGCAGAACACAGAACTCGGTTGAGAAGGTATACGGCGCACGCTGTTGCTTCGGCCCAAAACTGAAGTCCAAGTTTAGACGAGTGGAGCATACTTCTGAATGATTCAAGGATAGTACGGTTGTACCGTTCAGCTACTCCGTTTTGCTCGGGAGTCTTTGGAGCGCTGCTCTCATGGCGGATACCTTTTGTTTTCAACCATGCTTTAGATTCATTACTTAGATACTCGCCGCCATTATCCGATCGAAGCGTGGTAATGGAATGTCCCGTCTCGTTTTCTAATTTGGCTGCATAGTTCTTCAGATGCTGAAAGGTTTCTGATTTCTTTTTCATGAAGTTGACCACACCATATCCAGTGAAGTCATCGCGGAACGTAACAAAATAGAAAGATCCAGCAAGCGATGATGTTTTCATTGGCCCACACACGTCGCTGTGAACCAACTCTCCAATTCTGGAGGCTCTGGTTCTTCCAACAGTTGGGAAGGGAAGGCGATGTTGTTTTCCCATGATGCAACCCTCACATGGTGATGGAACATTAGAATTCTTATCGATGAGTAGGCCGTCTGCCATTTCCAATTCAAACATTTTCTTGATCGTCTTGTGATTGACATGTCCCAGGCGTTCATGCCATATTTGAAGGGATTCTTGTCGTGCAACAAGGGCTCTATCGTCATTTTTCGATACAATCGACTCCATGTCCATGAGGTACAGCCTCTGACTAACGCGGGATGCAGTTGCAACAATCTTTTCCTTTTTCATAAAGATCACGTGCTCTTTTTCAAAAATAGCTTTAATTCCACGTTCGGGGGCTGCTGAAAGGGAGAAAAGACTTCCTCCTAGATTTGGGGCAAACAGTACAGCTTGGATAACGCCTTCATTCCAGACACCGCCGACTCTTGTTCTGATTTTTATATCTCCAACACCAAGCGCGAACACTGGTAAGTTATCCTTCCCAATGCCTCTGATGGCACGTGTTCCAGGCTGAATTGGTTCAAACGTTACAAAGGCTGATCTCTGGTCCGTCATATGCTGAGTGGCGCCGGAATCAGCATACCAGTGCTTGTTGTTCCGATCAAAAATGGTTGAGTAAAAAGCATAATCGACGTCAGATATCTTTACTTGCTTGGCATCATTCACATTAGGAGTAGTCTCTTTGGCACGAACAGAATTGGCGGCGAGAGCTGTTTCTCCTGCTGCATCGCGTTTCCCTTTTTCATACATCTCTTTTCTCCAGCAGTTTTCTTCCCGGTGATTTGACCTGTATTTCCCCCTTTTGCAGAAGTCACATTGAGGCCTCTTGTCAATTCCCGATTCAGTCTTTGAGTTGGATTGTTGTCCTTTGGATTCAGATGGAGATTGCCATTTAGTCTTCTTGTGAGCTGCCCAGAGTGCCGCATCGTCTTGTTCTTTGACAGTTAGGCTGGCCATCTTGTCCATGTTCTCTTCTGCCAGAAGTCGTACTTCCAGCATTCTAAGGGTTTTCTTATCCTCATCACAATTGTTCCATGCGGTCAAGAATGACCTGTAGCTTGTTGGTAGGGACATGAGGATCTTCGTAATGTCATTTAACTTTCTTGCCAGTGATTCAATAGTAGAGATGTGACTCATCATGTTGTGTCCTGCTTCATACTTGTAGCTCATGAAACTCTCCAGTAACAAGTGACTGTTCTCTCTTGAGGTAAGTTCATATTGGGATTTTAAACGTTCCCACATCTTGTTTGCAGTTTGGCAGCATATCACGGTAAGTTGACAGTTGTCATCAAGAGAAGACAGGATAAGGTTACGAGCTGTAACATCACGTTTCTTCCATTGCTTGATGCTTGTGGTTCGGGCTGCAGCACTTGCTGCATTTGAGTTGTCAGCCAGGACTGCGATGGCTGTAGGTTCAAGATCTGATCCATCCACAACATCAAGTAGTTCGTAGCTTTCAAGAACAAAACTAACTCTTGATTTCCAGAAGCTGAAGCTCTTCCCATCAAACTTAGTACAATGAGAAATATCTTTCGCAGAAAAATTTCCGGAAGCCATCTTTGATTCTGTTAAAGAATATGATGTTCAGTGTTGGTTAATAGATTTGAATACGCAGCTTTGTTATTTTAATCAGATATACCTTAGTCAAACCTGGGCCCATAACCTGTTGGGTTTAATTAACAAATTACTTAACTGCTGACACTTCGTTGATACTTCTTTATTTGAGATTTTACTCCGCACGTGCGGTCGACAAGACAAGTAGTTAGACACACATACAGTTCGTCTGAATTATAAGGGGAGAGCAGAGCAAAGTAAAAGGGGATACGAGTACAGCATCGCCAGATGGGTTATAATAGGTTTGAAGGAATATATATCATATATTTCAACATATATTTGATGGTGTTTGAATGTAGATATTGAAACTCACTGTATCACACTATATTCACGATGAATACACGTATATTTGATGCTGTTTGAATGGAGATATTGAAATTCACTGTATTACTCTATATTCACATTGAACACACGTATATTTCATACTATTTGAATGTAGATCATGAAACTGATGCTACCACACTATATTCACATTGAATACACGTATATTTGATGCTGTTTCAATGTAGATATTGAAACTCACTGTATCACACTTTATTCACATTGAATACACGTATATTTGATACTGTTTGAATGGAGATCATGAAACTGATTCTATAACACTTTATTCACATTGAATAAACGTATATTTGATGCTGTTTGAATGTAGATATTGAAACTCACTGTATCACACTATATTCACATTGAATACACGTATATTTGATACTGTTTGAATGTAGATCATGAAACTGATTCTACCACACTATATTCACATTGAATACACGTATATTTGATGCTGTTTGAATGTAGATATTGAAACTCACTGTATCACACTATATTCACATTGAATACACGTACATTTGATGCTGCTTGAATGTAGATATTTAAACTCATTATATTACACTATATTCACATTGAATACACGTATATTTGATGCTGTTTGAATGTAGATATGAAACTGATTCTACCACACTATATTCACATTGAATAAACGTATATTTGATGCTGTTTGAATGTAGATCATTAAACTGATTCTATAACACTTTATTCACATTGAATACACGTATATTTGATACTGTTTGAATTCAGATCATGAAACTGATTTTATAACACTATATTCACATTGAATAAACGTATATTTGATGCTATTTGAATGTAGATATTGAAACTCACTGTATCACAATATATTCACATTGAATACACGTATATTTGATACTGTTTGAATGTAGATCATGAAACTGATTCTATACCACTATATTCACATTAAATACACGTATATTTGATGGTGTTTGAATGTAGATATTGAAACTCACTGTATTACACTATATTCACATTGAATACACGTATATTTGTTGCTGTTTGAATGTAGATATTGAAACTAAATGTATCACACTATATTCACATTGAACACACGTATATTTGATGCTGTTTGAATGTAGATCATGAAACTGATTCTATAACACTATATTCACATTAAGTACACGTATATTTGATGGTGTTTGAATGTAGATTTTGAAACTCACTGTATCACACTATATTCACATTGAAACACGTATATTTGATGCTGTTTGAATGTAGATATTGAAACTCCCTGTATCACACTATATTCACATTGAATACACGTATATTTGATGGTGTTTGAATGTAGATATTGAGACTAAATGTATCACACTATATTCACATTGAATACAAGTATATTTGATACTGTTTGAATGTAGACCATGAAACTAATTCTACCACACTATATTCACATTGAATACACGTATATTTGATGCTGTTTGAATGTAGATATTGAAACTCACTGTATCACACTATATTCCCATTGAATACACGTATATTTGATGCTGTTTGAATGTAGATCATTGAAACTGATTCTATAACACTATATTCACATTGAATAGACGTATATTTTATGCTGTTTGAATGTAGATATTAAATTTGGAGCACGACTTGGGTGGACTTGACTCAACAAGTGTCAAAAAGGTTGTGAAGTCCCTTGAAATTTCTTGCTGTTAAATACAAGTCGTTCGTTATGTGATCGTTGACTTTGTTTCGGAAAAACGCTTCTAATTCCTATAACGCATTGGTAGTCTTCGATTTCTTAGCGGGCGTCCGGTAGCATTTTGGGGTGGCAATTCTTCAGGCTGATCGATGGCTGGCGCCACCTGTCGGGCCTCAGATTCCAAATTTATGGTAACTACATTGTTTTCGGGAATCGGTGTTGGATTATGACGGTTCAACAATATGTCAGCTTCGATTGAGTTATCGTCAACCGAAACATGTATATCTTGAATTTCGTCGTTGAGGCATAATTGTTGTTTACTGTTAGCGTTGGCGTCCATTTTGTTTTCAGCCATTTCCAATTCCACGGTTTCCAATTCCACATTTTCCGCATCCACTACTTTTAGTGGACTTATTTCCATATCCACGTTTTCCGATTCACTTGTTGTTAGCTCCATATCTTCCGCGTTTTTCCACGTTTGGGTGGAAATCGATTTACGAAATCGATTTTCGAACTTCGAAGGCGTCTCGATAGGGAGACAATGTTCGTCTTTCCATAACATTGTTTCGTACAGGGGTTTTAGGCGGTTAACGTGAGTTCGTTGACAAATATACGAATTATCCGCAATATCAACTGTATTATTGGAATAAACTTTAACAACTCTATAAGGACCTTTATATTTAGAGGTAAATTTCCTACTATCGCCCTCTTTAACTACCCTAATATCTAATAATACTCTATCTCCTACCATATACTGCTTTACATTCGCTCTTTTATTATATTGTTCCCTCTGACGGTTCCTTGCCTTTTCGCTCTCCTCACGGACGCGCTGGAAACTGTAACGCAAGCGTTCAGTCAAGTTACCTACGTAATCCGATGCGGAGGTAAATGTTTTTGGGGAAGCGTTAAGGAATTCATTAATAGGTATATTGGGATCTCTACCGTGCAGTAAATAATACGGGGTTTCACATGTCGAAGAATGGACAGAACTACGGTAAGCAAATAAAACATCATCCAGCATATCTTCCCAGTTCTCATGTTCACCATCTTTTAATTCCTTTGTCAACATTGTTGTTAATGTTCGATTAAATCTTTCAGTCTCTCCGTTGCTAGCTGGATTGTAAGCAGTTGTTAATTTTTGATCAATTTTTAATTTTTTACAGAAATAACGGAATAGCTTCGACGTGAAATTGGTTTCACGATCAGAAAGAATAGCTTTAGGCATACCTTGTCTAACTATAATTGTCTTATATACACAATCTGCTGTCGTCTGCGTGGTTTGATCTTTGAGCGCAACAGCTTCTACCCATCGGCTGAAGTAATCGGTAATAACTAAAATATAACTATTTCCATTAGGCGAAGCTGGCGTAATAGGACCCAAAAAGTCCATCCCAATGACTTGGAAAGGAGCCTTTGCTATTTCACGAGAATGCAAAAATGCTCTATATGTTGAAGAAGTGTTGGCGATTCATACCTCACAAGCTTGACAGTACTCTTTAATTTCCTTCCTCATATTTGGCCAATAATAATGATTCTTTATTTTCAAATAGGTTTTATACAAAGCTAAATGTCCGCCCATCGGTGCGTCATGTAGTTCTTTGAGCACTAGATGGCGTAACGATGCAGGCAAGACTAACTGATGGTTAGTTTCATTTCTTTTGCTATCGGCAGGTGGCAGCACGTGCCGGTAAAGTGTACCATCAATAACTTCAAAGTGTAATGATCCAATATATACTTTTATGTACACTTGGCGGTAGCCTATGCTATCCCTGAAGTAGGTGCGACGCGTAGTGTACATACTGCGTAATCACCTACTGAATGGGATCCGCTCCAACTCTGCTTAGTGCTATACCCCTGCAGCTTGGAGCTACGGTTGGCGCGTGGTGTATAACCATCACGCCACGACCTTGTCACGCTCCCGCCGTCTAAGCGTGATGCTAATTATCACCATGACGTGCGCTACTGTAGCTCCTTACTGGTATATAAACCTGTGCTTTTTCAATCATAAAAGGGAGTTGCCTTTGCTCTGTCATCTTGTACACTTGTACTGGGGATAATAAACGGATATAAGAACCTTACATTTGGAGGTCCCAACGAGACCCTCAAATACATAAAACGTTCACCGTAATAAATCCTAAAATACATGAGTACTAGATGAAGTAAGAGCGAAAACATACGAGCCCAAAGTTTACATAGACGAGGTAAGCGAATGCATAGCACTTCTTTTCACAAAAATATACAAGTAGTGGCAACTCTAGAAACCAACCCGATCTACCCAGATTTACCCGTTGTAACCTTACCTCCACTATATCCTACCTTACCAACACAAAATTCTGAGACACAAACCCTCAAGGAAAATTTTGCTATGAAAGTGGAAAGAGTGGAAAGAGCTCGTAGAGCTAGAGCATAACTATCTCCTCGAGAAAAATAAAACCTACCAAACAACTTCGACAACAACAAATATAAAACAATTGGAAGAAAGGAGAAAACTCTCTCACAGAGAGCTAAACAACGCTCTACAACTATACACTCACTCACTAATAAAGCAAAATCTAGAGACAACAGACGACACCACGTCACACGAGTTAATCAGCAAGACTACTGAAGCTTTAAAAAGTCAACTAGCGAAATCTGGCGAAGAAAATAATTTCTTCGATGCTCTTATCCACCAGTTAAAGACAATCCACGGCAAAGAAAAAGAATTCCTTAGCAAAACGTTAGCTGTCCTTCAGAGTGAAACCCTACACCAGCAAGTAGAAGAGCAGCAAGTAAAAGATCAAATTACCGCAGAAAATACCAATCTACGAAAACAGATCAAGAGCAACAAGAAAAAGGCAAAGAGTTCAAAGTACACGCTCAGCAGCTCCTTAGAACGCCTGCAAGAAAGCAACGAGTCCTTGAAAAACTCACTTGAAAAAGCAAACACCCGAATTGCAGAGTTGGAGAGTGGTCTACAAAAATCACAAGAAGCTGAAAAATATTTCGAAGACCGACTGAAAAAGAAAGAAGAAATTACCGAGAGCGTTGAAAGAGAAGGGCAAGAGACAATTAATAAACTTGAAGCAGAAAATTTCCAACTCCAAGAAAAACTAAACAGTACCAGGAAACAAATAGCAGTAAACGTTGAAAGACTAAAAGTACTAGAAACAGCTACAAACGAAATAAAAACACAGTTAGACAAATCAAAAGCAGAAAAAGCCACACTAAATAAGACACAGGCAGAAACTGTTCCAAAAAAAAAGACCTTGAACGAGAGCTTCAGCAAGTAAAAAAGCAGACAGCAGAACAAGAAAATAAAATATCCCGCTTGGAGAATCGTATTGCAGAGTATAAACAACGAGAACTTTTATTCGTCGAAGCCGAAGAGATCGACACAGAACAGGACCAGCACAGAGAAGTAACAAAATTAATTAACGAAATACACGACCTATCCTCGTTAAGTGAAGTCCAAGATAAATCACTACATTTTGAACTTGAAGCTGAGCAAATAACAGAACTGCAAAAAGTTATTGAGGTATTGGGAAAACAAGTTGAATCCCAAAGTAGAAATATAACATACTTAGAAAAAGAAAACAATCATCTCAAAAGGACCATGGGTAAACACCACGACGATTCCACCAGACCGGACCAAGAGAGCAAAAAATATACCGCCGAAGAAGAGGCCATGATGAGTATAACTCAACCCATCGTGAGAGTGCTGGGAGAACTTTTTTCGAGAGAAGACAAAAAATCCATCCCGCCATTCAAAGGTAAAAGCACCGATAAATTAATTACCGAACAGCTCAAAGCAGCAGAACACGTGGCCCGAAACAATAACTGGGACGATGAGCAAAAGCTACGATTCTTCTCGGACCGACTTAAAGGAGAAGCCATGGAATGGCATGAAACTTACGTTGATGAGAAAGGGAAAGAGCTGGAATATGGAGAATGGAAAGCAGCAATAATTGAAAGATTTCAAGATGTATTTGACATAGCAGCGCTGAAGAAAAAACTAACGAAGCTAAAGCAGAAACCAGAAGAAAATTGCAGAGCTTTCGTATCCAGCTTAAACAGCCTATACGATACCGTAGAAGGAAAGGAAGAAAAACTGGACCAGGACAAAACCATAATAGAGGATCAATTATTTAATAAAGTGAAGAAGATGAGAGACACCACAAAGATAAAAATATTACTTCAAGGGATCCTACCCAAAGTGAAAGCGGAGCTATACCTCAGAATGCCAGAAAAATCTGACGACTTCGATTCACTTTGCAAACAACTGTTCATATCAGAACAGATATTGCACGAAAAGGAAAACAATGAAGATAAAGAAATAACAGCAGTAATTGCAGGAATTACAGACCGTGAGAAAGAACAAGATCACGAATTGTCTAAACAAAAAACTGAACTAGAACAACTTAGCCAGAGATTATTAGAGATGGAGTGTTTTAATAAAGATCGTGAACCATCACAGGAAAGCAGTGTGCAGATAGCAGCCACCGACCGTTACAGCAACCACGGACGGCAGTCGAACATACGCCGAGGTAGACCAGGTTATCCCAGAGCACAGTACTCAGGCAGAGTCCGTTTCCGAGACACCTTAGACCGCAGCAGAGAGTCAGGTAATTCACGCAGTAGAGACCCGAGTTTTTCAAAAAGCAGAGAAGCGAGCCCATTTAGGAGAAACGACCATATACAACGTTGGAGGCATAACGCACCAATAAGGGATCGTGAGCCGACATACACAACAGACTTCCGACTCCAACGAAACCACCCGTATACGCATCAACCAAGAAGATACCAACAACCTTTCAGGCCTAACGACCACGCGGATAACAGGTACTCGCAACAAAACGATAACAATCGCCAATATCGCAGTACAGGAGTCCGAACCCCAGTAAACAGAGATATAATTTGTCATAAGTGTAACAAAAAGGGACACATAGCAAGAGAATGTTGGACCAATATGGCATTTATGAATTATGCGAATCGCCAACAAATAGAATATATAAGATACTAACCCGCAGTAGCATAAAATCGAATAAATTAGATTCTAACATACCCCAACTAATACGCATACCCATTAGAATTTATGGAATAGTAATTAGAGCTTTGATAGACACTGGAGCAGCAGCCAGTCTAGTTTCCGCAGATACCTTACTCAGCATAAATGAGAAAGAACTAAAACAAATAAAAAAATAAAAATACACCCAC
This sequence comes from Daphnia carinata, assembly GCF_022539665.2. Taxonomy (NCBI): domain Eukaryota; kingdom Metazoa; phylum Arthropoda; class Branchiopoda; order Diplostraca; family Daphniidae; genus Daphnia; species Daphnia carinata. Next base: position 8,825,961 of record NC_081334.1, read on the forward strand.
GTTTAGGACCGTATCCGGTCAGACTCTAAAATCAATAGGACAATATGAGCTAACATTACCATAAATAATAACCACTTAATCAATCACTACTTCTATGCCATAGAAAAACTGAATGAAGATTGCATTTTAGGCTTAGATTTTCTATCTAACAATAACGTGAAAATTAATACTAGAAATAGAGAAATATGCTATGACCATTTAGGAGTAGAACATAGCTATGGGCAGAATATACCATTGTATAACCTAACATTCGAGAATGCTGGAATTAAGATACCAATAATACCAGTACTTACTAAAAATCAAGAGGGAAAATTAACAGCAAAAGATCGCCGTAACTTAGAATCTTTTAGCCAGTGCGATATCTCGGAACAAGACAAGACGAAAGACAGCCAGCCTCCATAGCCACCACAATTCAATATCCCAGAATTTCAAACCGAAGTCTTAACAAAAATCAAAAACTTACTTAACAAACATGAGCAATTATTTGCAGACAAAGAATCAGACCTTGGTCTCGTATCACGAGTAAAACATTTTATAATACCGGAAGCAGCATTCCGATAAATCAACGACTCCGTAGAACACCTGAAGCGCTGAAAGAAACCGTAAAATCAAAAATCGAAGTAATGCTAAAAAATAAGATAATAAGGGAAAGTCACAGCCCTTTTGCCGCAGCCATTGTAATGGTACCCAAAAAAGATGGAGAAATGCGTATGTGCATCGACTATAGGCCGCTAAATAAAATTACAATTAAAGATAAATATCCATTGCCAAGAATTGACGATACCGTGGATGCGTTGTGCGGGTCAATGTATTTTTAATCATTGGATCTTTTGAGCGGATACTGGCAAATCGAGATTGAAGAAAAGGATAAATATAAAACAGCTTTCATTTGCGAATTTGGAAAGTATGAATATAACAGAATGCCGTTTGGATTAACAAACGCACCAAAGTACGTTTCAAAGAGCAATGAATAACATTCTAAAAAACGTGCTGTACAAATTCGCCCTAGTATACTTAGACGATATAATTATATTTAGTAAATCGATTGAGGAACATATATTGCACTTAGATAAAGTTTTCGAGCTTCTGGAAATTGCGGGAGTTAAGCTAAAAAGAAAGAAGTGTGAATTCTTTAAAGAAGAATTGGACTATCTAGGATACATCGTTTCTAGAAAAGGGATAACACCAAATTTGAAAAAATTAAAAGCAATTATAGATTACCCCGCTCCCAAAAATACAAAAGAATTGAGTTCATTCTTAGGTTTGGCTAGTTACTACAGGAAATTTATCAGAGCTTTTGCTGATAAAGCTCATCCATTGACTGCGCTTACGAAAAAGACAGCAGAATGGAAATGGGGAGAGTCAGAAAGGGACGCCTTTAATTGTATAAAGAACTGTCTCATCACTAGACCTATCCTGAGTTATCCGGATTTTTCGCGCGACTTTATCATCTATACGGATGTGTCAGGGTATGGAATAGGAGCAGTCTTGGCACAAATACAATCTCTACCTCAATCAGCGGATTCAGGTGAGACTAACGAACAAGTTCTCAGTGAATCAGACGACACAGAAGACGTCATTGCATACAGTTCCAACATCTGAATGACCGCGAAGCCAAGTGGTCCACCACATAGAAGGAAGCTTATGCGATCGTTCATGCAATCGACGTATTCCGAACCTACTTATACGGACGTAAATTTACAGTATACACCGATCATCGACCTATGGAATGGTTGATGAGTAAGACAGAATCAGCAGGACGACTAGCTAGATGGGCACTCAAAATCCAAGATTATGACATCGTAATTGGATATCGACCAGGTAAATCGCACCAAAATGCGGATGCCCTTAGTCGTACCCCAGTAGCAACTATAGCTAGTGTAGACGCAAGAGCGATTAAGAGCGAAATTAAAGAGGAAGAAAGCGAATGGGTTCGACTACAGCATAACGATATAAATTGCAGAAGAATTATAGGTAATTTAATGGAAAAAAAGAAACAGAGAAACAGAAACACAGAGAATATAAATGGATATAAGGTAAACGAAAAAGGTGAATTAGTTGACAAATATGGAAAACTAGTAATACCAGGAAATACAATAAGAGAAATAATGGAAGAAAATCATGATCACATGTTAGCAGGACATTTAGGAATTGCGAAAACTTTAGCGAGACTACAAAGACAATATTTTTGGCCAAACATGAGAACAGATGTTACGACACACGTTAACAGTTGCTTAAGATGTGCAAGGCGTAAAGACTTCGGCGCAACGATAACACCATTGCAACCTCTGCCACCAGTTGACAGAGTATGGCAACGCATTGCAATGGATATAGTAGGACCAATTCAAGAAAGTGTTAAGGGATATAAATATATTCTAGTTCTGTCTGATAATGCCAGTCGTTTCGTTTTTGCATTTCCAATGAAAAACCAAACAGCCCAAACAATCGCATCCATTATGGTAAATAAAGTGATAACGAAATATGGAGCACCCGTGATTGTGCTAACCGATCAAGGAACGAATTTCCTTTCGAGTCTTGTTCAAGAGATGTGTAAACTCTTTAAAATCAAGCAGATGAGAACTACCGCCTACCATCCACAAACCGACGGACTAGTAGAAAGATTCAACAGAACACTGTGCGATATGCTAGCTTGCTACGTAGTAGATGAACCAGAAGAGTGGGACAAATACCTACCATTTGTCACCTTAGCGTACAACACATCACAACAAGCTACGCTAAAGGACACCCCATTTTACCTTTTCTTCGGAAGAGAACCAATTCTACTTAACGACATAAAAATAAATCGGATCTTCGAGCACGACGAAGGCAGTAGTGAATTATACTACCAAAAATGGAGAAACGCTCAAGACTTGCAAGAAGTCACCTCTTCAAAGCACAAACTAAACAGAAAGGATACTACGATGAAAGAGCAAAAGGAATTAAGTATAAAATTGGTGACTTAGTAATGCTTAAAGCAACACCATCAGCAGGTAAATTCATTAACAGGTGGAACGGACCGTTCCGAATAATACGAAACTTCTCAGACATAACTTACGAAGTCGAAAACATTGATAACAAAAAACAAAAAGCAACGGTTCACTCTAATCGCCTGAAACTCTATACCCCTCGAGAAAGTGTACCAAACATCACAGAAGCACTAAATTCAAACGTGAAAATCGAAAGTAAAAACAAACGAGGTCCTGGAAGACCACGTAAAAATGTAACAACAGAGATTGGCCCCGTAAATTTGAAAAAAGAAAAGAACACCACGAATCCTTTACCCCTGATCACAAACCAAAGAATGTCCTATGCCGAACCAAACACCCCACCCAATTCGAGGAATGCCCGCTATAATCTTAGGAAAAGAACTAACTAAGCAAAACTAAAAAAAAAACAAAAAAACCCTGTAGTAATAAAAATTACTTTTTATATCACAGATGGAGATATCCCTACTAGTAATTTGCGTGTTAGCTACCCTTGAAACTTCCAAAACACTTTACGTGTCCGTATGCGATTGTAAGAATGTGAAAACAAGAGGCATACTGGATATAAATTCACCCTATTATTGCGATAAAGAAAATGTCGAAACCAGGCTACATTTCACACGTTTCCCCACTAGTTATACCCTAATGACCAAACAAAAACCCATTAAAACATGGAAGGGGTGGACTTGTAAACAATGGATAAAAACAAAAAAAATTACAGGACCCTTTTGGGTTGGATCATTCGATACCGTTTTCTCCCAAGAAACCAAACTGATTTCACCGTTAGTGTTGGGAAATGGTTAACGATAAAAAATGTGGAAGAAATGTAATGCAGGCCAATCCAACCTCATTAAGTTTCACTGCAACCCCTACAGGAGAGGGTGCGTGGTACGCAATAAAAGAATATCGCGCACTAAATTGTCTCGCAGAAGAGATAACTTTAAGACAAAAAACCCATGAAAGCCCCATAGAAAGCCCCTTTGGATATTTAAATGCTACCCAACAAGACGGCCAAGTCATTCAAAAATAATACAATAGTATGGGGGGATAAAACAAGTAATGTCTCAAATTCCCAGATAATCCTTAAAGGGGTAGGATACCTCGAATTGACCCAGACCACAGAAATCGTAAATACCAGTAGGCTCTTAGATACCAGTAGACAAATTGAAATATCATTCTTTAACACCCCTGATAATAATAATAAAGAACTAGCTCGACCCAGCTTTAAAGTAGTCGGCATCCCTCTAACCTTCTTGATATTCCCCGCCGAAACAACAAGAAAGTTATACAAAATACATAAAAACACCCTACCCTTCTGTAAAAATCAAACCAATATCGACTCATGGTCATGCAATGAATTTGCAGAGCCGAGGAAAAGCAAAACAAAAAGATCCATAAAGCAAGAAGTCGAATTCCTTTTAAACGATCCACTCGAAGAAGCAGAATTGGGAAAACGACTCTACAGCATTTCTTATGCTTGGGGATGGATTCGTTTAGGCCATCCAAAAATAATAAAGATAGAAGAAAACGGCGTAATACGCAAACAAGATTTAATCGTTTACATCAAGATAATGTACACCCATAAACAAGTGACCATTCATAACCAATTCGACATAGACGAAAAATTACCTTACGGAACAGACTTCGAGTACCTAATGGATCAAACCTTACGAATCAGAAGAACCACCACGTTTATAACGGCGCTGGATATTCGATACAAAAAACCACCAGCTAATATCAATGGAAAAACACCTATGTATCACACTACGAGACGAGGACGAAGGAACCAAACGTCTTTAATCCTGCAAAAATGCAGCAGACCTGACGATGTAGACGACAACCAGCAATGGGTATTTGAAACATTGAATACAAACCCAGAAGTATTAGAAAACTTTCCGGAAACATCCATCGACGAGCTGGAGGAAATAAGACTGGAACAGAGAAGAGCAGTAACGACAACGATTAATTCGCCACTCTTTGGACGCTTAATTAAATTCAACCATGGACATGGAAACATCATTTGATATGATCGGCTGGGGACTGTTAAAAACGGAAGACCGCCAAGTGAAAAATGCGTTACCTACAACGGCACAAACACCATGATGACGCTGGAAGAATGTGACCCAGACTGGATCAGATGCCAAAGAAGCCTACAAAAATTGCTAACTAGCAATGACCCATTAGTACAGACTCAAACTACAGTAGCAAACTGCAGTAGGACAATGGAACGAGGTCAAGCGTTCGAATATTCAGCAGATTTCACAATCAGACCCTTCAATACCAACAACTGTATCAAGGCCAATACAACGATGCTAGTCTTACAGGAATGTTCCAATACTAGCTCAGTATGGGGAACATTCGAACACACGGGACAATTAATGGCAACGGATAGAACGGGATCACACTCACCTGCCTCGGACAAAAAATGTCTGACACTGAAAATAGGAAAGTTAAGCCTAGGACATTGCCACGAAAGGAGCAAGAAACTACACTTCAGCTTCGAGTATAAAAATCCTCACCAAATAAGAACCTTGCCAGCATCAGCCATCATAGCTTTATATACGCAACAATCGTTCGACGGGAAAACTGTACTAAAAATCCCACTGTTAAACAAACGTGAAAATATCAACTCAATTTTTAGAAATGAAACGGAAGAATCCCCTAAAACAACAGCGAAATCAGTTGTCACATCAACCGCCAAACCAACTACGACAACAACGCATCGTCCTACCACATCGAAAACTACAACGACGCTTAAACAAACAACGACTAGTAAACCAATACCAACAACGACGACAAAACCAACAACAACGACAAAACCGACCACAACCATAAAAACAACAACAACGACAAAGCTAACGACGACGACATTCAGGCCCACACCAACCACGACGAAGACAACCGAAAAGACAACCTTACCAACAGTAAAACCTACATTACCTTCAGCAACCACTCGAATGGTTATCGCAACAACATTAAGCACCAATACAACAAAAAATACTACCCCAAGGCCAATAAAAGAAAGTCCAGAAACACCCACAACGCCAGCAGGAACAACCACCCCGGAAACAACACATACACCAGCTCAAGAAAAAATAGACATATTTAAACCCAGTCCAAAATCCAACGACTTAGAAGCCACAATACCAGAAACAAGGGACACAACGACAACCCAAAAGCCAAGAAGCGGAATAACAAAGAGAAACAAGGAAATGGCAAACGATACATCATCACCGCGACGGGACGAAGAAGCAAAAACAGAATTACTGGTGTCCGTAAATGAACTAAACGACCAGCTGAAGTACGAAATTAGTAAAATGCATGAGCAATATAAAATAGGTATAGAGACGGAACACGAAAATAAGTTGGCCAAAGAGATTAGAGACGTATACTGCCAGTTAACAAAGATAAAAAGAATGCAAGCAATTATATTAGCTCAAACAAATGGCCTAGTAGCAGCAGCTGCCTTAGGCCTACCTACCTGTTTGAGGCTTTATGGTTTTGGACAAGCCATGACGCTACAACAATGTGAGCAAAAAAGGATTTTACTATCGGCAAAAGAAACGAAATGCGGATACCAACCGTTCTTCAAGTATGGAAAAATGAATTGCACCATAGGAACGGATGGGTGGTCTATTCACCCATATTCTGATTGCTTCTGGAAAACGCAACTAGTAAACATCAATGGATACCCGCACTTCATGGGAACATAACGACACCAATGGTGGTTGGGTAAAACAAGACGCAACGATCCACACCCCGAATCTGGATCTAATCGCGGAATTTGATGAGCTGCATTTAATCAATTTTGATTACAACACTCAAAAGCCACCCAGCCCATAACGCTATGGACATGGAACAGTTGAATATACTAAATGACTTAGTTGGGAAACTACAGGAAGGAGAAGCGAGATCCCTGTCAGATATTGTAGTATCTGAAGCGCAAGAAAACAAAATTGGGCACATGTTCTCTTGGTTCGATACTGTAAAAATCCTAGGACTAACATCAATTGGATTTATATTATTCCTAATATGTCTTCGGGCGTTTATCGCCTGCAACCCGTGTCCCAGATTAATAAAAAGGGTTAATTCAAGAAAATCAGCCGCGGAGGGAATGACATCGCCTAGTCCTAGCGCACCAGAAAAAGAAAACATCTACTCGACGGAAGAATCTAGTTTGGAAAACGGCAGACAACAAACCTGCACCGGTAACCATTCGACATGCTCATATGTCGTTGGGCACGGTATGGTGTGGGAAGACTTGTGCAAATGCACAGGGAGCTCGGACACAGGGATATAAAAAAAATAAAAAATAAATAAATTAATGAAAAAAAAATAAAAAAAAAATAATGATAATAATAACCAAACACAACACAAATAATCAAACAGTAATAGACAAAAACAAAAAATAATAGTCGGATAGTTACGCTCTAATTGAAGTCTATATGATATCCAACTTAAAAGATAACCCAGATAAAAGGCTGAGCTAATGATGAAAAAGCCGACAAACCTATGGGTACTATAAGGGATGATGTGGAATAACACCATCTTCAGTTTAAAATCAAACCTTAAGAGAAGCACTCTATACCTCGACCAACCACTGTATCCAAAGTTAAGATGTCTACCACCAACATCCTATAAATGAATACAATCAAGGAAGAACGACCGAGCTGGATTGAAAATCTAGTAAACGACTGGATGGGAGCCGAAGAAACTCAGAAAACAGTAAAGATTGAGCACGAAACAGAACCTGAAGTAGGGCTCGAAATTGAAATAGTGAAACACGAAATAGATGAGAACGGTGACGACGATAAAGATTGGCTGAAGAAAATGATTTAGCAAATCGAGAAGCCCGAAAATACTGCAGACAACGCCGCAACAGCAATAGCACTGGCGAACGAGCACCGCAACCACGAAGAAAGCCAGTCAAGTTACAGTCACCGTGAGGATGAATCACACCTCGAACGGAACGGAATACAGAAGTGACAAATACGACCCACCCGCAGGCAATGAAACAGGAGGATTCAATCATGACCCAGAAGCGCATATCACTATCAGCTGCGGTAACTGCATGCTTAAGACTTTCCCTTCGTTAGCCGCGGGGGAGGCAGCCAGTATACGCCTCGAAAGGATGGCTACTAAAGCAGCCAAGGAAGGCCAGTTAATCTTAGAAATAATGAACGCCCCCCGAAACACATTAAGAAAATTTCTGAAGAAAAAGGAAGAAGAGGGAAGAGCAACAGGGAGAAGCGTAGGAAGTATGTTAGACACGAAATTCCCAAACGGAAGAACCCTGCTCCATGAAAGTGTAAACAAAAAAAGATACGACGTCACGGATTTACTATTAACGTTCGGCGCCAACATCAACATCGTGGAAAATGGCGAAACAATAGCTCACCGAGCCGCAGCGGACAATAATGAACACCTACTCAGAACTCTAGCATACCACAAGTGTCAGTTTAGCGAATGGAACTGTCCTATTAGGGAAACTCCCCTAATGGTGGCTATTGCATTAAGAAACGAAGAATGTATCGATTTCCTGTGGGTAACTCCACTGATAAAACAATTGAGTCGCGATGCAGAAACCTTTCTGCACTACGCAGCAAGATTCAATAACAAGAAAGAGTACGTCAACAGTGCATACCTGCATGGAGTAAACATCAACCAAGAGTCCTGGACGCGCCGCGAAACGGCCCTTACTATAGCCGTACGATACGGAAACCCTTAAATCGTGGAAGTACTGTTAAGAAACGGGGCCAGATACGACGAACCAGACGGCCTAGGAAATTACGCCATGGATTACATCGGCACAAACGACGAAATAGCGAAAGTATTCCTTAACAGAAACATAACTCCGAAAAGAAAAGGCCAGAAAACGCTGATAATACACTACGACCGAGAAAGGAGATGCAAGAAGAGGAGAGGATCCAGTTTAGCATCGGAAGAAGATTAACCACAGAAATTGCCGTTCCCAATTTTACAATTTTAAAGTAAATAAAAAATAATAAAACAAGCTAGATATTTTCAAAATGTTTGGGACCTTAGACTTAGCTTCAAGCAAATATGTAACCAAAGTAAGCATCTTCGTATAAACAATATTGAAATGTTAAGCCTTCATTTGTAGGCGTTAAGGCATAAATGATATCTAGTTGGAGGACCAACTCTTATCGATAAAGAGGGAAGGAATGTAATGATCCAATATATACTTTTATGTACACTTGGCGGTAGCCTATGCTATCCCTGAAGTAGGTGCGACACTACGCGTCGCACCCCCGCAATAAAAACCACGGGTGAAGCCCATGGAGAATGCGAATATTGGATTACATCTGCGTCAAGCATTTCTTGAATTTTATCATCTAATAATTTCCTTTGGTTATTTGTTACTCTGTATGAGCGTTGTCGAATGGGGCCTCGTCCTTGTGTATCAATCATATTTTTTATAAGGTTGGTGTTTCCTAATTCTGAATATTTGGACGCGAACAAGTCGTGAAAGTCATCAAATAATTTTGAGAGCGGTGCTTGAAATTCGGAGTCGACTTCTGTGATAAAAATTGGCTCAGCTACTGGTTTAGAATTATCTTCTAATTTCGCGAAAGAAATTTTTCTGATAACATTCCCAATTATTTCAATTACGCCTAATTTAGTGTTTCTGGGAATTTTGGTTTGATGTAGTGAATGACTTTGGACCAAAATTTTATAAGTTCCATCTCCCAATACATTTCCGATAAATTCTTCGATATAAATGCCTGCTGGCAGATCTTTTGCTGGGCTAAATATAAACGCTGTATTTTGTGGGACATACGGAAATGAATCTTTCATTTGTGCTGCAACTACTATCGACGTCTAACGAAATAGCGTCGTCTTTTTGACCGTAGTAACTGCCATGTCGGGTACCTCAGAGATGGCTAATCCCTGCTCATCCCTCGCTAGGTAAATGCTCCTGGCTTCTCCGTCAAGCCGAAATCCGTGCTTCTGGATTGCATCTCATCCAATGATACAGTCCTCAGAAACACCATTAGTAACAATAAATTCTTGCTCAAAAACTGTTTCTCCGTATCGTACGGGTAAAATAACTCTTCCCAGCGTATGTAATTTCTTCTCCCCTACATCATATAAATCGAAGTCAAGCCGACTGCAGATCACCTGACCTCTAGGGGGTAACTTATTAAATAATCTCTCATGGCTAATACTTTTAGACGTGCCTGTATCAAATAATGCTTGTAACGGGATCTGAACAATTTTCAATGGAATTCTAGGGGTCGATTCATTCGTAATAGAGGTTAATTTTGCGGCTTGTCGGGGTTAAATATGAGGCTCGTTATCAACTGACCCGAAGCTACAGTTGATAGCTACTGGTTTCCCTGGCGTTGAGGGGGCGCTGGAATATTAGGTCTTTGTGAGTTCCTATATTTTGGACAATTATTAGACTTATGCCCAATTTATCGACAGGAATAGCAGATTGGAGGCTGGGCTTGTTCCAGATTGTGACGCTGAAATTGGCGACAATTGAACTGAGTGTGACCGCGGTAACCACAAAAATTACAAGTTATTATCTGCTGATCTGACCTGTTATTATTATAATTGCTAGGTGGCCTCGAGAAAGAGGGCGCAACTGGCGTCGGGCTGTTTGGAAATCGAGAAGGTTGGTGTTGGTAAGGGTTAGGATTATAATTATAATTATTATAATTATTATTGGGACGATGCTGGGGAGGCCTCCAGTTTCTGTCTTGATTAGCCTTATTCGATTGGAATGAAACTTGTTTCCTATAAGGGATGCCTGGTGTAGCCGGAGAATAATTTTTCCTATCTTGCTGAAGTCGTTTAACAGCCTGTGTGAGTTCGTGAAGAACATCCTTAATCTCATCTTTATCCGACTTTGGATTATCCCCTTGCTTATGGCTATGGCGAATATTGGCAACGGCACTGCTTACAATTTCTTTCTGGTCACTTAACATTTGCTTAAGTTCTTTTAATTCCGAATTTTTTGTGCTAAATGACTCGTCAATTGCCCTAACAAATTCATACTTCTCATTGGCTGTTTCCAAGGCTTCCAGCCGAACGGCGTAAACGCGAGTGGCTGCTACGAGCTCGTGAAAATCTTTGAATTCCTTATATCTGACGTTAGCTTGCAATTTTGAATCCAATCCTTCGATAAATTTCTGCATGAGAATGACTGCGAAAGATTTTTCCATATAACCATCAGGATATGCCTTTTTAAAAATTTCCTGTAGACGATGAGCATAATCTACAATTTTTTCTCCAGGTTTACGTTTAGCTTTATTGAATTTCTTAATGTATACATCAACATTTTCATTCCCGTGGAAGTGATCGAGCAAAGCCGTTTTAATGGAACCATAGTCGTATAGATGTTTTTTAATTAAGGTTTGTATGAGTGAAAAAGCTTTATCTGTTACTTTTGCACGCATCATCTGAATAATTTTCCCTTCAGACCATCCTGCCCCATCAACTATACTCTTAAAAGATTCTAGCCAAGAGTCAAAGCGAGAAATTGGACTACCGGAAAAGGGAGGAAGCAATTGCAATCGTGAAAAGGTATGCTGGTTGTTTTGTAAATCTTTTAAATCGTTTACTGTAGCTGCCCTGGTAGGGGAATAAGAGTAAGCCATATTGTTGGTAAAAAAAGTTAGAGGAGAGCTTGGAGCTCTGTGATGGTGAGATTGCGCGGTGCCCGGAATGCGGTTCGAAACTGGCCGGGATTCGCCAATATTGTTGTCGGTCAGTGGTATCGACGGTTTCGGAATCGTAGTCGTTCTGTGTGGCGCTTGTCTATCTGCTGTGATGATGTCGGACAAGTTGGGGTGATCTCCAGCTCGTCCTGGGTTTCCCGAATGGACGATAGCAACTGTTTCAATTGTTTGGCAGTCTGGGTGATGACGTCTTTGATGATGGCCGATAGCTGCTTGTGGCACGATCTTGTCACTCTCGGGAAGTGGGTCAATCTGTTCCCGAGGAGTATCAGTTCGGGTAACAGTGATTCCAAGCTGGTGATTGATTGTAGTTTCCTTTGGAACGATAGTAGGTTTAGTATGGCCGTGAGAAGAGTCAGCTGGAATCCCAACAAGGTTTTCTCCAGGTGGATCGAGAATTCGAACGTTTCCAGGATCAGAAACTCGTATTGCCTCTCCTCCTCGCTGATTTGCGTTGTCGCTCTCGGCACAAAGCCGAAGAGGGTCGTGTCCTTCGCTGGTACGAGCGTCTGCAGTTCCTCTATGCTGTACGTTTGTTCTAACAGGAACGTCGTAAACTGCCTCGCATACGTCGTAAAGGACGTCGTCAACTCGGACGCCTGTTGATCCGCCTTCCGCGTTGTCCGCTTTATCTGCCCGCTGGCCCTCACTTCTTGAACCGCAGCTAAGTATTTCAGGAATATTGTTGGCGTCTCCACGTCCGTCAGCAACTGCGGTTTGCCCAGGGGGCGGTCCCTCAGCCCGAAATCGTTCAGTAGCCGGTTCAGCTGGTCCCAAATTTTCGGGTCGTGGACTGGAAGTCCAACGCCCTCTCCTTCAGGCACTTGAGTGCTAATATCAGGGACGGAATCGGACTCGACGGCGTCGGAAATACTTTGGATGGATTACTCTGGATCTCGTGGTATAGGTGATGGAGACCCAAGTTGAGGTGATCGTCCATTCACTGGGCTTTTCTTTTGGAAGAAGCTTAAAAGAGTACTCGAGAGGAGACTAGCCTTTGATTCGCTTTTCGTAGGTGATTTTGGAGGAGAAAGACGAGAAAAGAACTTAGCATAAACCGATCGTGGACGTTGAGTGGCTGCAGCAGTAGATTTAGCACGTGCACCAGTTGTTTTAGTGGTGGGTTTAACGAACGGAGCCACTTCCTCATAAGCAGGATTCGATCGTAGTTTACTTAACTGAGTATTATCTGTCTGCACTCTAGGTTTCAAAACGGGAGAAGCAGACTTCTTAACGACTTCAGTTTTTGTTTCTGACGCTTTACAGCCCTGAACTTTGTCTATCGTGGACGAAGGGCGATCGGATAGTTTCTCAAAATCAATTAACTTAGCAACCGTTTCGTCGGAGATTTGTACCACTGGCGTTAGGGGAACAAGGGGGGTGCTTACCGGCGTGCGAGGTATCTTAGGTCCGCCATAAATAACATCATCCGTCATTGTGGTTGAGTTCGAGAAACCGCTGCCACCATAATGTAAAGCATCTTCCCGTGTGGGAAGACGGACTTTTCGGATTAAGACAATAAATGTAAATTGAACTCGAGGCGTTTTACCCACAATGACGTATGTGTTTATTGTAAGCTAAGACATAAGAATTAAAAAGATAAGTGAACAAAAGATAAGAAGAAACATTCGGGAAAACAGTTAAAGAAAGAACAAATAGACAGGGGTCTTACCGTGAACTCACGAGTGAAAGAATGGAAGAAAACGACACAAGGGGAACCTGGATTTCAGCTTCCACACGAACGGTACACAACAAGAGTTCAGAAACGTAAGACTTCGACAATCAGTGTCCGGGATAGCTCAGGACAAGAACGAATTAAGCGATTAACGAACTAAGTCAAAGTTTAGGCAAAGAAACATTAAGCAAGGCACAATACTACTCAATAAAGCGGGGAAGATTGACTTAAGGCAACTATTTGGCACGGCTGCAACTACTTGTCTGATTTCCGTCAACTGCTAGGTTTATCACAAAACTTTGCATACTGCAAAAGTGGAGTGATTGGGCGGAGCTTGTGCATTCGCGCGACAGCCAATTAAACGATGCCGTTTGATGTGGCGTGATGTTGAGGGCGTATTGTCTGCGTGAGTCAGCTGCAGGTGTTCATTTGGGTCAGAACGCTGCGTATAGAGCGTTGCAATTGCCATGTCCAGACTTGCGTTTAATACTGAAGCAAAAGCGAGAAAAAGTTAAAGTAATATGTTCGGCTTCGTTACAATATTGAAACTCACTGTATCACACTATATTCACATTGAATAGACGTATATTTGATGCTGTTTGAATGTAGATATTGAAACTAAATGTATCACACCTTACTCACATTGAATACACGTATATTTGATGCTGTTTGAATGTAGATATTGAAACTCACTGTATCACACTATATTCACATTGAAACACGTATATTTGATGCTGTTTCAATGTAGATATTGAAACTCACTGTATCACACTATATTCATATTGAATACACGTATATTTGATGCTGTTTGAAAGTAGATATTGAAACTCACTGTATGACACTATATTCACATTGAATAGACGTATATTTGATGCTGTTTGAATGTAGATATTGAAACTAAATGTATCACACTATATACACATTGAATAGACGTATATTTGATGCTGTTTGATTGTAGATATTGAAACTCATTGTATCACACTATATTCACATTGAATACACGTATATTTGATGCTCTTTGAATGTAGATATTAAAACTAAATTTATCACACTATATTCACATTGAATACACGTATATTTGATACTGTTTGAATGTAGATCATGAAACTGATTCTATAACACTATATTGACATTGAATACACGTATATTTGATGGTGTTTGAATGTAGATCATGAAACTGATACTATAACACTAGATTCACATTGAATACACGTATATTTGATGCTGTTTGAATGAAGATATTGAAACTAAATGTAACGCACTTTATTCACATTGAATACACGTATATTTGATGCTGTTTGAATGTAGATCATGAAATTGATTCTATAACACTATATTCATATTGAATACACCTATATTTGATACTGTTTGAATGTAGATCATGCAACTGATTCTATATCACTATATTCACATTGAATACACGTATAAATGATGCTGTTTGATTGTAGATATTGAAACTCACTGTATCACATTATATTTACATTGAATAGACGTATATTTGATGTTGTTTCAATGTAGATATTGAAACTAAATGTAACACATTAGATTCACGTTGAATACACGTATATTTGATACTGTTTGAATGTAGATCATGAAAGTGATTCTATAACACTATATTCACATTGAATACACAAATATTTTATGGTTTTTGACTCTAGATATTGAAACTCACTGAACACATTAGATTCACATTAAATACATGTATATTTGATACTGATTGAATGTAGATCATGAAACTGATTCTATTAAACTATATTCACATTGAATACAAGTATATTTGATACTGTTTGACTGTAGGTGTTGAAACTCACTGTATCACACTATATTCACATTGAATACACGTATATTTGATACTGTTTGATTGTGGATCATGAAACTAATTCTACCACACTATATTCACAATGAATACACGTATATTTGGTACTGTTTGAATGTAGATCATGAAACTGATTCTATTACACTATATTCACATTGAATACACGTATATTTGATGCTGTTTGAATCTAGATATTGAAACTCACTGTGTCACACTATATTCACATTGAAACACTTATATTTGATACTGTTTGAATGTAGATATTGAAACTCACTGTATCACACTATATTCACATTGAATATACGTATATTTGATGCCGTTTGAATGTAGATATTGAAACTCACTGTATCACACTATATTCACATTGAATACACGTTTATTTGGTACTGTTTGAATGTAGATCATGAAACTAATTCCACCACACTATATTGACATTTAATACACGCATATTTGATGCTGTTTCAATGTAGTTATTGAAACTCAACGTATCACACTTTATTCACGTTGAATACACGTGTAACGAGCCCACAGGCTATCCGAAGACGGCCACACCCTCAACATCCCTCAAGCGTTTCACAAGTGAAAGTGAACATGTCCCCTCCCATTTTACCTTCATTTTGTATGTGTGTTAGTAGTATAAATACTGCATTTTTGTAACATGTAATGGGGACTTGTTACGACAATCCACTGCAATACACAAGGTTTGAAACTTTACAATTGGAGGTCCCAACGAGACTCACACTTGTTGTCCAGTACAAAGTTTCTACCCGTACCTTATTTCAGTGATTGTGCTCTACACTTCCCCGACGAGTCTCCAACAACTCTACCAGACCAAGGAACACCATCAAAGGTAAGCGAATGCCGCTTGATCATATTGTATCAGAGACTACTCGTAAGGAGAATACTTTGTATCCGAACATTGCTGACGAACTATCTCCACCGTTGTACCCCGTATTTCCCGAGCCAGACACAACCAACCAAAATCCCAACTACTCTCGAGAAAAATTTTTAGACCACTGGAAAACTCTTGTGGACTTAGAATTTGAACAAGAAGTAGAACAAAACAAAACCTATCAGACTACCACGACAAAAGCAAAAATCCAACAAATAGAATCCAAAAAACAAGAAGTTATTAAAGAGACCCACAACGCATTACAATTGTATTCATATACGTTGTTAGAACCATCGTTGCAAGTACCAAGTGGTATAACAGCAGAAACTATTACAAACACCACAAAGACAGTCAAAAATTACGTAGAATCCCTTGGTGGCAACACCGAAAACCTTGACAGTTTATTACAGCAAATTAGCATTGTACATGGTAAAGAGAAAGAATTCTTATTAGGTACCAGCCGTATTTTACAAAGAGAAGTAGTACTTGCGCAGATTACAGAGAAAAAATGTTCGTCTGAACTCAATTTTGAGTTACAGAGCTTAAGAAAGCAGCTAGAGAGCAACAAGAAAAAGGCAAAGAGTTCCAAATACACCTTAAGTAGCTCCCTCGAACAACTCCAAGAAAGTAACGAAACTCTAAAAAACTCCCTTGAAAAAACTGCCAATCGAATAAGCGAATTAGAAACAAGCCTTGAAAGTGCCACAGCAACAGAAAACCAACTACAAAACCTGTTACGAAAAAAAGAAGCCAATATCATAGCAGTTGAGAGAGAAGGGCAAGAAATAATTAGCAAACTTGAAAGTGAAAGAAAACAACTGGTTACGAAGTCAGAAACCGCCGAGCAACAGATAAAAGCAGCTTTAGAAACAAACAAACAACTTCAGACAGAAACAAAAGAAACAAAAGAGATCCTTGAAAAAACCTTAACAGAAAAAGTCGCCTTACGAAGAAGTCTGATAGATATTACTACAAAGAATAAAAATCTTGAAACAGAATTACAAAAAATCAACGCGCAGACAATAAACCAAGAAGAAAAGATTAAGTATCTGGAAAACAGGATAAGAGAATATAGAAAGCAACAGGTAACATTCGCTGAAACCGAAGACTTAGACAATTCCAACGAACCAGGAGAGATAACGAAATTAGTAAGTGAGATAAACGACCTAACCTCAATAACAGAAGGAGACAAATCCCTTCACTTCGAGTTAGAATCTGAACAAGTTGAAAAACTACAGCAACTCAACAACGACCTACAAAACCAAATCGAGATCCAAAACGACAACCTTCTTCAACTAGAGCGAAAGTACCAAACTCTCAAAAACAAAATCGAAATGGGACTTTCACACAAAGAAGCTTCAAGAATTGACCGCGACACAACAGATACCGATAGCCTTGATACATCCACAACCCAACCAATTGTAAAAGCATTAGGAGAATTATTTTCCAGAGAAGACAAAAAGTCAATTCCAATCTTCAAAGGGAAAAGTACTGATAAACTAATAACAGAATGGCTGAAGGACGCCGAACATGTCGCACGCAACAACGACTGGGACAACAACCAAAAAATACGATTCTTCTCTGACAGACTAAAAGGCGATGCCTTAGAATGGCATGGAAACTACGTGGAAGAGCAAGGTGACGAATTAAGTTATGACGAATGGAAAACTGCCATTATTACAAGATTCCAGGATGCATACGACTTAGCAGCACAAAGAAAAAAGTTATCCACGCTAAAACAAAAACCTGAAGAGAAATGCAAAGCCTTTATTTCAAGAATCAACAGTCTCTACGAGTCCATTGAAGGCAAAGAAGAAAAATCTGACCAAAACCAGACCATAGTTGAAGGTCGACTCATAAACACAGTCAAAAGAATGAGAGATTATACCAAAATCAAAATTCTGATGCAAGGCATTTTACCAAAATTCAGAGCAGAGCTCTATTTTCGAATGCCCGAAGACCCTGAAGATTTTGATCAGCTTTGTAAACAATTAATCATATCCGAAGGTATCCTATATAGCAAGGAAACTGCAGAAGATAAGGAAATAAATGCGGTGATAGCAGGGATAACGCACCACGAGAAACAACAAGACAACGAACTTTCACAACAAAAGACAGAAATTGAATTCTTAAAACAAAAAATTCAGGAACTGGAAAAAACTAATAAAAACCGTAACTTGGCACAGGATACTGATATAACCGTAGCAGCAGCAGATCGATACGAACCAAGATCCTCACGATCAAGTGATCGGTACTCCAGATCACAAAATCCGCGAGTTCGATTCGACGACAGTTCAAATAGCAGAGGCCCCAGTAGTGACCGAAATTTCGGCCGAAGCAGGGAGAACAGCCCATACCGCAACAATTATACTTCACCACGAAGACAAGGTACTTCCCCAGGGTATCGACAACCCAATTACCCTTCATATCAACAAACACCGAGACCTTCATACAACAACGGACCGACCCATTACAATCAACCACACTTTCAACCGAGCAACAATCAACAAGCGTATCACCAAAACCCAGGTTATCCACGACAATACCCGCAGCAACGACAAAACCAGCCGAACACCCACGACACTCTTGGAAATAAGATTATTATCTGTTACAAGTGCAATAAAAAAGGACACATTGCAAGAGAATGTTGGACAGATATGGCACGTATCAACAACCCGAACCACCGTCCAATGCAGTAAACACAATATCCCTACCAACCAACCCTTTAACACAAAATTTAGAAATAGCGATACCCAAACTAATCCGTATACCAGTAAGAATTTTTGGAAAAGAAATTAAGGCTTTAGTAGACACAGGAGCAGCAGCCAGTTTAGTTTCTGACAGCATATTTTTTAATCTAAAGGAGTATGAAGAACTTAAACATGTTAAAGACTCCCCTTCACCAATATTTAGAACGGTGTCAGGAGAAATACTAAAATCGAAAGGGAAATATGGGTTTTCAATCACCATTAACACCAATCACGTCATTAAGCATGATTTCTTTATTATGGAAAACTTGAACGAAACTTGCATATTAGGATTAGACTTCTTATCGAGCAACAATGTAAAAATTAATACTAAAAACAGGCAGATCAATTACGATCATTCCGGAAAAGAACATAGCTTTGGTAAATACACACTCCCAGTATATAGCATAACTTTTGGCAAGACAGGTATTAATATTCCACTCCTCCCAGACCGTTCGTCAGATAGTAACTACAACAACGATCTGACAGTAGCAGATTATCGCAGCCTAGAATCTTTCTCCCAATCAGAAATTAACAAGAAATCTAAGCGAATTGGACAAACCCAAGAGAGTGAAACGACTAACATCTCCGACGAGATACGCATTAAAATTGAAAATCTATTGAAGAAACACGAAACTCTATTTGCAGAAAGAGAATCAGATTTGGGTCTAGCAACTGATGTAAAACATTCCATTAACATAGGATACAACGCCCCAATTACTCAACGATTGCGTAGAACACCAGAAGCATTAAAACTAATTGTCAAAACAAAGATTGAAGTAATGGTAAATAACAATATTATTAGAGAAAGCCACAGCCCATTTGCAGCAGCAATTGTAATGGTTCCCAAAAAAGATGGAGAAATGCGTATGTGTATTGATTATAGGGCACTTAACAAAATAACCGTAAAAGACAAATACCCATTACCAAGAATCGACGACACAATTGATGCATTGAGCGGATCGGTTTACTTCTCAACATTGGACTTACTAAGTGGCTACTGGCAGATCGAGATAGAAGAAAGCGACAAACACAAAACCGCCTTCATTTGTGAACTTGGACAATACGAATTTAATAGAATGCCATTTGGACTAACAAATGCACCAAGCACTTTTCAACGAGCAATGAACAACATATTGAAATCAGTATTGTTCAGGTTCACATTGGTTTACCTGGATGACATCATAGTGTTCAGTAATAATATTGCTGAACATGTGATACATCTAGAAGCAGTGTTTAAACTTCTTAAAGACGCAGGACTAAAATTAAAAAGAAAGAAATGCGAATTTTTCAAAGAAGAATTAGACTATTTAGGATATATTGTTTCGAAAAAAGGAATAACACCGAGTACAAAAAAGTTAGAAGCAATCATCAAATACCCAGCTCCCAAAAACGTGAAAGAATTAAGCTCATTTCTAGGTTTGGCTAGCTATTACAGAAAGTTCATCAGGGCTTTTGCTGATAAAGCCCACCCACTGACAGCGCTAACGAGAAAATCAGCCGAGTGGAAATGGGGAGAGGAACAAAGGGACGCCTTTGATTGTATCAAGAACTGTCTCATAACTAGACCTATCCTAGGGTATCCAGATTTCACGCGCGAATTTATCATCTACACAGATGCCTCAGGATACGGTATAGGAGCAGTCTTGGCTCAGATGCAAACTCTACCTCAATCAGCGGATTCAGCGGAGTCCGACGTACAGGAACCCCGTGAATCAGACGGCGCGGAAGTCGTCATAGCGTATAGCTCTAAACATCTGAACGACCGCGAAGCCAAGTGGTCAACCACAGAGAAAGAGGCTTACGCCATCATCCACGCAATTGACGTATTTAGAACGTATCTATACGGACGCAGATTCACCGTATTTACAGACCATAGACCTTTAGAATGGTTAATGAGCAAGACAGAACCCGCAGGAAGATTAGCTAGATGGGCACTAAAAATACAAGAATTCGACATCGTCATTGGGTACCGGCCTGGGAAGTCGCACCAAAATGCAGACACCCTAAGCCGTATTCCCATAGTGCCAATAGCACGAGTAGAAACAAGGGCAATGGAAAGAGAAACTGTCATAAGAGAGCTAGAAAATATTCGAAAAGAAGGTGAAAATCTAAAAGAAAAACTAAGGATTGAAAGATTAAAGAAACAAGAACAGCTGGAGAAAGAAAACGAAAGTATTCAAAAAGAAAACGAAAGTTTTGAGAGGGAAAGTCAAAGGAAGAGCGTAGGTTTTGAAAGAGAAATTGGAAGTGAAAGTAAAAGGTCTGAGAAAGAAGACAGATGGATAGAATTACAGCAAGCAGATAAATATTGTCAAAAACTAATGATGGAAATACAAGAAGATAGCCAGAAAAATAGAAATAAAAAATTCTCAAGCAACTTTATAATCAATGAAAAGGGTCTATTAACAGATAGACAAGGAAAATTAGTAGTCCCTGTACCGTTAATCGACGGAATTTTACGAGCAAATCATGATCACATGATGGCAGGGCATTTAGGAATCGAAAAAACAATAGCCAGACTTAGAGAACAATACTTCTTCCCATACATGCGACAAAACGTAACAGAACACATCAAAAATTGCCTTAAATGCGCAAAACGCAAGGCTGTGGGAGGAAGTAAAGCACCATTGCAACCTATGCCCCCAGCCGAAAGGGTGTGGGAAAGACTTGCGATGGATATTGTGGGTCCCGTTCAAGAAAGCGCAAAGGGACATAAGTATATTTTAGTCCTATCAGATTATGCCAGTCGTTTCGTCTTCACGGTTCCAATGAGAGATCAAACTGCCCAAACAATTGCTACAATACTGGTTAATGATATTTATACAAAATATGGATCCCCCGAAGTAGTACTAACAGATCAAGGAACTAATTTCCTGTCGAGCTTAATCCAAGATATTTGCAAATTATTCAAAATCAAACAAATCAGAACAACAGCATACCATCCCCAGACAGACGGATTAGTAGAACGATTTAACAGAACCCTATGTGACATGTTGGCTTGCTACGTAACGGATGAACCAGAAAATTGGGACAAATATCTACCATTTGTCACATTTGCTTACAACACAGCGAAGCAATCAACACTGCAACAAAACCCATTCTTTCTATTCTTCGGGAGACAACCAGTGCTCCCAAACGACATCAAAATAGACAGGCGATACGAAACATACGAGGATACCAGTGTAATGTACTCACACCAATGGAAGAAGGCTCAGCAACTAGCGAAGGAACACCTATTTCGGGCACAGACAAAACAAAAAAGATACTACGACAAAGGAACACAAGCGATCAAATATAACATTGGTGACTTTGTGCTACTGAAAGCTCCACCAACTGCCGGAAAATTCATCAACAGGTGGAATGGACCATTCAAAATCATCAGAAATTTCTCAAATCTCACTTATGAGATTCAACACGCGAGCAATGAAAAACTAAAATCAGTGGTACACGTCAACCGCCTAAAGCTCTACGTCCCAGCAAACCAAGAAACAGAAGAATTATCTAGTGTTCCACAACAACCAGGAAGTGAAACAGTGCGACGAGGACCAGACAGACCAAGAAACAACTTCATCAACAACAAAAGAATACCTGTCCGTAGAGCGTGTTGGCATCGGCATCATCATGCAGCAGAAACGGAAAATTGTAAAATCATCACACCAAATCTCCCCGGTCCTATACCAATTAATCCTGCACACACTAGAATGACGAATCCACGATACAACTTACGGCAACGCAACGAAGTATCGAGATTCTAAAACGTCCAAATTTTCTTTTCGCAGATGGAACTGATACTATCACTCATCCAATTACTCACCATCATTCCATCCACATATCCCATCTATTCAACCGTATGCGACTGCCAGAACGTAAAGACCAGAGGAATTTTAGATATAGAGGCACCCTATTACTGCAATAACAAAGAATCAGATACAGCTCACTTACCCAGAATACCCACGTTGTACACTTTAAAAACAACACAAAAACCAGCAGCCTCTTGGAAAGGCTGGACCTGCAAGCAATGGATAAAAACGAAGAAAATAACTGGGTCATTCTGGATCGGATCTTTCGACACCATATATTCACAAGAAACTAAACTAATTTCCCCACTGGAATGCTGGAGAATGGTGAACGACAAGAAATGTGGCGATAATAACATGCAGACCGGACCAGCGGGTCTGAGTTTCACAGCCACCCCGACAGGCGAAGGGCAATGGTATGCCATAAAAACATATCACACCCTCAACTGTGTTGCAGAACAAATCACCTTACGGCAGGAAAAACAAGACGACCCAATCGAGAGCCCATTTGGACCATTAAATACTACCCAGCAAGAAGGACACTTCATCCAAAATCAAAACACAATAGTATGGGGAGATAGGACAACAAATAATTCATATTCTCAAACCTTGATCAAAGGAAGCGGTTATCTGGAACTTCCGAGAATACCGGAACGCGAAAACACCAGCCGTCTTTACGACACCAATCGACAGATCGAGATTTCATTCTTCAACAAACCAGATCGGGACATAACACCACAAGGTTACAAAGTTGTGGGCGTACCGCTCACATACCTAATCTTTCCAACCGAAACAACGAGAAAATTGTACGAGATGTTCAAAACAACTATACATACATGTATACAAAATACTCACCTAGATACATCGGTGTGCAAGGACTACAGGGAACTCCAGTTAACCAAGCGGAAACGATCCATTCAACAGGAAGTTACATTCTTGCTCAACACTCCCTCGGAAGACTCAGAAAAACGTCTGTACAGCATTTCGTACGCCTGGGGGCCAATAAGAATGGGATATCAACAGGCAATCAGGATCAACGAGAAGGACCGGAGTGTAAATTACAACGCCACTATATACATAATATACAAACCAGACGAAAACACTCAGTTAACCGCCCACTTTCGTCTCAAAGACGATGATCCACTTCCTCAAGGATCAGAATTCGAATACATCGTTGACCAAACAATAAGAATCCAGAACAGTAATATCTGTATCACGGAAGGAGAAGCAGGCCGACTAATTGTTGCTAAATGCTCAGAATTTTCAACACGGTGGATTCTAGATCAACAAAACCATCAATTAATTTCACAAGAATCGTATCTCTGTATTACACTAGGAACATACCAAGCTATCATATTGACAGAATGCAGAGATGATAAGAACAGCGTAACACAAAAATGGATCTTTGAAACTGTCAACACCAATCCAGACATCATAGAAAATTTCCCAGACACAACTTTAGCAGAAATGCAGGAAATTCAACAAGAACAACGGAAGGCAATCACAACCACGATTAATTCGCCGCTATTTGGAGGAATTTTAAAAACTAATCACGGTAGCGGAAATATAATCTGGGATATGATTGCCTGGGGCCTATTGAAAAACGGAAAAACACCAAACGAAAAATGTCTAACACACCATGGAGTAAACAAACAAATGACATTAGAAGAATGCGACAAAGAGTGGCCGCAATGTCAAGAAGAACTAAGAAAACTAATTAACAGCAACGATCCATTAGTACAATCACAAACAATGGTAGCCAACTGTAGCAAAGCAACAGAACGAGGACAAGCTTTCGAATATACATCTGATTTCACCATCAGACCGTTCAACACAAACACCTGTATCAAAGCCAATACGACAATGCTAGTACTTCAAGAGTGCGCTAGCACCAGCTCAATCTGGGGCACATTTGAGCACACAGGACAGCTCATGGCAACAGATAGAACTGGGCTACATTCACCCTCATCAGACAGGAAGTGTCTCACACAGAGAGTAGGACGGGTGACCCTGGGGCATTGTCACAGCTCCAGCCAAAAACAGCACTTTAACTTTGAATATCGCAACCCACACCAAATACGGACTCTCTCAGCGGCAGCCATCATAGCACTGCACACTAAACAGCCATTGGACGGGAAAACACTCCCAACCATACCACCACTAATGAAAAGAGAGGATAACAACCAATCAGAGAACAGCAAAACTTTGGCCACACCCCCTGCCACGCCCACAACAGAAAAACACACAACAACGACAAGCGTTACAACGACAAGCGTTACAACGACTACAAAGCCCACAATAAAAACCACACTGGGAACAACAGCAAAAACAACAGTAAAAAGCACTACGACAATTAAACCAGTTACAAGCACAGCAGCTAGCAAACCCACCACAACACAGAAAGTGACAACTAAACCCAGTATGACATCAACGTCAACAAAACCCACCACAACTACAAAACCAATAATCACATCGACAAGCACTAAACCCACCACTACTACTAGACCTACGGCAACTGCTAAGATAACTTCAACTTCAACAACCACTACAACTACAAAACTTACGACAACAACAACAATGGCCACTACAACAAGTTCCACAACAACAGAGAAAACAACAACGCCTACTACGACAAGTTCCACAACAACAGCGACAACAACGACGCACCAGCCAAGCTCAATAACGCCGAGCACAAAAACAGTAATCGAAAGTTCGACTACCCAACAATCATCAACACATACTGCCGGAGTAACCCCTTTAGCACTAACGGGAACAACGTCTACAACAGAAGGAACTCAAATTCAGGCCATCGAAGAAAGCAGTATTCGAAACTTGCCGTTAGCTGATTCTTTGATAATTTCAATGGATCAAAAAGCTGAAGATACATCAAACAATGAAAATTTAGAAGCCGATTTACCCAAAAACATTGAAGAATTCAACGACAAAATTAAATACGAAATAAGTAAAATGCACGACCAATATAAGATAAGCATCGAAACTGAACACGAAAACAAGTTGGCAAAAGAAATTCGGGACGTTTATTGTCAACTATCAGCAATCAAAAGAACACAAGCAGTTATATTAGCCCAAACCAACGGAATTTTAGCAGCAGCAGCAGTAGGTTTACCAATCTGCACAAGACTACAAGGCTTCGGTCAAGCAATGACACTTCAACAATGCGAGGCAAAAAGAATTTTTATATCAGCAAACGAAACCAAATGTGGATTTCAGCCGTTTTTTACTTACGAAGGAAAAAACTGTACGATTGGAACAGATGGATGGTCAATTCATCCATATTCTGATTGTTTCTGGAAAACACCTTTGGTAAATTTAAATGGAAATCCACACACATGGGAACACAATTCTACGACAGGAGATTGGATACGCCAGACACCTAGCATTCACATGCCTAATTTAGACCTCATTTCAGAATTTGAAGAACTCCATCTTAACGATTTCGACTTCGCGCTGAAAAGCCATCCAGCACACGAGACGATGGAAATGGAACAATTAAATATTCTAAATGACCTAGTTGGCAGAATGCAAGAAGGCAACTCCAATTCTGTTGGAGACATTGTAATGTCAGAACAACAAGATAATCAAATAGGAAACATGTTCTCATGGTTCGACAAACTAAAAATAATTGGTCTATCAGCGATAGGATTTGTACTATTCCTCGTATGTTTACGCATCTTCATTATTTGCAACCCCATCTCGAAGATAAAAGAACATATCCGCAGAAAACGGAACTTTACAACCAGATACGATGATGGCGTAGAGGAAGAACACGAACTCGCATCAATGATACCGGCACGAGAAACAAATTACCATTCGGAAATAGCAATCGAACAACCGTTCCTAAGAACAACCGCCCCTGCACAACTAACAACAGAAAGACAAGGTCAAATGCGCCCTCCCCGACCAAGTGCACCAAATTCATTAATTTACCCCTCTATCGAAACAACTGACACAATCACACGATGTACAGGAAAACACACCATGTGCACTTACGTCGTCGGATATGGCATGGTTTGGGAAGACCTATGCCGTTGCATGTCCGAAACAGACAATAGTAATTCAGCCAGAAAGTAAAAGTCCCAAGGTCATTGAAATTAAAAGTAGCCACTAAACATAATCCCTGACAAATTTAATTAATTACAAAATAAATTAGCTCCCAGAAAATAACACACTTATCAGCATTTTTTTTTTCTTCCCGACCACTTAGGTGATTTTTAAAATATATCCCATACTCGTAACTTTATAGTAAAACAAAGAGTAGAGACAAAACCCGAATAACAATTTTGTATTCCAAACTAACATGAACTAAAAAATTCAAAATAGAAACCTTTGGGATAGACAAAACAAAAATTACAAACCCAAATAACATTTTTTTTTTCCTCGACTAAAAAAAAAAAAAAAAAAAAAAAAAAAAAAAAAAAAAGTCAATAACAAAATCATCGGAGAAAAAGCAGTGTAGTGTAACAAAGAACGACAGAAACTAACGCACGAAGAAAAAGAAAGACGCAAGAACCCCTATAAGAAAAGACAATGACTTAAAAAGGAAGATAGAAAGTTCAAAATGTAACGGTATATTCATCAATTCGCCCCACGGCGAAATAGAAGACGGAACACATTAAAATAGAAGAAACTACCTGTTTTGAAATTAAGAAGAGGGGAACAAGAATTTATGAAAAACTCTGCAAAAGAAGACTTTTCAAAAAACTAACCTCTTCCCAGTGTTTCAACGACATAATTCAGACAAAGTTCTACAAAGAAAAGTGCCATCACAAGTCAACCTTTACTCTAAAAATGGAAAACAACAACATCACTCAGGATAACGCAATGGACGTAACCATCATCCCACAAGAGGAAAAAGAATACGAATTAATATACATTAGTGATACTGAAAGTGAGAATAGCCAGCAGGAGTACAAAGAAAAGGAAAGTGCTAAAAATGCAGATGTGAACAAGCAGATAGTGAAAAATGTGGAATGGAACGGAATCAAAACCGAGAAAAACGATTTTTCCGAACTAGAGAGAAAAAGGAAAGACATCAGTGAATCAAGTGACGACGACACTGAGGAGGTAAATGCCTATAGTGAAATGGAACCCGATCTGGATAGTACCTACAGTACCGAATTTATATTGGAAAATAACAGTGACACCGGTTTCCAATATGACCCACCCCACGGTACCGAATTGGAAAATGTTAGTGACACCGACCTCCAATGTGAACCGCCCAAAAAACGGAGCAGACCGAATAACCAACAAAGGGAAACAGAAACATGCAAGAACTGTAGGATGAAGACAATAGCACCCCTTTCAACAGAACAAGCAGAGAAGATTCAACTGCACCGACAGGCTACTATTGACTTGGAAGACGGAAAACTTTGTCTATCAATGATGGAAGCTACACTACCAACTATAAGAAGATGCATCCAAAAAAGATTAGAATCGCTAGGATGTTGGCCACGACAAAAAATGGCCATATTCCTTAATAAAAGATACGAGGATGGACGTACCCTGCTCCACACCAGTATACAAAAAGTAAGGTACGACATAACTGATGCTCTACTTGCCTATGGGGCAAACCCCGAGATAATGTATCGAGGCAGCACAATTGGACACATGGCAGCGGAAAATAACGACTTATTCCTGGTAAGGATACTAAAACACCACAACTGCGAGTTCACAAATCGCAATAAAGACGGAGAAACCCCGCTAATGACAGCAATATCACACGAACATGAGGAATGCGCACGCCTAATTTCGACACCAACAAACATCAAAATAGCAACCAGCAAGGGCAGAACCATCTTGCATTACCTCGCCAGATATGGACTCGAAGACTTGGCTACGCAAATCTGTACAAAAAGAATAATTGACGTCAACCAGCAAGACGAAACGGGCACAACTGCCTTACACGAAGCAGTGAAATATAAACGACTGGACATGATCGAATTACTGCTTCTACATGGAGCAGATAAAAAGATAAAAGACAACCGTGGACATACGGCTGTAGCAAATAATAACAGCACAAACATACAATAATCAAGACAAAGGTGGAACGAGTTATTCAACCATAGTCATCATTAGTATTCATAGAAGCAGCTGTAGTTGGTGACGGAAAAAGAAGAAGGAGAACAATTTCTGTTAAAAATTCAGGTGAAGGAACAAGTTTTTTATATTATCCGTAAAACAATAGTCGGTGATGGAAACACACACATTGGAGGACCAATTCTTCTCATCGAAGAGGGGAAGGAATGTAACGAGCCCACAGGCTATCCGAAGACGGCCACACCCTCAACATCCCTCAAGCGTTTCACAAGTGAAAGTGAACATGTCCCCTCCCATTTTACCTTCATTTTGTATGTGTGTTAGTAGTATAAATACTGCATTTTTGTAACATGTAATGGGGACTTGTTACGACAATCCACTGCAATACACAAGGTTTGAAACTTTACACACGTATATTTGATGCTGTTTGAATGTAGATATTGAAACTGACTCTATAACACTATATTCACATTGAATACACGTATATTTGATACCGTTTGAATGTAGATCATGAAATTGATTCTATAACACTATATTCACATTGATTACACGTATTGTTCCGACGAAATCGTATCACCGATATGACAACCAAGCCTCTCGAACTCGCGCCGTGCTATTGTTTCCATCCTACCTCTGTCTAGTCTAAATTCTCTTCCTCCTACTGTCTGGCTTTAACCCCCTACCTTTGCTGTCTAGTTTTTGCCCATTCTTGGCAGTATAAAGTTAGTTAGACAACGAGAATACGACACTTAACACGCGTCCATCTCGCTGCCCATTTTTCTGACTGTTCTCAGTTCATCATCTTACTTAGCCAAGGTTTCTACCAAAGCGTTATCTTCCTGTACTCATAAATACACACTGCTGCCTACAACAGCAGTTGCTCAAAACCTCAAGTATTTAACACACAGTCGAGTCCGGTTACAATAGCGGGAACATTTGGTCCTTCGAACTGGAGCAGCACGTTGTTCCACGGTTTCACCTCAACTGTTATGACTGGAATTTCGGCGATCGTTCTACCACCTCGTGCACGTCTTGCAACCTTCTTCAACAGCTCTGCCCACCAACCCAGGCCCTCCTGTAACAGTTCACCAATACTAGCCCCTCAGCGCAAGATCCCTAGCAGCAATATTTACGATCACGGACAAGCCATCGCATTCTTTTGACCATCAGGCAGGAGCTACGAGATCGTTGGTTGACCACGAGATCATGCGAATCGGCAGCTCTAACATCTTATCAGCTGAGATCGATATAGAAATACGGAAAAGACAGCGACGAGCGATACGCGCACAGGTGACTACAGCCTGCCGTCAGATCGCTTCGCTAATCAACTCCCACGGCTCACGAGGAGCCATCATAGGATGATCGATCATCTTGGAACGCTAGCCTCTACGGCAACCCATCTGCAAACCGATCTGCTGAACGCAGAGACAGACCAAACGGAGAATGTGAGACAAGATGCCATACATCTACGTTACGTTCAGCAAATAGGCGAAACCCGGGAAGCAGCCCGGGACTACCTGGAATCGAGAGCCGAAGATGCGCCCTCAGAAATATTGGGGGCTCACACAACTCAACCGTCTGCCGTACAATCAGTTAGTGATAGACAAGAGAGAGCTAGAAGAAGCGAGATCGCAAGCGCCCACCAGAGAGTCGAAGAGGCCCGAATGCAAGCAGACGTCGCACGTTCGGCGGCAGCAGACGCGGAGAGAGATCTGCAGCGGCTAAGCCTTGACGACCAAGAACCCTTCAGTTCAGTCGACCACTACAACCCGCCCGTCGCACCACACGTCGCTGATTGGCTCTTACGACAACGTTTATCGTACGGACAACCTCGAGCCGTTGTCTCAGACGCAACCGATGACTGGATAGACCAGTACTGTTCCGGCACATTGCCGCCGAATATCGGTCAACGTGGGTTTCGCTCGACGGTGTCAGTAGACCTAGAAGTATTCCATGGGAACTCCCTAGAATAGTTCTCGGGGATTGACTTATTTCGCGCGCTCGTGCACGACACGACGAATTCGTCAGGTGAGAAGTTGGCAATGTTGAAACGGTATCTGCGCGGTAATTGTCTAGACGTGATCTACGGCCTCGGCGGCGGAGAACCAGCCTACACGGAAGCCCTCACTCGTCTGAAGCAGACCTGCGGTCGACGAGACGTCATGAGAGCCGCTGATCTTCAAGCCCTGAACCAGTTAGAGATTAGGCAGGATCCAGCCACGCTCAGGCGGTTCGCAGAAAGGGTGCGAACTCACTTTTTCGACCTCAGCAGAATTGGGAAATATCAGCAGCTGACCTGATCGAAAGAGTTTGCCTAAGACTCAGCCTACATGATCGTCTCGCATGGAATGAGGGGAGACGGGGACAATTGGAGCATCGAAGCCTGAACGATTTCGGATCCTGGCTCTGCAATCGTGCAGCCGCCTACCAAAACGCGTACAGCATAGCTGCTGAACAATCTGCGCCCCCGAGTTCAGTTGGCCGCTTCCGGAAAGCCAGAACACATCAGAGCTCGTCGCACCTGACGGGGGAGGAACTACCAAAGAGAACTAGCTGGGCCTACTGTTTCAAATGCGGAAAGGAGCATAAACTGTCCGACTGCGGGGACTTTAAGACGCTCTCAATTAGAGAACGCGTAACCTTCTGCATGAAACACCGCCTGTGTTTCAGCTGTTTGGGGCCGAAGCATTCCGTTAGAGACTGTACCACTAAGAAGCCGTGTAAATATCAAGACTGCCGGTATTCGCACCATCCGCTGCTACACGACCCCATACAAGTAACAACTAAGCAAGCGCGTTCTACCACTGCACGCATGGGTCGACGACAACGTGTGGCCTTAGGAATGATGCGTCTGGAGATCCAAGCAGCCGATGGAAATTGGCGCCTGGCCAACGTCTTCATCGACGAAGGGAGTGATTCTACACTCATGAGGAGCGCATTCGCTACATCTCTGAAGATTAAAGGCACCTCTCAAATTCTCGAGATCGACGGTGCAGGAGGCGTGGTAAACCGACACAGATCCAGACGTGTCCAGTTCCAGCTACGCACGGAGTCTGGCGAAATCGTCACGTTAGAAGGTTCGACGATGAAGATAGTCGCTAGCCCTACGCCCATTACTGATTGGAATCAGATGAAGAACAAATGGCCACACTTGAGAGACTTACCGACCGGAGAAGTAGGTGGAAAGGTGGACATATTGATCGGCACGGATCATACCCACCTGTTAGCAGTGAAAGAAACGAGAGAAGGCAAGGACTATGAACGGATTGCCTCTCGAACGAGACTTGGTTGGATTATCCGGGGAGTTACCACCAAACACACGACAGTAACGGCCGTTCGAGTTTGCACAATATCGTGCCGCATCCCCTTAGACGGTCTCACGGTTCAGATGCGTCGATTCTGCGACACAGAGGCTTTCGGAACCGAATTTCAAACCGGTTGCCTTTCCCCAGAAGACAACAGAGCCCTCGCGATCATGAAAAAGAAGACCCAAAAGCTAGACATCGGCTATGAGGTGCTCATCATTTGGAAAGAAGAAGAGCCGAACCTGATCAACAATCGACAGTTGGCCGAAAATCGGCTTAAGAGTTTGCTGAAGAGATTCGAGCGTAATTCCAAGTTTGAAGAGGATTACCGTAGGGCGATGCAGAAAACATTTGACCACGGTTATGCTTCTCGTCCTCTAGACCCGGCTTCTGCCAAATATTTCCTTACGCACCACGGAGTATACAAGGGGCCGAACTTGAGGTTCGTCTTCGACACAGCCGCTCCCTTTAGAGGGAAATCCCTGAATGACGCTATTGTCAGCGGGCCAGCCCTACAGCCGGCATTAGCAACAGTCCTCAGTCGATTTCGGCAAGATGAAATTGCCTGGGCCTCCGACATCGAAGCGATGTTCAGTCGCTTCCGCCTAAACGCCGAAGACGCCAACTACTTCTGTTTTCTTTGGCGAGAAAAGGAAACACACGAACCAGTAGTCTGTAGGATGGACCGACTACCCTTCGGAGCAAGCTGCTCGCCCTTTGTTGCCATCCACACGGTTCGCCAAATCGTGCGTGACGCCGGAGTAGAAGAAAGGATAATCACTGCAACCCGAGATCAGATGTATGTAGACGACTATTTGGGTTCAGCTCCATCCGTTCCAGCGACCTTAAGTGAAGCCCTCGTCGTCAAGACCGCATTGGCCAACGTCGATCTCAACTTGCAGCGATGGATCTCCAACTCCCGCGAGTTCATGTTAGGGATATCCACCGACATCCCTGAGGATCAACCGGCAACTCACCCGTTGATCGGGGGAGTAGACGAGAGGTGCTCGGCGTAATGTGGAACACCCGTTCGGACACGATTGGGTTTAAGGTAGCCGACCCTCCCGACACCGATTTTACTCGAGTGGCTCTAGTCAGCCATGTCGCCGGCGTCTTCGACCCGCTAGGAACCGCCTCTCCTCTCATCGTGGAGGCCTTCGTGAGTTAGGCTTAAAGGGCCTAAATTGGATGGACGTGGTGATCGACGACGATCATATATGGTGGAGCAGGTGGTTTGAAGCCCTTAGTCAGCTGAACGCAATGGAAATGCCGCGTTGTTTATTCCCGAGAAGACTCAACATCCTGACATCGGAGCTACACACCTTTTGCGACGCTTCCGAGGAGGCCTACGCCACCGTCATCTACATCCGCAACACTTATTCCGACGGGCAGATAATTGTTCGACAAGCGAGAGCAGCCAACAAACTCGCACCAAAGAAGGTGATATCGGTGCCGAAATTGGAGCTTAACGCTGCGCTGCTAGGATCCCGACTGGCAGTAGCATTCCAAACCTCTTTGACGGTTAAGATCCATCGTCGGCGGTTTTGGACAGATAGCAGCACGGTCCGAAACTGGATTAGATCCGTCGCTGCTCACTATCAAGTTTTCGTCGGCAATCGGGTCGGCGAAATCCAGACGATCACGGAGCCAGAGGAATGGCGATTCATCCCAGGCATCTTCAACCCAGCCGACGCCGCTACCCGCTCCACCTTGAACGGGGAGGTATTCCCTCCTACTTGGCTAGCGGGACCCGGCTTTCTCGCTCGTTCTGAAGAAGATTGGCCAGTAGATCTTCCCTGGAAGGCTATTACAGAAGAAATCAGAACGAGCCGCGCCTATCACGCTGCCGTTCAAGAAGTGAAATTCGACTGGAGCGATGTAGAAGTCAAGCCCCGCGATGTCGCGACCCTAACAAGAATGAGTACGAAGTTTCTCGACCTCGTCAAGCGTTGCCAAAATGAGGTCTATACTGAAGAGTTGAAGCGCGTCAAGAAAGAGAAGCCGCTCCAATCAACCTCGAGTTTGCTGGCGTTGGCGCCGATACTCGACGCAGATGGAATCCTACGACTTGGAGGTCGGGCCGGTCGAGCGAAGCTACCTTACGACCAGCTGCACCCCCCTCTTCTCCCAGGAAAACACCCGTTCTCGGAAAAGATCATCCGTGCCTTCCATGAACACCTTAAACACGTTGGAACAGACTTCTTTCTTGCCTACCTACGGCAACATTTCTGGATAACCAGCGGACGTGAGGCAGTGAAAAAGGTCCACCGTGCGTGCATTACCTGCCGTCGCGACCGAGCCAAGCCCGGGGAGCAATGTATGGCCGATCTACCAGAGTCACGTCTCGATTCCGGCTCACTCCCCTTTACCAGAACCGCGATCGACTTATTCGGTCCATTCGACGTAGGCCTTTATCGAAATCGAACCGCCAAGCGCTGGGGAGTTCTGTACACCTGCATGGTGACTCGCGCCATATCCCTCGAATTAGTGCCATCCCTTTCGACAGCAGATTTCTTGCCCTCGATGCGGAAATTCATCGCGACGTATCGGAAGCCCGCTGTCATCCACTCCGATAACGGGACGAATTTCGTGGGCGCCGAACGAGAACTACGCGAGGCAGTTGAAGCCTTACACGCTTCCGATGGAGTTCCGGAATTCATGAAAGAATCTGGAATCGAGTGGACCTTCCAGCCGCCTCGGTCGCCGCACTTCGGAGGCTCTCATGAATCACTGGTGAAGTCAACCAAAAGAGCGCTTTATAACGCACTGGAACAGGAAAACAATAGCCTTCGCTATCCATCAGAAGACCTGCTCCGGACCTTGCTATACGAAGTCGCTGGATTGCTGAATACCCGTCCCCTCATTTATGTGAGCTCCGATCCAGCTGACTTCCGCCCATTAACTCCGAATGATTTCCTAAATCGTTCCCCCACCGCCTACCCGCCACCCGGATCCTTTGACGACGCTCCACCGCGAGACCACTATCGGTATCTGCAAGGCGTCATCAATCTTTTCTGGGATCTATGGAAAACAGTTTACCTGCAATCACTAGCCGCCAGAAAGAAATGGAGGACGGAACGCCCGAACTTCAAAATAGGTGATGTTGTCCTCGAGATCGACAAGAGTCTTAGTCGCGGAGTCTGGAACATCGGACACGTCGTGCAGGTGTTCCCGGGATCAGATGGCTGCGTACGCGCCATCGATATCGAACTACCCTCCGGAATCTTCCGACGCGAGATCACTGAAGTATGCCTTTTGGAATCCGGCCCGATCGAAAGCAATAAATAGTTCGAGCAAAACTGGAATATTCAATTTGCGTAGGAACGTCTATGAGCCACAGTTTTCTACCATGAAGGACTTTGTTTTGTGATACTGTTATTAGTGAAGACGCTAAACCTTATAAAATGAATCTAAGATTTTTTTTCTTAAAATTTTCCAAGAAATTTTCCATGGAAGGCATGCCAGTGTATTTTTTTTTTAACTATAACGACATGGCTTGCACATGAAAGAACACGAATTTAGCTCATCCATGAGTCAGTATCAGTATTTAATATGATAAATTTTCCTTTTTTTAATTTGGTTTAATCACTTTATATTCTTCCTTTTCAGTTTCCTTTTTCTTAATGTTGGCTTTTCTCTTTATCTGTTGTTATTCCTTTCTCTTTTCCTTTTCTTCGATGAGTTCAGCCCAATTTTTTTTTACTTTCTGATTTGATTTATCTCGTTTCTTAATATATTTGCCAAGCAATTCCACAGTCTTCTACCTATTGCAATACAGAAAAATTAAAAGTTTTTAACATCTTACAAATGTGTTTGTCAAATTGATAGTTTACCTGCAAACCTTCAGCTATTTGAAGAGTACCATTTCATGCCAGTTTCTCTTCAATGCTTCTTGCATTCTCAACTTCAGCTGGGCCTACTAAGATTTTCACGTTTGGTTTAAGTTTTTTTCCATTTTAATCATTGCCATTTATTGATTTAAAGTGGTCTTTTTCAGAATGTGTGAGGGATTAAAAAATTCCATAAAACCAAATTTGCTGATAACTAGGTAGCCTTCACGGTTGAAAATTGGTGTTGGC
Source organism: Daphnia carinata (assembly GCF_022539665.2). Classification (NCBI taxonomy): domain Eukaryota; kingdom Metazoa; phylum Arthropoda; class Branchiopoda; order Diplostraca; family Daphniidae; genus Daphnia; species Daphnia carinata. The sequence continues at coordinate 8,862,024 of NC_081334.1, forward strand.
ATTGTACTTGCTACTCTTGGTTCAGGAATTTCTGTTTTGAAAAACTCTGAAAGACCAGAGGTTGATAACACTGATGTTGCCTTGGTGGCTCGTGCAAGTTTGGCAATTCAGGACCTCTTCTTCTTATTTTTCCTTTTTAATTTCTTCTTCATTTCATCTAACTTTGATTTGGTTTTTGTCTTCTTATCAGATAAATCCAGCTTTTTACCTGAAAATCAATGGAGTAAACTGGCCGTTTTACTCAAATGTATAGGTTAACACATACCTGTGAAGTGTGAGAGTTTAGCTGCTGGACGTTCTTCCATTTCTTCAGGATTGTAAGCAAGGTTCCTGGTTCCCATTTTTTGGAAAGAACTACACTTTGAGTTGGAATATTGGTCAATGAGCTAGAAATGAAAACGCCTTCCGAAGAGAGTTGCTATTTAAGAGCGCCGACGTCAACGCGCCCTCGCTTTTTATCAGGCTCTTCATTTTTTGGGTCCAATTCCTACAAATCTTGTTTAGACGACACTTTCAAGTTTTCCGTTTTTCCATTTACAAAACGTGCCTCTAATATCATAATCTTTAAACTTCATTATTATTTACCTTGGTCTCTCAACATTATCATGGATCAATCCATAAATCACACTATACGAACCTAGCTTATTGTTATTTTCTTTAGAGAACAACATTTTCAAACCAAATCTAGCTTCAGGACGCCTCCACTTGAGGGCAGTATAAGCAGATGGAAACCATGAGCAATAACAAAGTTATGGCAATCCGTTTTACACACACAAAAAAAAATATTTCGCCAAAAAAAAAAAATCACACTTTTTTTTTCCGACACGTAGCCATCTACCGCTCAGACTCGTTATTACTGGCGTAGGCAATTTCAGTCCATTGGATGCCATTCGCAGTTAGTTCAGTAGCGTTGATGGAGAATAACGCGTGGCTGGAGGAACAATTGAAAAATGGATAAGATAATACAACAAAAGGATGGTAAGTATAAACATTATTATATTGGTTTTCAATTATTAATTATTGTTTGATTAAATAAGTATAGAATTTTAACAAACAATTATTGATTGTTTAGTTATTCAGTCTACCACCTGACAGTGTGTTAAAGTTAAATTCTGTTAGTGCTGCACTAAAAGAATTGTTAGTAATAAGTCCATGCAGCGAAGGAAGTGAACAATTGTGGGACTGTATTTGGGCTGAAAATGGGTGTGGTACGGAAACCCAGAAATAGCACGAGTTCAACATAAAACATGAATTAGCTACTTTTCGGTTTTTTGTCTATCGAAAAAGTATTTTTAATGCTATTATTTTGCATTCACAGAATTTTAGCGGGGGATCAAGTCAAGTCTGGAAGTGTTACAGGATGGAAGAGTCAGCCTGTAGTTGCAAAAACACTGAGTGTGCATTACTGTTAAGGTGTGAGGTAAAGTAATGGAGTATGCAAATTGTCTAATGAGAAGTACCATCTTGTGTGAATGAATCCTGTATAACAGCAATCCTTTATAGTTCTGTCACAGCTAGAAGCCTCAAATAATTCTGCTTCCCTTGCTAAAGAACAACTTGTCCTTTACGCTCAGAGTGTTGGTGAAGCTGGATACTTAAATGGCCCTAAAGATGTTTCACTTCACTGGCATTGCAGCGATGAACATCATACATGGACTCTTTAGGTATGAAAGGAATTTTCTTGAAAAATTTTTGAATTTATGATGAAGCTTTTCTCCTCCTTTTTGCCAACCATGTCTAATCTACAGAAAAAAATTTATCCAATAGGAAAGGATTTTCAGCATACTGGGAACACAACTATCAACAATGCAACATTCTAGGGGTGCTATTTTATCATTCAAGAGCCTTATACAATGATTTTCATCTGCAATTTGAATGGCCTTTCCCAAGCTTCTGCCAGAAGTTGAATCTATAAGTCATGTAAGTCACATGAGCAACAATTGAGATGCTTAATGGTGTTGTTTTTCTTTTCTCAGCATAGGTTAATAGTAACATTGGATCTGAAAAGATACTTGGTTGGGGCAAGACACTGAATAAATTGTAATGATTGAATGGATGACATGACATTTCTATACTTAATTGGATTCCCGAGACGGTATTTTGTATTTAAAAAATTGAATTGCATATCTGGGCTTCCTTCCTTTCCGTAGCCCCGTTTCCTCTTGACTCGTAATAAGCCCGTAGGGGGTCATGCCCCTACTGTACGGTATATATAAAAACAACATATACCGAGGTTTGGAGGGCTCGGGACGGAAAGGGGACGTGGGGGTCCGCTTAGTCCGATGATGTGTTCACGGAGGGCGACGTGGCTACCCACAAATCCGAACTTCCGAAGGTTAATCGCTCCTTTAAAAATGTTCCAAATCTTCAGCTCTTCTTCCGGCTTCTCTTAGCCAATCACCGGGTAATCTCCCCGGTGGGTCAACAAGGCAGTGTCTCCCCCTGCCTGGGTTGACGGCAACTTTTGAAAGGGCTATTGTGCCTTTTTAAAGTTGCAAAAATAATTGTAATGGGCAGAGAATTGTCAATAAATTTTTTTTATAAATTTTTTTTGCAAAATTTGTCTCTTTCATTGTCTGCGTTCGCTTTGTTCACACATTACATTTATCAATGTTTTTTCTATTTAGCTTGCTCAATTCATCTTTATTGTTTTTGCCACCGTCATGGTAGAAAATTGACTTGTCATTATTAGTAGCTTTGTTAACGTAAAGTGTAAAGCTTCCTTATATCTCAATGTAGTATGTGATGTGTAATTAGGTAATCAATAGCTGCTTGAAAATGTGCAAACGGTGAAAACAGGACACGAAGAACGAACAAAATCATTTTTAGCAGTAGGTTATAATTTTAATATATTTATTGGGATCTTTGTAATTGTTAAAAGGATTGAAAACGTATAAGGAATAAATGGTATTAGAATCAATATTGAATTACAATAGTCTTTGTTTTGGTCCTTGCCTCAGACGATAGTTTAAGTTTGTAATATTATTCCTATAAACATTATTTATCAAATGTTAGTAATAACAAACTAGTCTTCGTGGTAACATATCTTTGTTTCCAGCAACCACAAAAGCCCCGCGGAACTCATTCAGTTTCCGTATTCACAACGAATCAGTGGTTTTTATCTATGGCATAAGCATCGACAAAGGGAAATAATAAAGGAAATGGACTGGGGGTTGGGAGGAATGATTAAAGAGGGTGGACAGAACAAGGCTAAGTGCGGAAAAAATGTATTTCTTCTATTATATTTAAAGAAGCGATAGTTGTTCAGTAAACAAAAATTGTGAAAAATGAACCTTATGTAACGAGCTATTAGCAATAGATAAATACTAACATAATCCGAAATAAGATTGCAACCGAATAAATAATCAAAGATTAACTAGCGTACAAACGCTAACATGGAAATTGAGAGGAGAAAAAGGCCCAGTCCAATGGAAAAAAGGCCCACTTTTGAATTTGCAAAAAGTGGGCGTTTTTCGTATTGGCCTTTTTCGTCTGGGCCTTTTTCGCTGGCCTTTTTCGTCTGGGCTTTTTTCTCCGACCTCCGTTTCAATATCTACATTCAAGCGGCATCAAATATACGTGTATTCAATGTGAATATAATGTGATACAGTGAGTTTCAATATCTACATTCAAACAGCATGAAATATACGTGTATTCAATGTGAAAATAGTGTGATACAGTGAGTTTCAATATCTACATTCAAACAGCAACAAATATACGTGTATTCAATGTGAATATATTGCTATAGAATCAGTTTCATGATCTAGATTCAAACAGCATGAAATATATGTGTATTCAATATGAATATAGTGTCATACAGTGAGTTTCAATATCTACATTCAAACAGCATCAAATATACGTGTATTTAATGTGAATATAGTGTTATAGAATCAGTTTCATGATCTACATTCAAACAGTATCAAATATACGTCTATTCAATGTGAATATAGTGTGATACAGTGAGTTTCAATATCTACATTCAAACAGCATCAAATATACGTGTATTTAATGTGAATATAGTATTATAGAATCAGTTTCATGATCTACATTCAAACAGTATCAAATATACGTGTATTCAATGTGAATATAGTGTGATACACTCAGTTTCAATATCTACATTCAAACAGCATCAAATATACGTGTATTCAATGTGAATATAGTGTGATACAGTGAGTTCCAATATCTACATTCAAACAGCATCAAATATACGTGTATTCCATGTGAATATAGTGATATACAGTGAGTTTCAATATCTACATTCAAACAGCATCAAATATACGGGTATTCAATGTGAATATAGTGTGATAAAGTGAGTTTCAATATCTACATTCAAACAGCATCAAATATACGTGTATTCAATGTGAATATAGTGTTATAGAATCAGTTTCATGATCTACATTCAAACAGCATCAAATATACGTGTATTCAATGTGAATATAGTGTGATACAGTGAGTTTCAATATCTACATTCAAACAGCATCAAATATACGTGTATTCAATGTGAATATAGTGTCATAGAATCAGTTTCGTGATCTACATTCAAACAGTATCAAATATATGTGTATTCAATGTGAATATAGTGTGATACAGTGAGTTTCAATATCTACATTCAAACAGCATCAAATATACGTGTATTCAATGTGAATATAGTGTTATAGAATCAGTTTCATGATCTACATTCAAACAGCATCAAATATACGTGTATTCAATGTGAATATAGTGTGATACAGTGAGTTTCAATATCTACATTCAAACAGCATCAAATATACGTGTATTCAATGTGAATATAGTGTTATAGAATCAGTTTCATGATCTACATTCAAACAGTATCAAATATACGTGTATTCAATGTGAATATAGTGTGATACAGTGAGTTTCAATATCTACATTCAAACAGCATCAAATATACGTGTATTCAATGTGAATATAGTGTTATAGAATCAGTTTCATGATCTACATTCAAACAGTATCAAATATACGTGTATTCAATGTGAATATAGTGTGATACAGTGAGTTTCAATATCTACATTCAAACAGCATCAAATATACGTGTATTCAATGTGAATATAGTGTTATAGAATCAGTTTCATATCTACATTCAAACAGCATCAAATATACGTGTATTCAATGTGAATATAGTGTGATACAGTGAGTTTCAATATCTACATTCAAACACCATCAAATATACGTGTATTCAATGTGAATATAGTGTGATACAGTGAGTTTCAATATCTACATTCAAACAGCTATCAAATATACGTGTATTCAATGTGAATATAGTGTTATAGAATCAGTTTCATATCTACATTCAAACAGTATCAAATATACGTGTATTCAATGTGAATATAGTGTGATACAGTGAGTTTCAATATCTACATTCAAACAGTATCAAATATACGTGTATTCAATGTGAATATAGTGTGATACAGTGAGTTTCAATATCTACATTCAAACAGCATCAAATATACGTGTATTCAATGTGAATATAGTGTGATACAGTGAGTTTCAATATCTACATTCAAACAGCATCAAATATACGTGTATTCAATGTGAATATAGTGTTATAGAATCAGTTTCATGATCTACATTCAAACAGTATCAAATATACGTGTATTCAATGTGAATATAGTGTTATAGAATCAGTTTCATGATCTACATTCAAACAGTATCAAATATACGTGTATTCAATGTGAATATAGTGTGATACAGTGAGTTTCAATATCTACATTCAAACAGCATCAAATATACGTGTATTCAATGTGAATATAGTGTTATAGAATCAGTTTCAATATCTACATTCAAACAGCATCAAATATACGTGTATTCAATGTGAATATAGTGTGATACAGTGAGTTTCAATATCTACATTCAAACAGCATCAAATATACGTGTATTCAATGTGAATATAGTGTTATAGAATCAGTTTCATATCTACATTCAAACAGCATCAAATATACGTGTATTCAATGTGAATATAGTGTTATAGAATCAATTTCAATATCTACATTCAAACAGTATTAAATAAACGTGTATTCAATGTGAATATAGTGTGATACAGTGAGTTTCAATATCTACATTCAAACAGCATCAAATATACGTGTATTCAATGTGAATATAGTGTTATAGAATGAGTTTCAATGATCTACATTCAAACAGCATCAAATATACGTGTATTCAATGTGAATATAGTGTTATAGAATCAGTTTCAATATCTACATTCAAACAGCATCAAATATACGTGTATTCAATGTGAATATAGTGTTATAGAATCAGTTTCATGATCTACATTCAAACAGCATCAAATATACGTGTATTCAATGTGAATATAGTGTGATACAGTGAGTTTCAATATCTACATTCAAACAGCATCAAATATACGTGTATTCAATGTGAATATAGTGTTATAGAATCAGTTTCATGATCTACATTCAAACAGCATCAAATATACGTGTATTCAATGTGAATATAGTGTTATAGAATCAGTTTCAATATCTACATTCAAACAGCATCAAATATACGTGTATTCAATGTGAATATAGTGTGATACAGTGAGTTTCAATATCTACATTCAAACAGCATCAAATATACGTGTATTCAATGTGAATATAGTGTGATACAGTGAGTTTCAATATCTACATTCAAACAGCATCAAATATACGTGTATTCAATGTGAATATAGTGTTATAGAATCAGTTTCAATATCTACATTCAAACAGCATCAAATATACGTGTATTCAATGTGAATATAGTGTTATAGAATCAGTTTCATGATCTACATTCAAACAGTATCAAATATACGTGTATTCAATGTGAATATAGTGTGATACAGTGAGTTTCAATATCTACATTCAAACAGCATCAAATATACGTGTATTCAATGTGAATATAGTGTGATACAGTGAGTTTCAATATCTACATTCAAACAGCATCAAATATACGTGTATTCAATGTGAATATAGTGTGATAGAATGAGTTTCAATATCTACATTCAAACAGCATCAAATATACGTGTATTCAATGTGAATATAGTGTTATAGAATCAGTTTCATATCTACATTCAAACAGTATCAAATATACGTGTATTCAATGTGAATATAGTGTGATACAGTGAGTTTCAATATCTACATTCAAACAGCATCAAATATACGTGTATTCAATGTGAATATAGTGTGATACAGTGAGTTTCAATATCTACATTCAAACAGCATCAAATATACGTGTATTCAATGTGAATATAGTGTTATAGAATCAGTTTCATGATCTACATTCAAACAGTATCAAATATACGTGTATTCAATGTGAATATAGTATGATACAGAGAGTTTCAATATCTACATTCAAACAGCATCAAATATACGTGTATTCAATGTGAATATAGTGTTATAGAATCAGTTTCAATATCTACATTCAAACAGCATCAAATATACGTGTATTCAATGTGAATATAGTGTTATACAGTGAGTTTCAATATCTACATTCAAACAGCATCAAATATACGTGTATTCAATGTGAATATAGTGTGATACAGTGAGTTTCAATATCTACATTCAAACAGCATCAAATATACGTGTATTCAATGTGAATATAGTGTTATAGAATCAGTTTCAATATCTACATTCAAACAGCATCAAATATACGTGTATTCAATGTGAATATAGTGTTAAAGAATCAGTTTTATGATCTACATTCAAACAGTATCAAATATACGTGTATTCAATGTGAATATAGTGTGATACAGTGAGTTTCAATATCTACATTCAAACAGCATCAAATATACGTGTATTCAATGTGAATATAGTGTGATACAGTGAGTTTCAATATCTACATTCAAACAGCATCAAATATACGTGTATTCAATGTGAATATAGTGTGATACAGTGAGTTTCAATATCTACATTCAAACAGCATCAAATATACGTGTATTCAATGTGAATATAGTGTTATAGAATCAGTTTCATATCTACATTCAAACAGTATCAAATATACGTGTATTCAATGTGAATATAGTGTTATAGTGAGTTTCAATATCTACATTCAAACAGCATCAAATATACGTGTATTCAATGTGAATATAGTGTGATACAGTGAGTTTCAATATCTACATTCAAACAGCATCAAATATACGTGTATTCAATGTGAATATAGTGTTATAGAATCAGTTTCATGATCTACATTCAAACAGTATCAAATATACGTGTATTCAATGTGAATATAGTATGATACAGAGAGTTTCAATATCTACATTCAAACAGCATCAAATATACGTGTATTCAATGTGAATATAGTGTTATAGAATCAGTTTCATGATCTACATTCAAACAGTATCAAATATACGTGTATTCAATGTGAATATAGTGTGATACAGTGAGTTTCAATATCTACATTCAAACAGCATCAAATATACGTGTATTCAATGTGAATATAGTGTGATACAGTGATTTTCAATATCTACATTCAAACAGCATCAAATATACGTGTATTCAATGTGAATATAGTGTTATAGAATCAGTTTCATGATCTACATTCAAACAGTATCAAATATACGTGTATTCAATGTGAATATAGTGTGATACAGTGAGTTTCAATATCTACATTCAAACAGCATCAAATATACGTGTATTCAATGTGAATATAGTGTTATAGAATCAGTTTCAATATCTACATTCAAACAGTATCAAATATACGTGTATTCAATGTGAATATAGTGTGATACTGTGAGTTTCAATATCTACATTCAAACAGCATCAAATATACGTGTATTCAATGTGAATATAGTGTGATACAGTGAGTTTCAATATCTACATTCAAACAGCATCAAATATACGTGTATTCAATGTGAATATAGTGTTATAGAATCAGTTTCATGATCTACATTCAAACAGTATCAAATATACGTGTATTCAATGTGAATATAGTGTATACAGTGAGTTTCAATGATCTACATTCAAACAGCATCAAATATACGTGTATTCAATGTGAATATAGTGTGATACAGTGAGTTTCAATATCTACATTCAAACAGCATCAAATATACGTGTATTCAATGTGAATATAGTGTGATACAATGAGTTTCAATATCTACATTCAAACACCATCAAATATACGTGTATTCAATGTGAATATAGTGTTATAGAATTAGTTTCATGATCTACATTCAAACAGTATCAAATATACGTGTATTCAATGTGAATATAGTGTTATAGAATCAGTTTCATGATCTACATTCAAACAGCATCAAATATACGTGTATTCAATGTGAATATAGAGTGAAAAAGTCAGTAACAAAATCTACATTCAAACACCATCAAATATACGTGTATTCAATGTGAATATAGTGTTATAGAATCAGTTTCAATATCTACATTCAAACACCATCAAATATACGTGTATTCAATGTGAATATAGTGTTGTAGAATCAGTTTCATGATCTACATTCAAACAGCATCAAATATACGTGTATTCAATGTGAATATAGTGTTATAGAATCAGTTTCATGATCTACATTCAAACAGTATCAAATATACGTGTATTCAATGTGAATATAGTGTTATAGAATCAGTTTCATGATCTACATTTAAACAGTATCAAATATACGTGTTTTCAATGTGAATATAGTGTGATACATTTAGTTTCAATATCTACATTCAAACAGCATCAAATATACGTGTATTCAATGTGAATATAGTGTGATAGAATCAGTTTCATGATCTACATTCAAAAAGTATCAAATATACGTTTATTCAATGTGAATGTAGTGTGATACATTTAGTTTCAATATCTACATTCAAACAGCATCAAATATACGTGTATTCAATGTGAATATAGTGTGGTAGAATCAGTTTCATGATCTACATTCAAACAGTATCAAATTTACGTGTTTTCAATGTGAATATAGTGTTAAAGAATCACTTTCATGATCAACATTCAAACAGTATCAAAATACGTGTATTCAATGTGAATATGGTGTGATACAGTGAGTTTCAATATCTACATTCAAACAGCATCAAATATACGTGTATTCAATGTGAATATAGTGTGATACAATGAGTTTCAATATCTACATTCAAACAGCATCAAATATACGTGTATTCAATGTGAATATAGTGTTATAGAATCAGTTTCATGATCTACATTCAAACAGCATTAAATATACGTGTATTCAATGTGAATATAGTGTGATACAGTGAGTTTCATTATCTAGATTCAAACAGCATCAATTTTACGTGTATTCAATGTGAATATACTGTGATACAGTGAGTTTCAATATCTACATTCAAACAGCATCAAATATACCTGTATTCAATGCGAATATAGTGTTATAGAATCAGTTTCATGATCTACATTCAAACAGTATCAAATATACGTGTATTCAATGTGAAAATAGTGTTATAGAATCAGTTTCATGATCTACATTCAAACGGGACAGAGTCTTTTGGGCGAGTTACAAAAAGGACTCCAGGGTTTCCGACTTTTGGTTGCAGGTTTCCGACACTTGGACATTGGTACCCGACGAAAGGACATCTGTCTACCGACTTTCGGACTAGTGGTTCCCGACGTTTGGGCGCAACAATAAATTGTTGCTGAACCCAACGAGTGGTATACTTGACGCCAAGAGGATTCCAGTGCAATTGACGTTAGGGCTTTTGACTCTTTTTTTTACTTGATGATCGGCACTATAAACGTAAAATGGATACGTATGTCAGCGACAAGTGGACTCCCGATCCAGCGACAAATGGACTCCTGATCTAGGTACACATTAATTTTCGGAATCATTTACCTAGAGTATTGCCAAATAGTTTGGTAGTTAATTGATTTCATTGCTGTACAGATATTTTGCTATTATTTATTGGTTAATGAACTTTGGTATTTGTATTGTAAAAAAAGTGTAAATAAAATCATATAAAATTAGCGCCACTTGCAATTGCGTTATTTACTTTTTTGTGATGGCTTTTGACAGAAACCAAAGTGTTATTTATACGTTAGTGCAAAATTACGTCAAATCCAAAGAATGTGTTGCGCACTTCAAGTCCTACGTAGAAAAGGATAGTGATGTCATGAAAGCTGCAACTGAACACGATTGGGGTAGGTTAAAAGTTAATGCCACATATGGTATTATTTCATCCCATAACAACCCACAGAGGATAAACGCCGTAAGTTGTTGCCTTTAATCAAACATAATGATTTCTTTTACTATAATATTCCTCGTCTTCCTTTACAGCTGTTTGGCGAAATTGAAACCTATCTTACCAATAATATAGAAGCTATTTTCCCAGAACAAATAAATCTTTCTCGAGCAGGAATTCGTAAGCTCGTTCATTATGTGCTGATACCAGAGGTAAAACATACTAATTTTTATTACTTAAATTTACTTATGCTTGGTTTATTCCAGGCAGTGAGGTATGGTGTAGCAATACAAACCATTCCGTATAAAATTAATGCATATTCTATTCAAGACATTGTATGGTACGGGTATGACCACTTCATGTCTGTTATTGAGAAATGTGAATCTGGAAGCAAAGGTAATAACACGAAACAATTCAAATGACTATATTTAGTAATTAATGAACACATCATTTTTTCATTTACAGTGCGACCTCATAAGTCTGACTCAAAGTCAACAGCCATACTTGATTCGAGTAACCAATGTATACATGGAAAAAAAGATAATGGTAACGTAGTTATTCTTAATGGAAATCGCTGCCTTGCTTGTTCGTGTCTATATGATGGTTTTGATTGCGGAATACGAGTGAAAAGTTATGGATGCAAGTTGTTTCCTACTGGCAAAGCTAGAATGGTTTTACTTTTACTTCTATTAATCCGAATACCATTCTGGCCTACATTATGCCTTGCGCTTGTTCGTATGTGTTGTAAGAAACTGAATAAAGGTATGAAATTGAAATAAAATGTAACATATCTAAAACATATAAAGTTATTTTTGGGCAGCATGTGCATTTCTTTGCACTTTGTTCAGTTTACACAAGCAGGTAGCCAAGCTTCTTCATTATCGGAAAGAAACGGTTATAGGCCTAGTTTATTTAGCTTATTTAAAGACTCTTTATTGATTGAAGCCATATCTTATCAGTGAAGAATGATATTTTGACTCTAGAAACCATATGAAAAGAACAATGTTTTTCATTGTTTTTACCTGAGGTTACTGCTAACGGATTTAGTGATCTTCTTTGACTAGCGTCGACATATGTATGCTCTGCTTTCATTTCCGCGTTTCCTCTATCGCATAATCATTGCATGCAAACCTACATAATTTCCGAAATTTTGTTTTGAATTATGTCCCCATTCATTTACTTCATGAGCCATATGGGTAGCGCGCACTACAGTGTGTAACAATGGTAACTGATTTACGCCAAGTCAAAACAAGAAAGCAAACCAGCATACAGTGGCGGATATTTTTCTGTTTCAAACATGCTTCATTGTAAAAAATGACGTCAACTGCGACTTCAAATGGACACATCACATCAACTCCGCTGATAGCAATAAACAGCTTCTACTATTCCATCTAGGGTCAAATTCGGCATGGAGAATTCCCACTCAATTCCCAACTTTACGTCAAAACTTGTTATCACCACTGAGCTGACTGGATATTCTGCCACGTAAATATATACCCTATAGCAACTTTTGGAATTTATAACGCAATGACTCCAACTTACGACGTGTAGGGTATTGAGGAGGGGTTAAGTCAGCTAGCCACTCAGAAGCTATCCGGAAGCGAGAATTGGTGTGGAATTTTCCTTTACTTGATCGATAGTAAAGGTAAGTGTTGCTGCTGCAAATAACAATGTAATACATTCGTTAATTTCACAGTACTATTTGAAGATTTACTATGTTAGCTTTACCTTTTACTGCATATTCACATTGGACAATTGAGAAAACTTGGGCTGCTGGCTGTTCATCAATAGCAGATGTAACATCTTCTGCTGTAATAGCAATACAATTGGCTTATTAATTTCCGAGTGTTATTTGAAGATTTGATGTGTTAACTTTACCTTTTCCTGCAAATTCACATTGAATGAATGAGATATCCTGGGTTATTGGCTGTTCATCCATCGCACAGGTAAGATCTTGTACTGTAAATACAATATAATTCATTCATTCATTAGAGTATATTTAAAGAATAACTACGTTACCATATCTTTTTTTCCATGAATACATTAGTTACTCGAGTCAAGTATGGCTGCTGATGTAAGATCTTCCGCTGTAATAGCAATACAATTGGCTCATTAATTTCACAGTGTTATTTGAAGATTTCATGTGTTAACTTTACCTTGAGGTGAAGTAATTCCGAAAATTAATGTGTACCTAAATCAGGAGTCCATTTGTCGCTGGATCGGGAGTCCACTTGTCGCTGACATACGTATGCATTTTAACTTTATAGTCCCGATCATCAAGTGAAAAAAAGAGTCAAAAGACCTAACGTCAATTGCACTGGAATCCTCTTGGTGTCAAGTGTACCACTCGTTGGGTTCAGCAACAATTTATTGTTGCGCCCAAATGTCGGGAACCACTAGTCCGAAAGTCGGTAGGCAGATGTCCTTTCGTCGGGTACCAGATGTCCAAGTGTCGGAAACCTGCAACCAAAAGTCGGAAACCCTGGAGTCCTTTTTGTAACTCGCCCAAAAGAGTACATGCCCATTCAAACAGCATCAATTATACGTGTATTCAATGTGAATATACTGTGATACAGTGAGTTTCAATATCTACATTCAAACAGTATCAAATATACGTGTTTTCAATATGAATATAGTGTGATACAGTGAGTTTCAATATCTACATTCAATCAGCATCAAATATACGTGTATTCAATGTGAATATAGTGTGATACAGTGAGTTTCAATATCTACATTCAAACAGCATTAAATATACCTGTATTCAATGTGAATATAGTGTTATAGAATCAGTTTCATGATCTACATTCAAACAGTATCAAATATACGTGTATTCAATGTGAATATAGTGTGATACAGTGAGTTTCAATATCTAGATTCAAACAGCATCAAATATACGTGTATTCAATGTGAATATAGTGTTATAGAATCAGTTTTATGATCTACATTCAAACAGTATCAAATATACGTGTATTCAATGTTTTGAGATTTGCCCCTCTGCTGGGCCACTCAATGCCGGAGTCTGCCGGCTCAGCGTAAGGTAGTGGCTGAGACTTGTCAGTCTCAGGGTAATAGCCGCGTTACGTCCAGGCAGGCTGCCGTTGGGGGTGCCGGTCGGCAGGGGTTGGACGGGCTGGATCTCAAATAAGATGCCGAGTGCGAAACGTAGCCTTGGAAAGCCGGGCCACCTTGCGCGGCCGAATATGACGGACACGAATAACAACGCTGAATTACTTGTGATTCTTGGCGTAGAATGTCCCCGGGTTGATGGTCCAGCTGAAGCGACTGCGATACAGGATTTCGCGGGACCGGGCAAAACCGTAAGCGGCTTCGTTGGAGTTGTCGAGAAAAGAGACGGCCAAACGGAACTGGCTGACGGGCGGTGAGCGGGTGATCCACGGCCGGGCAGAAGTAGACGGCCGAGCGCAGCAAGCAGGAACAAATGATAGTAAGAGAATACTTGAGGGTAGTTACCAGGCTGAATGAAGAGACCACTCCGGGGGCTTCGGTGAAACTCGTGTGTATTTACTCGGCCGAAAACCGACCTTTATATACTCAACATTTACAAAACACCGTTGACTAATATACAATAGACATACATAAGTTTAAACGCTGGAGTAGATTTCATCGTTGTTCCGCCACCTGTTTTAGCCGCAGGATCCTCCGCTTCTTCCAACCTCGAACTCCCCTCCACCGACCCTCCGTCGGTTCCTCCATCGCCAACACCCTCCTTACTCTGGGCAAAAACAGGCTCCAGTCACGATGGTTTTTGGTGTTGACTTATGAGAGCGGTCGGTAGAGACCACCTCACATAGCTGTAAAAGACGTCAAGTACTTTCAATAATATGCTATCGGCGTATTATTTGACATTCAGGTCTACCAGTGTATTATACACCTTCTCACTTTTGTAGGCCGCTCTCAAATACTTGGCGGCTTGCGTAAACGTTCTACCGTTGTCTGAATACATGGCTTTCGGCACCCCTCTCCTTGCAAAAAACCTTCTCAGGGCAAAGATGTAGGTCGCCGCTTCTTGGTCTGTAGTCATTTCTAAGTCCACGGCTCTCGTCACCGCAAACGTAAATAGACAAATATAAGCTTTCGCTTGCCCACTTCTCGCTGTGAGCCTTATCGGGAAAGGTCCCGCAAAATCAATCCCCGTCACGTTGAACGGGTTTGCCATTTGCAGTCTATCTACCGGTAGGGGTGCCGGTACTTCGTTGAATGGCCTTGAATCTAATTTCTGGCACTTAATGCACCTCCTTAATACTTTCTTTATCGTCTGTCTCAGTCTTGGGATCCAAAACGTCCGCCTTATTTCCACCATTGTCGTGCACACTCCAGTATGCAGTAGCCGCTCGTGCGTCTGCTCTATGAGTTTGCCCGTCAAGTAGTGGTTCTCTGGTAGCAAGATCACCGCTTTTCGGCCGTTGAGCCGCAACCAGTTTTCTTGCCGGCCGTAACATCTGATTAGCCCGTTCCTTTCGTCCCAGGCCAACCCTAGCTTTCTCAGCTTGTCATTTTTCCAGGGCTTTTTTTCCTTCATGGCTTCCATTACATCGGGGAACGCTTCGCTTTGCATCCCTCGCCATAAGTCCAGCTCCGCTTGTTCTACCTCTTCTACTGCGAGGTTCCACTAGACACTTCTGCCAGTGGTGTCTCGGGATTCGATTGTCCCTTAAACCTCTTCACCGCTCTTTTCACTGTCGCCCAGATCCTGACGATCGTGCGCAGTGAACTATAGTTTTCATACCTTTCTTTTTCCTTTGGTATCGACACACTGCATTGTGTTATTTCTTTGGCTCGTTCCTCTTTTCTGATTTCTGCCGTACAATCCAGCTCCACTTGTGCTGGATTCTTCGGCCAATTCTCTTTTTTGTTCAGCCATTTCGGGCCAACCCACCAATCACTTTTTTGGTTCAGCTGGCTCACTGAAGCCCCTCTCGATGCTATATCTGCCGGGTTTTGTACTCCCGGGCAGTGCCTTATCGATTCTATGTCGATTTTTTCTCTTATCTCTGTCACTCGGTTGTGAACGAACTGTTTCCAACGGCCCGACTCGCCTTTCATCCACCAGTAGGCTATCGCCGAATCTGTCCACAGTGTTTTCTCGAACGATCGTCCAAGAGACCTTTCAATGTATTCCCCCAGCCTGACTGCCAGCAAATTGCTGAGCAGCTCCAACCTGGGGGTTGATACTGATTTTTTGGGGTTCGGTGCTATCCGGGTTTTGCTGCATAACAGCTTTGTCTCTTCTCCTGTCTCTAAATATGGGGCTACACTATACGCGTCGTCACTCGCGTCACAAAACAAGTGTAACCTCGGTGAACGGATCTCTCCAGTCCACCGTCCCAGCTTAGTGTTCGTAAGCTCCGAAAAACTTTTAATGAATGTCTCCCAGTGTGGCATTATGCTTGCTGACACTGGTTCATCCCAGCCTGTCTTGTCTATCCAGACCTCTTGCATAATGATCTTCGCTACTACCGTTACCGGTGATATTAACCCCATCGGGTCGAAGACTTTTAGCGCCAGGCTGAACAGCTTCCTCTTCGTCGGCCTTTTATTCAACTCCTCGGCCTCTTCTACTATTTTCTCGGGTCTAAATCTAAATGAGTCCGTCTCCGGATCCCAAGTGACCCCTAATGCTTTTACGGTCTTTTCCGTATTGTCTCCCATCGTTTTCTCGTTGTTCTGGAACTGCAACGTCTGTAGCCGTTCTCTCAGTTCCTTGCTATTTGTCGTCCATTTTTTAAGCTCCATTTTAGCTGAGCTGAACAGTCTCTGCGCCTGCGTTATCAGGTCAATTGCTTGGGGAATGCTGCTGACTCCCCCCAACCAATCGTCCACATATAACTGTGAGCCCAGTTGTTCTACCAACTCCGGGTGGTCTTCTTTATGCTCATCCAGGCATTTCAGAATGACTGCCCTTAGAATAAACGGGCTACTCGAGAGCCCAAATGGTACCCTCTTCCACCTGTATTCTATCCATTCCGAGTTGTCTTCTCTCGGGTCTTTTATCCATAAGAACCGGACTATCTGTCCGTGCTCTTCCTGTATTCCTATCTGAAGGAATGCCTGCGTGATGTCCGCCATCCACGCTATCTTGTTTTGCCTGAACCTGAGCAGCACTGACAACAGTTCTGGATTCAAGTTTGGCCCGGTCTCCAACAGGTCGTTTAAGCTAGGCCTACTTTGTTGGTGGACCGAGCCATCAAACACCGGCCTGATTTTGGTCGTTGCTGCCTCCGTTTTTATCGCCGGGCTGTGCGGCAAATACGTACAGGCTCCCGTGTAGCTTTTGTCTGCTACCTCTATGTATCCCTTCTCCAGGTACTGCTGGAAAACTTCGTGGTAGGCCACTCTGTCCTCCCACTTCATTTTCTTCAGCAACCCTTTTAGCCTGATCGAGGCTATGTTCTTGTTAGACTCCATCGACCTTCTGTTGTTTTTGAACGGGAACAGAATCTCGTATCTGCCCGTTTGGTCTTTCTTTATAGTCTCCTGGTAGTTTTTCAGGAATCCCGGGTCCTCTAACTCTTGGGGCGTAACTCCCATGTGTTCCAAGGCCCAGAATTCCTTGAAGTCTACCATCGCTCTTTTCCCATCGGCCTGTGTAACTATGTTTGCCGATACTTCCTTCTGATTTCCTGCTGAGGGTGCTCCAAAAATAATCCACCCCAGCTTACTGGCACATGCCACTGAGTCGTCTGGACCCTTTCTCGTTTGGTGTTTTAGAATTTGCCAATAATAGTCGCATGCTATTATCATGTCAAACTCTATCTTGTTATCGGGCTTGAAATGCCTTTCATCCGCGATCTTCTCCCCCTTTTCCGTCAAAATTTCCACCAGTTTTGACCGGACTTTAGGGGTTGCTTTTGCCACGTATTTTATCGCCGTAGCTTTGATTTTTATCTTCCCCTGCTTCTCGGGGATCATCCATATGCTATATGTCTTTAGCACCGTGCTTTCAACTTGGTCTGAACCAAACGTATTCAGCTTTACTTCTCCTTCTTCTTCTTCATCTGCCTTTAATCTTCTGATTAGACTCTGTCGGATGAACGTTTTCTCGCTCCCCGAGTCTATCAGTCCCAGCACTTTTATTCTCCTGTTACTCTTCCCTTGCAACACCGCCGTGAACGTGGGCAGTCCGATCGAGGTTGCTTGCGCACAATTCACGTTGGTGTCTACAGTCACCGATCTGTTTGGTCTTTTCGGGGACTGAGGTCTGACAGGCCCGTATTGTCTCTGTCTGGACAGACATAGCGCCGGGCTATGATCCATACTCCCGCAGTTTCTGCAAGGGACTTTCGCTACGCAATGCTCCGTTCTATGCGGTCTGCCGAGGCATTTCAAGCAACGGTTCTCTCGTTCGCATAGCGTCCGTCTGAACTGCGGGGTATTCACCATACATCTATGGTGTATATGATTCTGCTGACAGAAACAACAGGGTGTCATTCTTCCTCCCCTTTCTTGAGGTTCCCTTCTGGGGCTTTGTGGCTGATTTACCGGACCTTCCTCCATTTCTCTGAGCCGTATCTCTCGATCAAGCTCCTTGAGAATGGCTTCTAATGTTGGTTGATCCTCGTCAAACCACTTGTCTCTCCACCATCGCGAAGTTAGAGCTTTCGGCAGCGCCTTTAGCACATCACCCGCGATGTATTCTCCATAGCCACCCATGTCTACTTCAAGACTCGTTAAGGCTACTCTGGTGTTTGTTAGCCCATCGTAGATTCTCCTCAATTGATCGATTGTGGCCGAATCTCCTAGCCGTATTGCTACGAGGCTCTTCAATTCGTTCACGTAGTGGGACTTTTGTTTTTCCGTGTCCCGAATCTTTTCTCCAGTTTCAGCATTGCTGCCTGGTATTGATTTTCATCAAAGTGTATGTTAGATATCAATTCTGCGGCCTTGCCTTTCAGGCTTATCCGCAGATATTGAAATTTTTCGGCTTCTGTTTGCCTTGGGTCGGCGTCATACGCCGTCCACATCGCTCTCCATCCTTTCCAGGCTGTGATCTCTCCGTTAAACGTCGGTAGAGGCAGCGCTGTTCTGATTACTGGCGATTGGGTTTCGCTCTTCTTGTATTTCTCTCTTAATTTCTTTATTTTTTCTCTTAACTTGTCCTCCATCTCTCTATCTCCCGCCTTATCGGCAGCTGTAGACACTGCGGCAAGCTTTTCATTTATCGCCACTACGGCCAACCACCGAGCTTCGGCTTTATCTGTGTATTTCTGCCTGCTCTCTGCGTCTGCTTCCGCCAACGCTATGCTATCTTTCAGCTCTCTTTTTATTAGTGCCCGATCTTCTAATAGCTCTTCCGGTGTGCCTATCGGGAGACTCTGCCCTTGACGATGCCCGTAACGGCTCCGTCCTTCTTATCGGGCTCTCCTCTAGGTCCGGCAGGCTGTCTTCAATCGTCTTTTATTTTTATTCCCGTGTCTGTTATAAATTTTTCTATCGTTTTCTCTGCGACCTCTATCCTCTTATGCAACATCGAGTGATAGGGGTCGCCTGTCTTGTATATTTTTTCTAGTTTCTCTTCGATCATCGACAGTCTTTCGTCAATGCTCGGCTCGTCTTGGTCTGTGACCGCATGTCTTCTTCTCCTTGTCGGGACTGACAATTTATTATATGTTTTTTTTTTTAGTGATAACAGAGATTTTTTTTTTTATATTTTTATTTTTCTGATAACAGGTTTCAACAATTACAAACAACAATATATTAACAAAGCACTGGAGACTTTAAAATTTCGTCCTCCGAGGAGGATGCAATTCCTGTTCTCGCAAGTCGCTTCGATAGTTGTTTGCTCAACCGTTCTTCGGGTGAAGATCTTTTCCAGCTTCTTGGCGTGCCTGTAGCGGATCTCGCTTTTCTTGCCGGGGCCGGTTCCTCGGAAGTTCCAGCGGCCGGATCTTCGCTCCCTTGACCTAACACCGTGGGGGTCGGTGCCGGGGCTGGTAGTTGAAGTGTGGCGGGCGGCAGCTTCTTGACACCGCGTGCCCTCTCCAAAACCTGCTCCCTTCTTTGTAATTCCTCTTTGTCCCGCCTTAACTTGCTTGTCTCCAGTAGGTATTTCGCGTGCTCCTCTGCTCTTTCTGCTGCCTTTTGTGCCGCTGCTATTACAGAGGAGTGCGACTCTTGAACTTTGGTGAGCGCAGCTAGCTGTGCCCTTTCTTGCTCACTTAGAAACTGGGCAGGCGATTCTAAGGTGGGTGTTGCCGGCCGAACGTATGGGTTTGGCCGTCTCTTTTTCTCCACTAGCCTTTTGGGGCGTTGTTCCAGGAAGGGCTCTGGAATCCTGAGTCTCCTGAAGACACCTTTCGGGATCGTAAGCTCCAGCTCTTCAGGTCGCTCCAGAGCTCGTATGGTCTGGCCTCTGAGTCTAAGAGGTACTGGAACTTGGCAAACACCGCCTTCTGGTGCTGGTGGAATATGCTGTCCGACACTGTTTGGATGTACGGATATTTTAATTTTTAGTTCGAAAGACCAATTTGAGATTTGCCCCTCTGCTGGGCCCCTCAATGCCGGAGTCTGCCGGCTCAGCGTAAAGTAGTGGCTGAGACTTGTCAGTCTCAGGGTAATAGCCGCGTTACGTCCAGGCAGGCCGCCGATGGGGGTGCCGGTCGGCAGGGGTTGGACGGGCTTAATCTCAAATAAGATGCCGAGCGCGAAACGTAGCCTTGGAAAGCCGGGCCACTTGGGGCGGCCGAATATGACGGACACGAATAACAACGCTGAATTACTTGTGATTCTTGGCGTAGAATGCCCCCGGGTTGATGGTCCAGCTGAAGCGACTGCGAGACAGGATTTCACGGGACCGGGCAAATCCTTAAGCGGCTTCGTTGGAGTCGTCGAGAAAAGAGACGGCCAAACGGAACTGGCTGACGGGCGGTGAGTGGGTGATCCACGGCCGGGCAGAAGTAGACGGCCGAGCGCAGCAAGCAGGAACAAATGATAGTAAGAGAATACTTGAGGGTAGTTACCAGGCTGAATGAAGAGACCACTCCGAGGGCTTCGGTGAAACTCGTGTGTATTTACTCGGCCGAAAACCGGCCTTTATATACTCAACATTTACAAAACACCGTTGACTAATATACAATAGACATACATATGTTTAAACGCTGGAGTAGATGTCATCGTTGTTCCGTCACCCGTTTTAGCCGCAGGATCCTCCGCTTCTTCCAACCTCGAACACCCCTCCACCGACCCTCCGTCGGTTCCTCCATCGCCAACACCCTCCTAACTCTGGGCTAAAACAGGCTCCAGTCACGATGGTTTTTGGTGTTGACTTATGAGAGCGGTCGGTAAAGACCGCCTCACATAGCTGTAAAAGACGTCAAGTACTTTCAATAATATGCTATCGGCTTCCGACCTCCTATGTCAAGGATTCGCCGAGAAAATTTTCTAACTCCCGTTTACATTCCGTCTTCTACCGTCTACCGGTCTGTCACTTTCATTGGCCGGGAACTTTCTGGTTAGTTCCCGCCTAGCGTTGGACTTACCCCGGCTACCGACTCTTCGGTGCCGAGTGCCCGGGCTTCTGTTGCCCTCCCGTCTATCCCTCTGCCGTCCCTTCGGATTGCTCCAGACGTCGGAATTTCCGACACCCCCCCCGTTGGAGCCTCGTCCAACTCAGAGTCTGAGCTGTCCGTTACATCTCCGTCTTGAAACGGCAGAGTTTTTTTATGATCATCGTCTATCGTCCCTGCTTCTAGCTCTAGCGGGTATAGACATTTAATGTCCCTGTATATTAGCTTTGATCCTTTGCCTTATCAAATATACGTGTATTCAATTTGAATATAGTGTGATACAGTGAGTTTCAATATCTACATTCAAACTGCATCAAATTTACGTGTATTCAATGTGAATATAGTGTTATAGAATCAGTTTCATGATCTACACTCAAACAGTATCAAATATACGTGCATTCAATGTGAATAAAGTGTGATACAGTGAGTTTCAATATCTACATTCAAACAGTATCAGATATACGTGTATTCAATGTGAATATAGTGTGATACAGTGAGTTTCAATATCTACATTCAAACAGCATCAAATATACGTTTATTCAATGTGAATATAGTGTTATAGAAGCAGTTTCATGATCTACATTCAAACATTATCAAATATACGTTTATTCAATGTGAATATAGTGTGATACAGTGAGTTTCAATATCTACATTCAAACAGCATCAAATATACGTGTATTCAATGTGAATTTAGTGTGATACAGTGAGTTTCAATATCTACATGCAAACGGCATCAAATATACGTGTATTCAATGTGAAAATAGTGCGATACAGTCAGTTTCAATATCTACATTCAAACAGCATCAAATATACGGTTATTAAATGTGAATATAGTGTTATAGAATCAGTTTCATGATCTACATTCAAACAGTATCAAATTTACGTGTATTCAATGTGAATATAGTATAATAGCATCAGTTTCATGATTTACATTCAAACATTATCAAATATACGTGTTTTCAATGTGAATATAGTGTGATACAGTGAGTTTCAATATCTACATTCAAACAGCATCAAATATACGTGTATTCAATGTGAAAATAGTGCGATACAGTCAGTTTCAATATCTACATTCAAACAGCATCAAATATACGGTTAATAAATGTGAATATAGTGTAATAGCATCAGTTTCATGATCTACATTCAAACAGTATCAAATATACGTTTATTCAATGTGAATATAGTGTTATAGAAGCAGTTTCATGATCTACATTCAAACAGTATCAAATATACGTGTATTCAATGCGAATATAGTGTGATTCAGTGAGTTTCAATATCTACATTCAAACAGCATCAAATATACGTGTATTCAATGTGAATATAGTGTTATAGAATCAGTTTCATGATCTACATTCAAACAGTATCAAATATACGTGTATTCAATGTGAATATAGTGTGATACAGTGAGTTTCAATATCTACATTCAAACAGCATCAAATATACGTGTATTCAATGTGAATATAGTTTTATAGAAGCAGTTTCATGATCTACATTCAAACCGTATCAAATATACGTGTATTCAATGTGAATATAGTGTGGTACAGTGAGTTTCAATATCTACATTCAAACAGCATCAAATATACGTGTATTCAATGTGAATATAGTGTGATACAGTCAGTTTCAATATCTACATTCAAACAGCATCAAATATACGGTTATTAAATGTGAATATAGTGTTATAGAATCAGTTTCATGATCTACATTCAAACAGTATCAAATTTACGTGTATTCAATGTGAATATAGTGTTATAGAATCAGTTTCATGATCTACATTCAAACAGTATCAAATATACGTGTAATTTGAATATAGTGTGATACAGTGAGTTTCAATATCTACATTCAAACAGCATCAAATTTACGTGTATTCAATGTGAATATAGTATAATAGCATCAGTTTCATGATCTACATTCAAACAGTATCAAATATACGTGTATTCAATGTGAATATAGTGTGATACAGTGAGTTTCAATATCTACATTCAAACAGCATCAAATATACGTGTATTCAATGTGAATATAGTGTGATACAGTCAGTTTCAATATCTACATTCAAACAGCATCAAATATACGTGTATTAAATGTGAATATAGTGTTATAGAATCAGTTTCAATGATCTACATTCAAACAGCATCAAATATACTTGTATTCAATGTGAATATAGTGTGATACAGTGAGTTTCAATATCTACGATCAAACAGCATCAAATATACGTGTATTCAATGTGAATATAGTGTGATACAGTGAGTTTCAATATCTACATTCAAACAGCATCAAATATACGTGTATTCAATGTGAATATAGTGTGATACAGTGAGTTTCAATATCTACATTCAAACAGCATCAAATATACGTGTATTCAATGTGAATATAGTGTGATACAGTGAGTTTCAATATCTACATTCAAACAGCATCAAATATACGTGTATTCAATGTGAATATAGTGTTATAGAATCAGTTTCAATATCTACATTCAAACAGTATCAAATATACGTGTATTCAATGTGAATATAGTATAATACATCAGTTTCAATATCTACATTCAAACAGCATCAAATATACGTGTATTCAATGTGAATATAGTGTTATACAGTCAGTTTCAATATCTACATTCAAACAGCATCAAATATACGTGTATTCAATGTGAATATAGTGTGATACAATCAGTTTCAATATCTACATTCAAACAGCATCAAATATACGTGTATTCAATGTGAATATAGTGTAATACATCAGTTTCAATATCTACATTCAAACAGCATCAAATATACGTGTATTCAATGTGAATATAGTGTTATAGAATCAGTTTCAATATCTACATTCAAACAGCATCAAATATACGTGTATTCAATGTGAATATAGTGTGATACAGTGAGTTTCAATATCTACATTCAAACAGCATCAAATATACGTGTATTCAATGTGAATATAGTGTGATACAGTGAGTTTCAATATCTACATTCAAACAGCATCAAATATACGTGTATTCAATGTGAATATAGTGTGATACAATCAGTTTCAATATCTACATTCAAACAGCATCAAATATACGTGTATTCAATGTGAATATAGTGTTATAGAATCAGTTTCAATATCTACATTCAAACAGCATCAAATATACGTGTATTCAATGTGAATATAGTGTGATACAGTGAGTTTCAATATCTACATTCAAACAGCATCAAATATACGTGTATTCAATGTGAATATAGTGTGATACAGTCAGTTTCAATATCTACATTCAAACAGCATCAAATATACGGTTAATAAATGTGAATATAGTGTTATAGAATCATTTTCAATATCTACATTCAAACAGCATCAAATATACGTGTATTCAATGTGAATATAGTGTAATAGAATCAGTTTCAATATCTACATTCAAACAGCATCAAATATACGTGTATTCAATGTGAATATAGTGTGATACAGTGAGTTTCAATATCTACATTCAAACAGCATCAAATACGCGTGTATTCAATGTGAATATAGTGTATAGAAACGGTTTATGATCTACATTCAAACAGCATCAAATATACGTGTATTCAATGTGAATATAGTGTGATACAGTGAGTTTCAATATCTACATTCAAACAGCATCAAATATACGTGTATTCAATGTGAATATAGTGTGATACAGTCAGTTTCAATATCTACATTCAAACAGCATCAAATATACGTGTATTCAATGTGAATATAGTGTTATAGAATCAGTTTCATATCTACATTCAAACAGCATCAAATATACGTGTATTCAATGTGAATATAAAGTGATACAGTGAGTTTTTATATCTACATTCAAACAGCATCAAATATACGTGTATTCAATGTGAATATAGTGTGATACAGTGAGTTTCAATATCTACATTCAAACAGCATCAAATATACGTGTATTCAATGTGAATATAGTGTGATAGTGAGTTTCAATATCTACATTCAAACAGCATCAAATATACGTGTATTCAATGTGAATATAGTGTAATACAGTGAGTTTCAATATCTACATTCAAACAGCATCAAATATACGTGTATTCAATGTGAATATAGTGTTATAGAATTAGTTTCAATATCTACATTCAAACAGCATCAAATATACGTGTATTCAATGTGAATATAGTGTGATACAGTCAGTTTCAATATCTACATTCAAAAAGCATCAAATATGAGTGTATTCTATGTGAATATAGTGTTATAGAATCAGTTTCATGATCTACATTCAAACAGTATCAAATATACGTGTATTCAATGTGAATATAGTGTGATACAGTGAGTTTCAATATCTACATTCAAACAGCATCAAATATACGTGTATTCAATGTGAATATAGTAATAGCATCAGTTTCATGATCTACATTCAAACAGCATCAAATATACGTGTATTCAATGTGAATATAGTGTGATACAGTGAGTTTCAATATCTACATTCAAACAGCATCAAATATACGTGTATTCAATGTGAATATAGTGTGATACAGTCAGTTTCAATATCTACATTCAAACAGCATCAAATATACGTGTATTCAATGTGAATATAGTGTTATAGAATCAGTTTCATGATCTACATTCAAACAGCATCAAATATACGTGTATTCAATGTGAATATAGTGTGATACAGTGAGTTTCAATATCTACATTCAAACAGCATCAAATATACGTGTATTCAATGTGAATATAGTGTGATAGAGTGAGTTTCAATATCTACATTCAAACAGCATCAAATATACGTGTATTCAATGTGAATATAGTGTGATGCAGTGAGTTTCAATATCTACATTCAAACAGCATCAAATATACGTGTATTCAATGTGAATATAGTGTTATAGAGTGAGTTTCAATATCTACATTCAAACAGCATCAAATATACGTGTATTCAATGTGAATATAGTGTTATACATCAGTTTCAATATCTACATTCAAACAGCATCAAATATACGTGTATTCAATGTGAATATAGTGTTATAGAATCAGTTTCAATATCTACATTCAAACAGCATCAAATATACGTGTATTCAATGTGAATATAGTGTTATACAGTGAGTTTCAATATCTACATTCAAACAGCATCAAATATACGTGTATTCAATGTGAATATAGTGTTATAGAGTGAGTTTCAATATCTACATTCAAACAGCATCAAATATACGTGTATTCAATGTGAATATAGTGTGATAGAATCAGTTTCAATATCTACATTCAAACAGCATCAAATATACGTGTATTCAATGTGAATATAGTGTTATAGAATCAGTTTCAATATCTACATTCAAACAGCATCAAATATACGTGTATTCAATGTGAATATAGTGTGATACAGTGAGTTTCAATATCTACATTCAAACAGCATCAAATATACGTGTATTCAATGTGAATATAGTGTGATACAGTGAGTTTCAATATCTACATTCAAACAGCATCAAATATACGTGTATTCAATGTGAATATAGTGTTATAGAATCAGTTTCAATATCTACATTCAAACAGCATCAAATATACGTGTATTCAATGTGAATATAGTGTTATAGAATCAGTTTCAATATCTACATTCAAACAGCATCAAATATACGTGTATTCAATGTGAATATAGTGTTATAGAATCAGTTTCAATATCTACATTCAAACAGCATCAAATATACGTGTATTCAATGTGAATATAGTGTGATACAGTGAGTTTCAATATCTACATTCAAACAGCATCAAATATACGTGTATTCAATGTGAATATAGTGTTATAGAATCAGTTTCAATATCTACATTCAAACAGCATCAAATATACGTGTATTCAATGTGAATATAGTGTGATACAGTGAGTTTCAATATCTACATTCAAACAGCATCAAATATACGTGTATTCAATGTGAATATAGTGTTATACATCAGTTTCAATATCTACATTCAAACAGCATCAAATATACGTGTATTCAATGTGAATATAGTGTGATACAATGAGTTTCAATATCTACATTCAAACAGCACCAAATAAACATGTATTCAATGTGAATATAGTGTGATACAGTCAGTTTCAATATCTACATTCAAACAGCATCAAATATACGTGTATTCAATGTGAATATAGTGTTATAGAATCAGTTTCAATATCTACATTCAAACAGCATCAAATATACGTGTATTCAATGTGAATATAGTGTGATACAGTGAGTTTCAATATCTACATTCAAACAGCATCAAATATACGTGTATTCAATGTGAATATAGTGTTATACATCAGTTTCAATATCTACATTCAAACAGCATCAAATATACGTGTATTCAATGTGAATATAGTGTGATACAGTGAGTTTCAATATCTACATTCAAACAGCATCAAATATACGTGTATTCAATGTGAATATAGTGTTATAGAATCAGTTTCAATATCTACATTCAAACAGCATCAAATATACGTGTATTCAATGTGAATATAGTGTTATAGAATCAGTTTCAATATCTACATTCAAACAGCATCAAATATACGTGTATTCAATGTGAATATAGTGTTACAGAATCAGTTTCAATATCTACATTCAAACAGCATCAAATATACGTGTATTCAATGTGAATATAGTGTTATAGAATCAGTTTCAATATCTACATTCAAACAGCATCAAATATACGTGTATTCAATGTGAATATAGTGTTATACAGTGAGTTTCAATATCTACATTCAAACAGCATCAAATATACGTGTATTCAATGTGAATATAGTGTGATACAGTGAGTTTCAATATCTACATTCAAACAGCATCAAATATACGTGTATTCAATGTGAATATAGTGTGATACAGTGAGTTTCAATATCTACATTCAAACAGCATCAAATATACGTGTATTCAATGTGAATATAGTGTTATACAGTCAGTTTCAATATCTACATGCAAACAGCATCAAATATACGTGTATTCAATGTGAATATAGTGTGATAGAATGAGTTTCAATATCTACATTCAAACAGCATCAAATATACGTGTATTCAATGTGAATATAGTGTTATAGAATCAGTTTCAATATCTACATTCAAACAGCATCAAATATACGTGTATTCAATGTGAATATAGTGTGATACAGTGAGTTTCAATATCTACATTCAAACAGCATCAAATATACGTGTATTCAATGTGAATATAGTGTGATACTGTGAGTTTCAATATCTACATTCAAACAGCATCAAATATACGTGTATTCAATGTGAATATAGTGTTATAGAATCAGTTTCAATATCTACATTCAAACAGCATCAAATATACGTGTATTCAATGTGAATATAGTGTTATAGAATCAGTTTCAATATCTACATTCAAACAGCATCAAATATACGTGTATTCAATGTGAATATAGTGTTATAGAATCAGTTTCAATATCTACATTCAAACAGCATCAAATATACGTGTATTCAATGTGAATATAGTGTTATACAATCAGTTTCAATATCTACATTCAAACAGCATCAAATATACGTGTATTCAATGTGAATATAGTGTTATAGAATCAGTTTCAATATCTACATTCAAACAGCATCAAATATACGTGTATTCAATGTGAATATAGTGTTATAGAATCAGTTTCATGTTTCAATATCTACATTCAAACAGCATCAAATATACGTGTATTCAATGTGAATATAGTGTGATACAGTGAGTTTCAATATCTACATTCAAACAGCATCAAATATACGTGTATTCAATGTGAATATAGTGTTATATATTCAGTTTCAATATCTACATTCAAACAGCATCAAATATACGTGTATTCAATGTGAATATAGTGTGATACAGTGAGTTTCAATATCTACATTCAAACAGCATCAAATATACGTGTATTCAATGTGAATATAGTGTTATAGAATCAGTTTCAATATCTACATTCAAACAGCATCAAATATACGTGTATTCAATGTGAATATAGTGTTATAGAATCAGTTTCAATATCTACATTCAAACAGCATCAAATATACGTGTATTCAATGTGAATATAGTGTGATAGAAGTGAGTTTCAATATCTACATTCAAACAGCATCAAATATACGTGTATTCAATGTGAATATAGTGTTATAGAATCAGTTTCAATATCTACATTCAAACAGCATCAAATATACGTGTATTCAATGTGAATATAGTGTTATAGAATTAGTTTCAATATCTACATTCAAACAGCATCAAATATACGTGTATTCAATGTGAATATAGTGTGATACAGTCAGTTTCAATATCTACATTCAAACAGCATCAAATATACGTGTATTCAATGTGAATATAGTGTTATAGAATCAGTTTCAATATCTACATTCAAACAGCATCAAATATACGTGTATTCAATGTGAATATAGTGTGATACAGTGAGTTTCAATATCTACATTCAAACAGCATCAAATATACGTGTATTCAATGTGAATATAGTATATACATCAGTTTCAATGATCTACATTCAAACAGCATCAAATATACGTGTATTCAATGTGAATATAGTGTGATACAGTGAGTTTCAATATCTACATTCAAACAGCATCAAATATACGTGTATTCAATGTGAATATAGTGTATAGAATCAGTTTCAATATCTACATTCAAACAGCATCAAATATACGTGTATTCAATGTGAATATAGTGTTATAGAATCAGTTTCAATATCTACATTCAAACAGCATCAAATATACGTGTATTCAATGTGAATATAGTGTGATACAGTGAGTTTCAATATCTACATTCAAACAGCATCAAATATACGTGTATTCAATGTGAATATAGTGTGATACAGTGAGTTTCAATATCTACATTCAAACAGCATCAAATATACGTGTATTCAATGTGAATATAGTGTGATACTGTGAGTTTCAATATCTACATTCAAACAGCATAAAATATACGTGTATTCAATGTGAATATAGTGTGATACTGTGAGTTTCAATATCTACATTCAAACAGCATCAAATATACGTGTATTCAATGTGAATATAGTGTGATACAATCAGTTTCAATATCTACATTCAAACAGCATCAAATATACGTGTATTCAATGTGAATATAGTGTTATACATCAGTTTCAATATCTACATTCAAACAGCATCAAATATACGTGTATTCAATGTGAATATAGTGTGATACAGTGAGTTTCAATATCTACATTCAAACAGCATCAAATATACGTGTATTCAATGTGAATATAGTGTGATACAGTGAGTTTCAATATCTACATTCAAACAGCATCAAATATACGTGTATTCAATGTGAATATAGTGTGATACAGTGAGTTTCAATATCTACATTCAAACAGCATCAAATATACGTGTATTCAATGTGAATATAGTGTGATACAGTGAGTTTCAATATCTACATTCAAACAGCATCAAATATACGTGTATTCAATGTGAATATAGTGTGATACAGTCAGTTTCAATATCTACATTCAAACAGCATCAAATATACGTGTATTCAATGTGAATATAGTGTTATAGAATCAGTTTCAATATCTACATTCAAACAGCATCAAATATACGTGTATTCAATGTGAATATAGTGTGATACAGTGAGTTTCAATATCTACATTCAAACAGCATCAAATATACGAGTATTAAATGTGAATATAGTGTGATAGAATTGATTTTCAATATCTACATTCAAACAGCATCAAATATACGTGTATTCAATGTGAATATAGTGTGATACAGTGAGTTTCAATATCTACATTCAAACAGCATCAAATATACGTGTATTCAATGTGAATATAGTGTTATAGAACAGTTTCATATCTACATTCAAACAGTATCAAATATACGTGTATTCAATGTGAATATAGTGTGATACAGTGAGTTTCAATATCTACATTCAAACAGCATCAAATATACGTGTATTCAATGTGAATATAGTGTGATACAGTCAGTTTCAATATCTACATTCAAACAGCATCAAATATACGTGTATTCAATGTGAATATAGTGTTATAGAATCAGTTTCATGATCTACATTCAAACAGCATCAAATATACGTGTATTCAATGTGAATATAGTGTT
Organism: Daphnia carinata; assembly: GCF_022539665.2. Classification (NCBI taxonomy): domain Eukaryota; kingdom Metazoa; phylum Arthropoda; class Branchiopoda; order Diplostraca; family Daphniidae; genus Daphnia; species Daphnia carinata. The sequence continues at coordinate 8,893,667 of NC_081334.1, forward strand.
ATAGAATCAGTTTCATGATCTACATTCAAACAGTATCAAATATACGTGTATTCAATGTGAATATAGTGTGATACAGTGAGTTTCAATATCTACATTCAAACAGCATCAAATATACGTGTATTCAATGTGAATATAGTGTTATAGAATCAGTTTCATGATCTACATTCAAACAGTATCAAATATACGTGTATTCAATGTGAAGATAGTGGGAGACAAGGATAGTCCACTGATCTACATTCAAACAGCATTAAATATACGAGTATTCAATGTGAATATAGTGTGATACAATGAGTTTCAATATCTACATTCAAACAGCATCAAATATACGTGTATTCAATGTGAATATAGTGTTATAGAATCAGTTTCATGATCTACATTCAAACAGTATCAAATATACGTGTATTCAATGTGAATATAGTATGATACAGTGAGTTTCAATATCTACATTCAAACAGCATCAAATATACGTGTATTCAATGTGAATATAGTGTTGATACAGTGAGTTTCAATATCTACATTCAAACAGCATCAAATATACGTGTATTCAATGTGAATATAGTGTGATACAGTGAGTTTCAATATCTACATTCAAACAGCATCAAATATACGTGTATTCAATGTGAATATAGTGTTATAGAATCAGTTTCATGATCTACATTCAAACAGTATCAAATATACTTGTATTCAATGTGAATATAGTTTTATAGAATCAGTTTCATGATCTACATTCAAACAGTATCAAATATACGTGTATTCAATGTGAATATAGTATGATACAGTGAGTTTCAATATCTACATTCAAACAGCATCAAATATACGTGTATTCAATGTGAATATAGTATGATACAATGAGTTTCAATATCTACATTCAAACAGCATCAAATATACGTGTATTCAATGTGAATATAGTGTTATAGAATCAGTTTCATGATCTACATTCAAACAGTATCAAATATACGTGTATTCAATGTGAATATAGTATGATACAGTGAGTTTCAATATCTACATTCAAACAGCATCAAATATACGTGTATTCAATGTGAATATAGTATGATACAGTGAGTTTCAATATCTACATTCAAACAGCATCAAATATACGTGTATTCAATGTGAATATAGTGTGATACAATGAGTTTCAATATCTACATTCAAACAGCATCAAATATACGTGTATTCAATGTGAATATAGTGATATAGAATCAGTTTCATGATCTACATTCAAACAGTATCAAATATACGTGTATTCAATGTGAATATAGTTTTATAGAATCAGTTTCATGATCTACATTCAAACAGTATCAAATATACGTGTATTCAATGTGAATATAGTATGATACAGTGAGTTTCAATATCTGCATTCAAACAGCATCAAATATACGTGTATTCAATGTGAATATAGTATGATACAGTGAGTTTCAATATCTACATTCAAACAGCATCAAATATACGTGTATTCAATAAGAATATAGTGTTATAGAATCAGTTTCATGATCTACATTCAAACAGTATCAATTATACGTGTATTCAATGTGAATATAGTGTTATACACTTTCTACTTTACCCTAGAAAAAGGGTTAGAACGTCGTAGCGGTCATCTAGGTGTTATCTAGATGACCATCTTTTCCTAGATTCTTCCGGCGTCACCCGTAACAGGGTGATCCTTGCCTTTAAATACCCCGAGCCTAAGTAGGTTCGGGGTTCAGTCTTCTTCAGAAAGTGTCTTAGATTGTTCCTTCGAAATACACCCCGTTCTCCTCTAATTACTGTCTCAAGTGTTCTTACTCCCTTACATCGGCTTCCCCGCAGTTCCCCGTCAGAAACTGATACTATAACACTATATTCACATTGAATACACGTATATTTGATACTGTTTGAATGTAGATCATGAAACTGATTCTATAACACCATATTCACATTGAATACACGTATATTTGATGCTGTTTGAATGTAGATATTGAAACTCACTGTATCATACTATATTCACATTGAATACACGTATATTTGATACTGTTTGAATGTAGATCATGAAACTGATACTATAACACTATATTCACATTGAATACACGTATAATTGATACTGTTTGAATGTAGATCATGAAACTGATTCTATAACACTATATTCACATTGAATACACGTATATTTGATACTGTTTGAATGTAGATAACGAAACTGATTCTATAACACTATATTCACATTGAATACACGTATATTTGATGCTGTTTGAATGTAGATATTGAAACTCACTGTATCATACTATATTCACATTGAATACACGTATATTTGATGCTGTTTGAATGTAGATATTGAAACTCACTGTATCATACTATATTCACATTGAATACACGTATATTTGATACTGTTTGAATGTAGATCATGAAACTGATTCTATAACACTATATTCACATTGAATACACGTATATTTGATACTGTTTGAATGTAGATCATGAAACTGATTCTATAACACTATATTCACATTGAATACACGTATATTTGATGCTGTTTGAATGTAGATATTGAAACTCACTGTATCATACTATATTCACATTGAATACACGTATATTTGATACTGTTTGAATATAGATCATGAAACTGATTCTATAACACTATATTCACATTGAAACTGATTCTATAACACTATATTCACATTGAATACACGTATATTTGATGCTGTTTGAATGTAGATATTGAAACTCACTGTATCATACTATATTCACATTGAATACACGTATATTTGATACTGTTTGAATGTAGATCATGAAACTGATTCTATAACACTATATTCACATTGAATACACGTATATTTGATACTGTTTGAATGTAGATCATGAAACTGATTCTATAACACTATATTCACATTGAATACACGTATATTTGATGCTGTTTGAATGTAGATATTGAAACTCACTGTATCATACTATATTCACATTGAATACACGTATATTTGATACTGTTTGAATATAGATCATGAAACTGATTCTATAACACTATATTCACATTGAATACACGTATATTTGATGCTGTTTGAATGTAGATATTGAAACTCACTGTATCATACTATATTCACATTGAATACACGTATATTTGATACTGTTTGAATGTAGATCATGAAACTGATTCTATAACACTATATTCACATTGAATACACGTATATTTGATGCTGTTTGAATGTAGATATTGAAACTCACTGTATCATACTATATTCACATTGAATACACGTATATTTGATGCTGTTTGAATGTAGATATTGAAACTCACTGTATCATACTATATTCACATTGAATACACGTATATTTGATACTGTTTGAATGTAGATATTGAAACTCACTGTATCATACTATATTCACATTGAATACACGTATATTTGATACTGTTTGAATGTAGATCATGAAACTGATTCTATAACACTATATTCACATTGAATACACGTATATTTGATGCTGTTTGAATGTAGATATTGAAACTCACTGTATCATACTATATTCACATTGAATACACGTATATTTGATACTGTTTGAATATAGATCATGAAACTGATTCTATAACACTATATTCACATTGAATACACGTATATTTGATGCTGTTTGAATGTAGATATTGAAACTCACTGTATCATACTATATTCACATTGAATACACGTATATTTGATGCTGTTTGAATGTAGATATTGAAACTCACTGTATCATACTATATTCACATTGAATACACGTATATTTGATACTGTTTGAATGTAGATCATGAAACTGATTCTATAACACTATATTCACATTGAATACACGTATATTTGATACTGTTTGAATGTAGATCATGAAACTGATTCTATAACACTATATTCACATTGAATACACGTATATTTGATACTGTTTGAATGTAGATATTGAAACTCACTGTATCACACTATATTCACATTGAATACACGTATATTTGATACTGTTTGAATGTAGATCATGAAACTGATTCTATAACACTATATTCACATTGAATACACGTATATTTGATGCTGTTTGAATGTAGATATTGAAACTCACTGTATCATACTATATTCACATTGAATACACGTATATTTGATACTGTTTGAATGTAGATATTGAAACTCACTGTATAATACTATATTCACATTGAATACACGTATATTTGATGCTGTTTGAATGTAGATATTGAAACTCACTGTATCATACTATATTCACATTGAATACACGTATATTTGATACTGTTTGAATGTAGATCATGAAACTGATTCTATAACACTATATTCACATTGAATACACGTATATTTGATACTGTTTGAATGTAGATCATGACTGATTCTATAACACTATGATTCTATAACACTATATTCACATTGAATACACTTATATTTGATACTGTTTGAATGTGGATCATGAAACTGATTCTATAACACTATATTCACATTGAATACACGTATATTTGATGCTGTTTGAATGTAGATATTGAAACTCACTGTATCATACTATATTCACATTGAATACACGTATATTTGATACTGTTTGAATGTAGATCATTGAAACTGATTCTGTATAACACTATATTCACATTGAATACACGTTTGATGCTGTTTGAATGTAGATATTGAAACTGATTGTATAACACTATATTCACATTGAATACACGTATATTTGATACTGTTTGAATGTAGATCATGAAACTGATTCTATAACACTATATTCACATTGAATACACGTATATTTGATGCTGTTTGAATGTAGATATTGAAACTCACTGTATCACACTATATTCACATTGAATACACGTATATTTGATACTGTTTGAATGTAGATATTGAAACTCACTGTATCATACTATATTCACATTGAATACACGTATATTTGATACTGTTTGAATGTAGATCATGAAACTGATTCTATAACACTATATTCACATTGAATACACGTATATTTGATGCTGTTTGAATGTAGATATTGAAACTCACTGTATCATACTATATTCACATTGAATACACGTATATTTGATACTGTTTGAATGTAGATCATGAAACTGATTCTATAACACTATATTCACATTGAATACACGTATATTTGATGCTGTTTGAATGTAGATATTGAAACTCACTGTATCATACTATATTCACATTGAATACACGTATATTTGATACTGTTTGAATGTAGATCATGAAACTGATTCTATAACACTATATTCACATTGAATACACGTATATTTGATGCTGTTTGAATGTAGATATTGAAACTCACTGTATCATACTATATTCACATTGAATACACGTATATTTGATGCTGTTTGAATGTAGATATTGAAACTCACTGTATCATACTATATTCACATTGAATACACGTATATTTGATACTGTTTGAATGTAGATCATGAAACTGATTCTATAACACTATATTCACATTGAATACACGTATATTTGATACTGTTTGAATGTAGATCATGAAACTGATTCTATAACACTATATTCACATTGAATACACGTATATTTGATACTGTTTGAATGTAGAAATTGAAAATCACTGTATCATACTATATTCACATTGAATACACGTATATTTGATACTGTTTGAATGTAGATCATGAAACTGATTCTATAACACTATATTCACATTGAATACACGTATATTTGATGCTGTTTGAATGTAGATATTGAAACTCACTGTATCATACTATATTCACATTGAATACACGTATATTTGATACTGTTTGAATGTAGATATTGAAACTCATGAAACTATATTCACATTGAATACACGTATATTTGACTGTTTGAATGTATATTCACATTATATTACATTGAATACACGTATATTTGATACTGTTTGAATGTAGATCATGAAACTGATTCTATAACACTATATTCACATTGAATACACGTATATTTGATGCTGTTTGAATGTAGATATTTGAACTCACTGTATCACACTATTTTACATTGAATACATGTATATTTGATACTGTTTGAATTTAGATCATGAAACTGATTCTATAACACTATATTCACATTGAATACACGTATATTTGATACTGTTTGAATGTAGATCATGAAACTGATTCTATAACACTATATTCACATTGAATACACGTATATTTGATACTGTTTGAATGTAGATCATGAAACTGATTCTATAACACTATATTCACATTGAATACACGTATATTTGATGCTGTTTGAATGTAGATATTGAAACTCACTGTATCATACTATATTCACATTGAATACACGTATATTTGATGCTGTTTGAATGTAGATATTGAAACTCACTGTATCATACTATATTCACATTGAATACACGTATATTTGATACTGTTTGAATGTAGATCATGAAACTGATTCTATAACACTATATTCACATTGAATACACGTATATTTGATACTGTTTGAATGTAGATATTGAAACTCATTGTATAATACTATATTCACATTGAATACACGTATATTTGATACTGTTTGAATGTAGATCATGAAACTGATTCTATAACACTATATTCACATTGAATACACGTATATTTGATGCTGTTTGAATGTAGATATTGAAACTCACTGTATCATACTATATTCACATTGAATACACGTATATTTGATACTGTTTGAATGTAGATCATGAAACTGATTCTATAACACTATATTCACATTGAATACACGTATATTTGATGCTGTTTGAATGTAGATATTGAAACTCACTGTATCATACTATATTCACATTGAATACACGTATATTTGATACTGTTTGAATGTAGATCATGAAACTGATTCTATAACACTATATTCACATTGAATACACGTATATTTGATGCTGTTTGAATGTAGATATTGAAACTCACTGTATCATACTATATTCACATTGAATACACGTATATTTGATGCTGTTTGAATGTAGATATTGAAACTCATTCTATAACACTATATTCACATTGAATACACGTATATTTGATGCTGTTTGAATGTAGATATTGAAACTCACTGTATCATAACACTATATTCACATTGAATACACGTATATTTGATACTGTTTGAATGTAGATCATGAAACTGATTCTATAACACTATATTCACATTGAATACACGTATATTTGATGCTGTTTGAATGTAGATATTGAAACTCACTGTATCATACTATATTCACATTGAATACACGTATATTTGATGCTGTTTGAATGTAGATATTGAAACTCACTGTATCATACTATATTCACATTGAATACACGTATATTTGATACTGTTTGAATGTAGATCATGAAACTGATTCTATAACACTATATTCACATTGAATACACGTATATTTGATACTGTTTGAATGTAGATCATAAAACTGATTCTATAACACTATATTCACATTGAATACACGTATATTTAATACTGTTTGAATGTGGATCATGAAACTG